>NW_027210613.1:732500-890000 GCF_029030835.1 Brachyistius frenatus | reverse complement strand
AGCAAACTATCTTCCCCCCCTCTAAACAGCACTGGAGATCAGGGGTTTTTTTTCCAGAGGGAGTGAACTGAAAACTTGGGTTTCAAGGTGCTGGTTTGCTGCTGCTTTTTCTTTTTTTTTTTTTTTTTTTTTTACCCTGCCATGAGAGAGATGAAGAAAGATGATTTTTAATGGACATGAAGGTGTCAGGAGCTGGCCGAATCCCTTCGTAATTTTTGAGCTTGTTCTCGCTGAAGCCGATCCAGCTATTAAAACCCCAAAAGAGCAGCCAATCTGAGAAGAAGCCTGACATTTTCAGCTCCAAGATCAAACACTCCAGCCCTCCCCCCGAAAACGGGATGATTTTTCAAAACTGATAGACTTGATTTGTTTGTAATTCCTGCATGAGAAGCACCGTGGAACGTGACGGTCACTATGCCGAGGAGAAAGCAGCAAGAGCCGCGGCGATCAGCAGGTATAACCCGCCCCTCCATTGCGACCATTTCCCATCCCAACTAGTTTTTATTTACAAGTGCCCCATGAACATATCTCCTTCCACATCACACTCTTCACTTGTGCTGCATGCTGCGATTTATTTTACAACTGTTGAAATTAATTTTGTTGTGTTATTAACACTCCGCGCAGCTCACCCCTGACCCACACTTGTGTTTAAAATGTATCTTAATTGCGCAAATGACGTACGTATCTGCGCAATGCCAGTTTGAGATTTTTTTTTTTTTAATCTTCCTTTGCCAGGAATGTTCTATTAGGAATGGTGAGATAAACTAAATGGCATGTTATGGGATAAAAGGGAGTTTTGAGGTTCAAGAGTGAGTAATGATGAATAATTGACTGGGAAAGAAGGGGGAGAAAACTGGTGAGAGCCGGTTTTTCCTTTCTTTCTATTTTATTAGAGGATTGCCATCCTTGATTTGATGCGTGATTGATCGCCTGTCATGTGGCAGTCTTTGATCTATTCATTCCTGATAAACATCAATAAATCCCTCCATGAAGACAAGCATGCTTCTGGTAGGTTTAGCCACTCAAAACACACAAAACCCTCCTGTTGTTTCGAACAGGAATTGAAAAGAAAAAATAAGTTGTAAATTAAGGTGGAAAATCAACTCGTTTATTTGGATGTTCTTGGACTAAATGCAGATGAAAGCATGGTGTGTATGTTGAAATAGATTGTAGGAAAAAAAATCAGGTGTTTGAATCCCCTCCTTTTTGTTCTTAGAGATAACTGTTGAGTCTTTTTGCGTGTTTCCATCCAAATTCATCCCACATTCACTGTAAGAATCAGTCCACTATTAAAATCAATATCCACTGCTGGAGGCGAGTGTGGTATTTGCGATGTGACCAACTGATAAAACCAGGTGGTTGGCAGAGGACCGACAAGGTTGACTTCTAGTGGTTTGGATTTGGACTCCCCCTTTTTCCTCTTGTCTCCCTGCAGCCTTTAAACAAATGTAAATGAGTGACAGGGGTTTCTACCTCTGTGCTAATGAGGCCGAGCCTTTGAAGTTAGGCATTAACAACTGGAGTGAACAAAAGACAGTTACAGAATTTTAAAGAGATTTTGAAATATGAGGTGCAAAGCGGGTCGAACAGGAGGGCCAGCCGACGAAGACTTTGAACTCAGCAGGTTTTTATCATTTTAAGCAGGGAGCTGGTGATGATGATGGTGGTGGTGAGGAGGATGAGGAGGAGGATGAGACGGAGTGTAGGACGGAGAACATGCAACCAGTGCTCGCTTTTAACTTCTTTTCTTTCTCCTTTGCCTTTCTAGCAAAGCAGTGTTCACATGATATTCTGGCCCACACTGCAAAGCAAGGATTCAGATTTAGATATCGACCCCCACTGTACTTTTCTCACTCTGTGTGTGTGTGTGTGTGTGTGTGTGTGTGTGTGTGTGTGTGTGTGTGTGTGTGTGTGTGTGTGCCTGTGTGTTTTTTTTTTTTTTTTTTTTTTGGCAAAATATCCTTCTTAAAAAAGCTCAGCCGCGGTGGGAGCAGAGTGACCCCCATTGGGTTTCTGCATGTAGATGGAGGCATGAAAAACATGACATCGCTGTGACCCCTCCTTTCCCTCCCCTCTCGTACCACACACAGACACACTCGCACAAACGCTCACACACAAGCCATTGATCCATTACACTGTCCACTGAGCGCCATGCACATCATGGGTTGTAATGGTCAATCACAGCTTGGCAAACGGTATGTTTTCCATTCTCCTATGAACATGACGGTCGGTCAGAGATAACACCATCCACACCACGATCCCACCAGCAAATAACTAACACACATTCACACAGTCACACTCACACACACACACACACACACACACACACACACACACACACACACACACACACACACACACACACACACACACACACACACACACACACACACACACACACACATACACACACACCAGGCTAGCCTGATGCTCCACTGGGAGCTGGTACTGACCTGTGGCTTCCTCGCTGGGCTGCTGCTCAAAAGAGGAAATTGCTCATAGAGGGACTAATCATGGATCTCACGAGTCAGACAATTAAAACAACAATAGCAGACATGTCTGGCCAGGTTTCTTTTTATTTCTCACCTTGTTCCTCTTTTGGAGAATAATTTTTGGCACATTATGTTTTATTTTGTGCTTTCATGGCCAAATCATACATAAAGATAAAATATCTTGCAAGACCAGAAATAGCGACGATTCAAATTGTGGATTTTCACCATCAGTGATGCAAATTTTACTGTTCATTTTCTTACATTGTGCACGTCAGTGAAAACTTGTTGAGAAAGAACAGACATTTTGTAACACTTATCTTTCCCAAATAATTTTTTTCTTGAAATTTAATCATTTGATTATTTTTCAGTAAATATTGAAGTTCCATAAAGACAAATTGGATGTTGAAACAACAATTATTTTTTCAATTAAAATTTTGCAGAATTTTCTTAGTATTGTTTTAAGTATTATTTTGAAGTGTGTGTGTGTGTGTGTGTGTGTGTGTGTGTGTGTGTGTGTGTGTGTGTGTGTGTGTGTGTGTGTTTGCGGTGTTAAACGAACACATTAAAATTATCTCAAATTTTCTACAGTTAAAAACAAAGCACTCACTACACTAATTATCTATTTATACTTTTTATCAGGAAAATTCGCATGAAGGAATCCAAACAGGAAGTCACGATTGACAGAAACTTTGAAAAGCTGCATCAGCAAGTTTCTCTTGTCGTGTGTTAGTTTGTGCACAGATGCATGCTCCTGTGTGCGTTAGTACTCCTTAAGCCTTGCTTCATCACCAAACGACTTGATTTGAGGGTGACGAGGACAGCAGGGAAAGCAGGAAAGGAAGGAGAGGAGTGGCGCCGCCTTTCATCCAAGGCAGATAGTCTTACCGGAGGAAGAAGAGCAGATAAGATAGTCGTTCTTATATCTTTGGAGTACGATGGTTAATTATCAGAAAGACAGTGTGCGCGCGCGGGCGCGCGCGTGTGTGTGTGTGTGTGTGTGTGTGTGTGCATAGAGTGGGGTGGTGGTGATGGTGGTGGGGATAAGGTTGCTTCCCGTTGGCTTCATTAGAGAGAGCCCTAATTATCTGTGGAGCTGATGGATTTGTGACAGGCCCTAACGATTAATGCTGACAAATTCAGTAAGGTGTCAAGTCCGCAGCTGCCTTGATGTAATCAAGTTGATATTATACAGTCCCTATAGCCCCTAGTGCAGCACCAACTCAATTTGCCTGTGCAGGTGACAAATGGACTTTGCTACCTGACTAATCACGTCAGGAGACAATGCCAGTTAATGACCTCAGTAAGCCCCCGCCACCCCCACCACTCTTATAACCTTGTAATAAGCAAGCAAGATCAGCTTCAGCACATCGCAACCTTCCCCTCTGCTCTCTTCTAATTTTCTCCCGTCTCACTCTTTTGTTTTCATTTGAATCTGTTCGGTTAACAGCCGATAATTTTCATGTTGAAACAGCAGCGTGCCCTCATGAGTTTCCTCTTGTTTTTCGTCTGGAACGTTCGAGTGGAAATTCTTCAACTGTTGCAGGAGATTTATTTATTTTTATATTAATGACACGGCTCAGGCCTGTTCTAACCACTTGATATATCAGCGCTCCAAAGCAATCCCAGGAACCATTTTTAAAATCGAGACGTTCTGTTGAAGTTTTTACACTTTTGCGTGTGTTGCAGCCCCTGCTAGTAAATCACCAGCACATCATAACACTGTCTCCCTCGCACTTTGGCTGAACGTCCTCCTCCCAGCTCGCCGCTGCAGCCGCCTCGCTGAAGGCCTCCAGTTTATTCCGAGCTGGAGAATCACAGCGCCCTGGGATTAATGATTTTGCATGCCCGGGGTAGCTAAGATTACACGGCGACCTTTGTGCTCTTATTTGACGATGCTGTTATGTGATATTCTCCCCTCGAAATAATCAGCATGTTGAGATTTATGTGCCCCCCACCCTGTCTGTCTGCACCGGGGTCCTGGGGAGTACATCAGTGCATAGCCTCTAGGTGTGTGTGTGTGTGTGTGTGTGTGTGTGTGTGTGTGTGTGTGTGTGTGTGTGTGTGTGTGTGTGTGTGTGTGTGTGTGTGCGTGCGTGTGCGTGTGTGTGTGTGTGTGTGTGTGTTTTCTCTCTTTGAATGTTGCTGGATTTGAGTAACACCCTCCTTCCTGAGAATTAGAACAGTCTTGTTTTGATAAAAAAAAAAAAAAAAAAAAGTTGATTTTCAGCAAAGGAACCAGTGTCTTTGGCCTGAAAGTTGGAGCGGCTTATAACTTCCGATGGCTTAAAGGCTCCCCGGCTTTTGAGAAATGAGAAGTTAGAATTTGATGAAAAAAAAAAAGCGTGTGTATGTTTATGTGAGTGCTGAAGAGAAAGAAGGGGAGAGAGACGAGGAGAAGAGGCCGTGTGTGTGTTTAGTAGCTTAGCACTGACCGGTGTTGGTTTTCCTGGAATGAATAACTCGAATGAGTGTAACGGTAACCACGCCATGTTAGTCATCCTCTTTAGCACCC
Source organism: Brachyistius frenatus (assembly GCF_029030835.1). NCBI lineage: Eukaryota > Metazoa > Chordata > Actinopteri > Embiotocidae > Brachyistius > Brachyistius frenatus. The sequence goes on along the minus strand of NW_027210613.1, from coordinate 884,996 downwards.
GGCCTGCCTTCAGATCCCCTCTCTGTTCCCCCACATTAGCAGGAAAACAACCTCCCAACAGCAGCGCCGCGTGTTTTCCACTGCTGACTGTCATATCTTTGCACTATTCCCAAATCAAAAGGAGGGATATCAGACAGAGCAGGAACACATATTGATCCACCGCAGCCTGCTTTATTTTCCACCCTTCGGTTGTACTGTATGTTTCCTGGGCGTTCCCTTTAGCCTCTGTGTGTGTGTGTGTGTGTGTGTGTGTGTGTGTGTGTGTGTGTGTGTGTGTGTGTGTGTGTGTGTGTGTGTGTGTGTGTGTGTGTGTGTGTGTGTGTGTGTGTGTGTGTGTGTTTGTTTGGCGGTCGGACTCAGATAGAGGTTACGCTAATTGGAGCGGCGGTGTCGCTAGCAGGTGGCATCGATCGACCTCGTCGATAGCCACTTTTGCTCCAGCACCACCCTCCGAAACTAATAGTTAAATTTACATCTGGGATTTGAGCCAGTCAGAGGTCAAACATGCTCAGCTCGCTCTCCTAATGCCTCGAGTCACCACAAGTGCCCCCGGTGTTCCTCTCTGTGTGTGTGTGTGGTATTAGTTTCTTACATTTATTGTCCCTCCTTTCATTTTGTGTGTACAAAAAACAGTAGTTACATTAACATCACCAAAGCGGTTTCAAGATCAACAGGTTATTTATTTTTTTGTATTAACGATTATCAGTGACTAATCAAACGGAATACATTAACAACATGTTAAGCTTCTCCTGTTCACATTGATAAGAGTACATTTCAGACCATACTGCAGCCCTAATGCCCCTTCTTGTCTTTTTCTCTTTCTGACTCTTTTCGGGCCATTCTCAACAAAAGCTGCCCTCAGGGCACGCTGCTACCATCACTGCCAGTGTGTTGCCCTCGCTGCACTTTAAACACACACATACACACCATCAACCGTAAACACAGACAGTCAGACAGACACACTGACGCACACACACACACACACACACACACACACACACACACACACACACACACACACACACACACACACACACACACACACACACACACACACACACACCTAACGCTTAAGTGCAGCCAGCATGTCTCTGTGGGAGGTCATAATGGAGGTGGCTTAGTATGATGGGAAATCATATCATTAAAGCAGCCAGATGTGCTTTGTTGCCTGCCTTGCAGCACATAAAAACAGCAGCAAGTCATGGGATCCAAAAAAGAAAAAAAAAAGTCTGAGAAAATCAAGTCTGAAACAGATAGAAAGCAGCCCTCTGGGACTGGGCTGACAAGCAGTCTTACTCCTGACTGCCACAGAAAAACAATTTCCCCCCCAAATAAAGATTTTTTTTTTGTTTTTTTTGTTCTCATGTTTCAATGTTGCAGCAGCATAACAAACTCCTTTTTTTTTTTTAAACTTTCCTGAAACTCAGATAGGAGTCAAAGCTATGCTAAAAGGCGTCGCTGATGCCGTTATCAGTTCTCTGTTAACTGTGCTTAATTACTATGTAATATTTGTGTTGTGCTGAGTAATTACATTTTGTTAAGGGTCCACAGCAGGGATGTAAGGCTTAAGAGCTCATTAATGAGAAACTGTTGATATGTTGTGTTTTCTCCTTTTTTTTTTCTTTTTTTTTTTTTCCTCTGGCACATAATTTAAGACATGAGGAAATAAGAGGGGAAGCGTTCAAGAGAAGTAGTCATGCAACATTTAAGGCACAAAAATTGACATCTCAAATTTTCTTAAGTAAAGTATTACATTTGCCGAGGGTAAATTTGCTCTCTTGATCAGTGCCGTGCCTCCTCGAGAGGCTATGGGAAAGTCTGCTAGAGCCAAATTTAACATGTTACTACTATCAATAAAAGATGAGCAATTACAGAATATTTTGTCTAATAAGTATTTGAATTCCTCGGCGCAGGAAAAAAAAAAAAAACATGTAGCTTACCCACTCATTACATCAGTTAGCAGGGGGAGTGAGAGGCAGCTCTTTGATGCCAACAAACAAACAAGACAAACGAGATGGGCCCACTACAGAAGAGCAAAAGCCCTATCCAGGGACACCCAACCCCTGCGCACTCCTCCCTCTCCTCCGTCTCTTCTTCCTCTATGCCTCTCCACCTCTCCCTCTCTCCCCGTCTCTTCCACGCACCTCTCATCTCCTCTCGTTTCGCGGCACTCCCTCTCCCTTTATTTCTGGCTTTTTACCACTCTCCAGCATGTTTCTCATCTCACATATCCCTCTCTTCTGGATAAATACTCGTTTTATTTTATTTTTTTGCCACTCAGAAGCAACAAGAAAAGAGGGAGAAGTGCTGGTGGTGGGGGGTGAAAAATGAGGATGGAAAATAATTTATATATATATCTATATATATATATATATATATATATATATATAGATATATATATCTATATATACACATATATACATATATATATATACATATATATATTTAGCATTTTTTTAAACTGCAGATTTTTTCCTGTTGGTTGTACCTCATCAGACAAAATTAGGTGAAGATTGTTGGTGAAATGAACCGTTGAAAAGGAAACAAATGAACGAAGAAGTAAAACTGCATTCTTTATTTATTTGATACGTACAGCGATTTAACGAAATCGGCCTGTTTTTCTCTGTCATTCCAATAACTGAATGGAATCGAGGAGAGAAGGGAAGAAGGGGTGTTTGATGATGGCAGTGGGCACCAATGTTTAGTCCAACGGCAGCATCAAAGAAGGTGGTGTTTGCGGGTGGGTGGGGTGGATGAATAGGATGGGGAGAGGTGGTGGTGAGATGAATCCTGTGTGTGTGTGTGTGTGTGTGTGTGTGTGTGTGTGTGTGTGTGTGTGTGTGTGTGTGTGTGTGTGTGTGTGTGTGTGTGTGTGTGTGTGTGTTGGGGGGGGAGTGGGCGGGGGGTGCGCAGCTTTTAGGATGGGCATTAAAGCTGACAGATGAACGGGACGATGGACAAATTCTCCCGCAACAGCTGTGACTGCCGCCATTATCCTGACAGGTGTCAATTAAGAATTACTGCCTGGCCGGCTGAATGCACCCCCCCCCGCCCCCTCCTCCCCCTCCACTCCACTTCTCCCGACTCACGCGCACGTCCCTCCATCCCTACAATGCTCCCCACCGCTCCCGCCCCCCTTGTCCAGCTGTCGGCGTGTGAGAGAAATAACACTTTACCCTTGTCAGTGTTGTCACAGGCCCTGCAGGCCCTGCTTCTCGCCCCCCCCCCCCTTTGAAACAGCAGCCAGCGGCAGACTGGTGCTGATCAATAGCTCGGCGTATTAGTGATCATGGTGATGTGTCTGGCGGTGGAGGTTTGGAGTGTCCGGTATTTGTTCATCTTTAACCGGACAAACTTCTTTTTGTAGCCCGCTTCGCTCTCAGGTTGCCAAATATTACCAGGAAGATGCAACACTTACACAGATGTACTTAAAATGTAAAGCTTCAGATCAGATCTATATGGATTTTGGGTGCATTACTACACAGTGTGAGTTAAGTTCACCTTTTGCAAAGCAGCGGCTGCAGTCGAACCGAGACGCCCGTTCTCCTGATCCTCTGTTCGTCACCCCGTTGGCAAACGCAGCGGCGCTTTTTATTCCACGTTGTAAAGTGGGGAGCTGAGGTCAATGAGTGAGAAAATGAACAGTTGCCATTGCCCATCTCGAAGGCCTCCTTCCAGTAAACTCGCTGGCTGACACACGTTTTGGGGTCGACAGGCTTCTGGCTTCACAGGGAAAAAAGAAACGGAAATTGAAGTGGTGTGTTTGTTCTCCATTTGCCATATTTTAAAACATTTTAAGGGCTTAAATCAGTGCGGTGGCATGTAGTTCAATTTCACTTTAATTGTTGGAGTGTATTAGAAAGCATTACGTGTATGAGACGAGGCCAAGTGGTGACAGTGTGAGTAACAAAGACGGAAACATAAAGTTTAGTGTCACATTTCTGTTGCTTTATTTCTAATTAAATATCACATAATTTACCCCTTACATGCATATATGTTCTATGAATTAGAAGTCATGTCATGCTGTTGACACTGCGTAGTTTCTACTTTGCTGCTGTAATAAATGCAGTTTTCAGTGTTGGTGCAGAATAAACATGAGATGCTTCAATCGAATGAAGGAGGAAGCAAAAACAGCAACGCGAAAAAGCAACATGAGAGTGAGCGCAGACGACTCCCCAGGAATACGCAGATGGATTTGCATGTTCACTTGGGAGTTACAGTTTTGGATTTCCTCCCTAGAAATCATTTGCCACAGAAAATAACCGGGGAAGATAATATCAGTGTTATTTCGCTACTCCTGCTTTATTTGCATATCTCTTGTTTTAAATAAGGCAACCCCTCGGAGTGAAATTTGGTTTGTTTTTCCGAGCTTCATTCTGCATCAACTCTTTTTTTTTTCTTTTCTTTTTATCATCATCACAAACCCAACATCTCTCCCTCTCTCTCTCTCTCTCCCTCTCCCTCTCTCTCTCCCTCTTCTTTCTCTTTTTTTGTTATTTCTTTCTTTCTTCTAGCCTGCCTCTTCTCTTCTGTCTCACGCTGGCACTAGACTGCTCTGAGCGATTATCAAACCTGAGAATATTTTTTCCATCCCCATGCAAATCACCCCACCATGCTCTCTTATCATTCCTGCTTTGCCTCCCCCCTCCCCCCTCCACCTCTCACACTCACACACACACACACACACACACACACACACACACACACACACACACACACACACACACACACACACACACACACACACACACACACACACACACACTCCCCAGCCACCCCAAACGGCTGTGTGTAATCAAAGTAAACGGCAGCTAAAGCTAAAAGGAAAACGCTCTTTGTGGAGATGGATGGAGGGATTAAATATTAACCGGATGCGGCTGACTTAAGGCAAGTGTTTTACATAGCTGCTGCCGCCGCCATGGATGGCGAACATTGATCCCCTCGCCCCGCTGACTTCACTTGTTTGGCTGCCTGCTGTTAATTTTTCACCATCATCTCCACTGGCCAGGCCTCTAGAACGGAGCGGGGAAAGGGAGGCCAACGAATGGTTCAGCCATCTAACCCCCCCTCCACCACCACCCACCCACCCCTGTGCTTTAAACAGGGGCAGGTGAGATGGATGATAGCAATTTGAAATTTTGTTTGTGCGTGTGATCATGGAGATTGTTTTCGGTATTACCATGGTGTAACAATTCCAGTGATTAATTGAGCCGAATGCTTGGCTCCGATTGCAGGAATCAAGGGTGGTGTTGGTGGCGGAGGGGGGTTGGGGGAACGGGAGGTTGCAGGTTCTCCACCTTCCTCCGCTCTCAACTCGTGAATGTGCTGTTTATCAGCTGACCTTGGAGTCCAAAATTGCCGCCTTCTCAGAAACATGTGCAGCAACTCACTCCCCCCAAAAGAACTCCTCCACACACACAGCCCCTCTTGTCGTATCTCTTCCTTCATTTCCTCATGCCTCTTTCTTCCTCTCCTCCAGCTGTGATTAAAAGAGAAAATCAAACCACTCAAACCAATCTTTGTGTAAAGGGGAGACTAAACAAAAACAAAGTGGCTACAGTGGCTACACTATTCATGTTGATGGACATCAGTGGCAGGAATGTTCTTGCAGTGGCAGTGGCGCTGTGTTTTCCATGTGTTTGTTGTCTACATGTGTATAGCAATATCCTGTGGGTCACAGAGGCAGCTTGTTAACAGGGAGGGGGCTAATACCAGTGGTGGTTTCATCCCACCCCTATTTTCCAACCACACACACACACTCACTCATACACAAAGTTTCTGCACTGGTGCCATTGACAGCATTGTGAAGGCCCTCTGGCATTTATAAATGTGTCGGTCCTGCAGCAGAGTTATACCAACCCCCTTCCTTCTCCGGCACCCACCCCAGCCAGAGCGCACATCTGACGGGGTCGAAGGCAGGTCGTGACCCCCAGGTGGCCACAGTCCGCACGACGCAGGGTCTTGTTTGCTCTCTTTCTTTCTCTGTCGGTCTCTGGCTCAGCTTCTCTCCTCCTCAGCTGACTTTATATTCTATTTAAGTTCAAACAGTCATGAGTCTTCTGCAGCGGATATCAATGTTTCGCTGCTGGAAGGTGCAGATAGCTGATATTTATAATGCTGCATGGTATTAATTTGACAATTTTCATGCCACCAAAAATTCCAAACATTTGGTGTTTCAACCAGAATTACGCGATATTAAAACGCTGTAAGCCAATAAGCCAATAATAATAGCTCTGATAATAATAATAACACTAAAAATATTGTTACCTTGTTGTGTAATCCAATCAAAACGCTGCATTAAATTAAATGCAGTTTAAAGAGCTTATACCTTTCATACAAAAAAATTTGATGATGAAACATATATCTGCAGTATGGCTCATTCTTTAACATATGATAAATATTAGTAAACAAATATATCAATACACCTGACCCTCCTTTTTCTCCTTTCGTCTCCTGGAGCCTCGCCAACTTCTCCTTCCTTTTCATGCTCTTTTCTTTCTCGTCCTCCTCTCTGTCTTTCTGTGTCTCTCGCTCTTTTGCTCTCCTTTAGTCAAAGTAGCCCTGGTCCCCATAGCAACACATAGTGAACTCTTACTCATTAGTGTCTATGCAGCCAGCTGAATGGCCTGAATCCTGCTCCTCATTCCTGTGTTTTCATACCAACACAACCGTCACCTCATCATGATTTTTCACCTGAGTAAGCACCAGCGAAGATATTTGTTTGATTCCAAATCTATGTGTGTCTTGTAGTAGTGTGTGTGTGTGTGTGTGGGGGGGGGACATAAATATTGAGAAGCGACACTGGGAAACGTCCCTCCGTCACGCCTGACTCAAGCTCGCCTGTTTTTTTTTTTTTTTTTGGCTGTTAAATCTCCAACGTGCTGATAACAGGTTAGCCGTTGAGAGAGAAACGAGAGGGAGGAGGGGTGTAAAGAGAGAGAGAGGTAGAGGGAGGACACAGAGAGAGGAAGAGGAAGAACCAGGATATGATCAGAGAGAGAGAGAGAGAGAGAGAGAGGAAGAAAGTGAGTACGCAGGAGGGAAAAAAGGGAAAGAGAGAGATTGGTCTTCTTTATGCTGGCTAACCGGTTGCGTGGGCGGCGCATGGAGTGGAGAGGTCAATAGGATGCCGTGATAGGCTAATCTGCCAGGAAGGGAGGGTTAGGGCAGGCCTCACGGGAGCAGCTCATTGGCTAGACTCATTTGCCCTCTGAAATAAAATCTCATCATGTCTTTGTTTTTCCTTTTTTTCCTCACTGTTTGAAGATTGATAGTATGGATATTTGCTCTGAAAAGTCCTCTTGAGTGTGTGAATATGTATCTGCTTGCATATACTGTATACTGTAGGCCCGTGTGTAACTCTGTGTGTGTGTGTGTGTGTGGTATACTTTTCTCAGTCCATCCCAGTTCCTGTGGGAGTGTGTGTGTGTCTGTGCGTACGTGTGTGTATGCGCAACATTTCCAGAGCTGTGTGTGCTCCTGCTCCAGTCACACACATGGATGACAGATGACCCAGTGGGAGACACCAGCCATCCTGCCCAACCGGAATCCCCCCCCGCCTATTAAAAAGTGTGTACTTTGTTTACTTCCTCGGCTTTTCGCCCATAAATCCTGAATCCACCTCCGATGTGGCGTTGCCCTCTTTTCCTCGGGTTACGGCTTTGAACACGATCATAATAGCTGCGTCACAGTGAGTGTGTGTGTGTGTGTGTGTGTGTGTGTGTGTGTGTGTGTGTGTGTGTGTGTGTGTGTGTGTGTGTGTGTGTGTGTGTGTGTGTGTGTGTGTGTGTGTGTGTGTGCCTGTGCGAGAGAACAAACCAGCCGCAACCTGACTTCATGCATGCCTGTCTATTCCTGTGTGTGTGAGGATTGGGGGGGTGGGTGGTGGTAGTAAGGTGGGGGCTTACTGGACCAGAGGAAACCTAAATCCTCATATAAAAAGGCCATGCACTCAGGACGATGAGGGAAGGAGGGAGGGAGAAAGACGGAAAGAGAGGGAGAGAGAGAAGGGAAAAAAGTTGATTTCCTTTTTCAGCAGAGCCATACATCACAGGGCCTCCCAGCTGCAGTGTCACAAGCTGACAGAATGACATGTGTCATTTATCAAAGGGGCCAGGCGGGGGCCTTGGGAAACGTGCACCACAAAGCCTGAGAGAGTTCATTCCAACGCTCAACCCTCCCTCTTTCCCTTCCTCCTTCCCTCCCTCCCTCATCTCTACTCCTTCAGCCCGCCCCCGCTGTTCACCCCCCCTCCCCGGCCACCTCCACCCTCCCTACTCGCTGCCTTGTGCCGAAAAAAAGGGCCCTGTAATGTTTTCTGTCTTCCCTGTACTCTCACTCAGCTGCTGTGTGTGTGTGTGTGTGTGTGTGTGTGTGTGTGTGTGTGTGTGTGTGTGTGTGTGTGTGTGTGTGTGTGTGTGTGTGTGTGTGTGTGTGTGTGTGTGTGTGTGTGTGTGTACAGAGTACATCAGGCACTGGCTAAACCTTAAAACCAAAGTCAGGTGAACTTTGAAGAAAAGAAGATTAGATTAATTATTTAATCAACTATAATTTTAAACCAGTTTTCATACAGCCATTCATAAAATGATCACCCAATGATCACCCAATAATCTTCTTGCTATTACTGATGTGATTAAATACAATTAACTCTATAGTTACTGTATAGTTTAGTTATTATTGTAGCCTGATTAGAGAATAGCTGGATGCACACCCATGATTCTTTGCTGTCGTTTTCCTTAATGTTATCTCTTCGTGGTCTGGAAATATTTATATGCGCACACACACACACACACATACACACACACTCAAACTCTATACCTGCTACCGAAGACTTGTTTGACAGAGAGATTACAGCTTTCCTGGCTGGTCGGGCCCCAGTCGGGGGTCTGCGGGGTCACGGCACTGAACACTGGGGGCCCATTTAAGAACGCATTACGCTGCCGAACAGCTTGTACATAGGCATGCCTGTTGTAAACCGACGTGTCGGTTACAATCGCAAGCGGTGTCAGTCCGGTCACGGCATGCCTATCTACCACTTTTTGTGTTAATGTCTTACCTCACCACGTGCACTCCATTTCCAGCTTCCGCTCATCCATCATCGGCTCACCTTTCATCCCAGCCCTTCATCCACCCACATCATCAGCCTCAGCTAGGGTTAACTCCATTCCAGCCATTTCCAGAATCAATAAACTATCTCACCTGGGCGCCCTTCCTTTCCTCCAACCCGGGCAGATTGGACGTTTAGAAAGGCCAAAGCTTGAACACTGTAATTTAGCTCCTTACCTGTGTTTAATGCAGTCAAGCAGGCCCTGTTGTCATGTTTGTTCCCCTCCTTTTCTGTAGAGCAAATCCAACCTAGATAGATGGTGTCAAACTATGAATGAGAAGAGATGAAATAAAATCAACGTGAATTTATCCAGAAACTAAACCCCAAAGAATAAGTACAAGTTTTTACATGAAGCTAACACTAGTTTTACTGGCTACCAGTATTAAATACAGAGACTTTGGAAATGCATACAATTTTGAGGCATCTTGCAAGAATACGTCTTCGTTGAAACTTGTGACCGCTCACTCACTTTTGCTTTTTAATTACCAACATGACAAAACATTCTACTTATTGTCGCTCACAGTGCAGAATCCGGCCACGTCAGACAACCCGAAGAGCAGCTGAAAAACTCCGGGCGGAATTCTCTTTTTAATAATTAAAAATCCAACTCAGGGCAGGACGAGGTGTTGAGCTGAAGAGTGAGTGAAGGGGGAACAGAGAAAAAAAAGAAGAAGTGGGGGAGCCCTCCCGACAGTATAATGTTTCCTTGCTTTGTCTGCAGGGGTTAAAAGACTTGGTACACCATTAAGAAGAATATTCAGTGGCGGTGTCACCGAAGGGTGACCCTCCTGACAGGTCATGGATAGTTCACTCTTTGAGCCCTCACTAAATACCTCCCCTGCCCCCTCCTGTGTACACACAGCCATAGGTGTGAGACCACGGCTGAAAGTTTTCACTCAGAGTGGACATTTGAATATCTTTGTTATTTCCTTGTTCAAGTGCATTCAGCAGGAGAAGCTTGTAATTGACTGCAGTGAGCAGTCGGGTTCAGCTACATAAACAAATCACATTCAAACATATTCGCTTCAGCTATGAGGCGCATTTTGGCACCTACGGGCGACTCAACTCATGTTGACCAAACTAACATGTGTATTCAACAACATCAGTGTTTATAGGGGGATCAAGACCGAGGGAATGAGCTCTGAGATGCAAAATAACTGTCCGTGAAGCATGACTACATGAATGAATGCGCTCTATCTCCTCTCACCTCTCCCACTCGGCCTCCCCCCCTCTCCCCTCTTTGTCTCCTCACGTCCTTTCTCTGCCCCTCGCAGTGCATTTTTGGCCGCCTGTGTGTGTGAGTGTGTGTCGGCGAGGTGGGGGGACTGGAAAGACGGCCTCCCCTCCTTTTCATTTGTCTTCATAAGCCTCATTTATTTTTGCAGCCAGATGTGAGCTGACAGACATCACTCAATTCCCCCCTCACATACACACACTCACGCATACAACCAACTCCCCTTCTTCCCCTCCATCAGCACCCTTGAGTCCTCCCCTCACCCCACCCTCGCTCCCCCTCTAGGAGGTCAGGCGAGCACCCCACTACCTCCTCCACCCCACCCACCCCCCTCCACCCAATTCAGCATTACAGAAGATGGATGTGTCTTTAAAGCAGAGATTGATTGTGGATATCAGAGTTATAGCGCCATTCATCACAGCAGATATTATTCAGACGAGCAGGATTGAACAAGGAGGTGGGACTCTGAGCCCATGGGTGAGTTCTTGGGGGAGGGGGGCAGCATGGAGTGAAGTTTAATAGATTTTAGATGAGTGTGTTAGTGTGTGTGTGTGTGTGTGTGTGTGTGTGTGTGTGTGTGTGTGTGTGTGTGTGTGTGTGTGGTGTGTCATTCTGTGTGTTTGCAAATGAATGGGTGTGCTTATGCTCATGTACTTGCTTTTAGCTTCATAAGCCTCCCTCAGTCAGGAACTGAGCAGGAACATATTTTTGCATCCGTCTGTTTCTCATCCGTATTCTCTTCTGTGTGTGTGTGTGTGTGTGTGTGTGTGTGTGTGTGTGTGTGTGTGTGTGTGTGTGTGTGTGTGTGTGTGTGTGTGTGTGTGTGTGTGTGTGTGTGTGTGTGTGTGTGTGGAGCTGTCTGCATTGATCTCCACTGATGTGATCCTCCTTCAGACTGTGTTCTCATCGGACTCTGATTTACGGCTTCATTAGGATCCCTCCGCTCCCTCCCCTTCTTTTTGTCTCCCTCCTTTGGCCAGGTCACTCTCAGAGAGTCACACACACCCAGACACACAGTCAACACACACTCTGTGGAAGGGGAAAGCTGCAACTAAAGGACTTCTCATCCCTGCACTATGTATAGTTTGTTTCTGTTCTGTTTGTCATCTTTATGAATAATATCTCATTATTCATCAAGGCTTAGCACCTCATTGTGCCTTGAGAGTTGAAGTGCTGTGGCGGTTTTGGAGGTGCTTCCCTACCCCCAGGCAGCCCCACTCGCCTGAAAAGAGCCCTCATTGTGTGTGTCGTCTTTTATGGCGCTGTCTGAAAGAGAGGGATGCACTCCAGTCGGCATTCAAATGCACGTGGTAAAGCAGCCAGCAGAGCAGGACAAACACCACAGGTTGTAAACGCTTTGAAAAGGGAGTGTGTGTGTCTGTGTGTGTGTGTGTGTGTGTGTGTGTGTGTGTGTGTGTGTGTGTGTGTGTGTGTGTGTGTGTGTGTGTGTGTGTGTGTGTGTGTGTGTGTGTGTGTGTGTGTGTGTGTGTGTATACGAATGTGTGTGTGTGCGTGAGGATGTGTTAATGTGTCTGTGAGTCTGTGCAGGCTCTTGACTGAAAGGTTTTCACTCTCTTTACCTCCACTTTTTCTTTCCTGATACTGTTCGCCACTTACTTTACTCCTTTTTTTTCTGTCTACCTGTCTTGTAGTTGCCTGAAATGACTTTCCTCTTTCTCCACTAAGAAAAGAACCTTAAAGTTTTTAGCTTCTCGTGTTTTTAAACCCTACCCCCCCTCCATTATCAGGAGTCAAGTCATGTAGAAATGTAAAAAATAAGAAGGTAATCACACTTTGTGCTGGTGCTTTTGTCGTCAGTCCGTGATGGAAATGGGTCTAAATATGAGATTAGAACCTGCCGGTGACTGATGCTATTAGGCAGATATGCCATAGACTTTACTATCTCCCATGAAGGATTAGCGCAAATTATACTGGGAGACAGGCTTGATTTCTCCTCTGCCTGGCTGGATGTGGGCATTTGAGGCACTCTAAGTTGACAGCGTCTGTCTCTGCTTAGTTCTCCGAGACAGGTTGTGTGACAGCTGATGCCAGGCGAGGGCTTAAAAAGTGTGCATGTGTGGGTGTCTATTTGTGTGTCGGACGATGTTTGGTCTGCGTGTGTGTGTGATTGTGTCTGCGTGTGTGTGAGAGTAGGAGAGTTATAAACTGACAGGCGAGTGTGTTTGAATGTGATTGCACGTCAATGACGTTTTTTCTTTTTTCAGAGAACAGGTTCTCTTTGAGTAGGTTGACAATTGGGAAAGGCTAATTTTAAGCTTGGTGGCTTCCTCTTTAATTCTATACTCTCTTATCTGGTTTTATTTTAAATAATTAAACCGTAAGACTGTCCAGGTGAAGCTGTTTTTTGGCTATGAATAAGGAAGGAAGCCGGTCAGGCAGCCGACGAGGTGCCGGATTTCAGTGATTGAATCCATTTGTAGGAATGCTGATGAAAACAAAACCTCGATAACACAAATCATTAGTTTCTCTGCATCTTCCAACCTTCTTTTTGATTCAGAAAGGTCCGTCATAACAGCAAGCCAATGGCATCCATCATGTGGTGCGTAATCTCGAAATGTTTGAACTATGATGTTGACATAACCGGAGGAAGGTGGTCGAGTGCTTCGTTCACCTCTCTGGAATGTTTGAGGGAACATGGAAATGCTCCCTGTTTTAGCCCTGCTGTCTCCTCTCGCTGCGCTGATTTAGGAGGGCGACATGTCCTTTAATGTTGGGTAGTAAACTGGAGGGGTGGATTTGTAGGCCGGGGCCTTGTTTTTCTCCCGCCGGCTCCTGTGACGACGATACAAAGCTCCACCCTTACTGCATTCAAGGTCTGTTTCAGAGATACAACAGTTGGTTTCTACCTCAGACCCTGTGTGGCCATATGTCACACAGAAACAGGACGAAGCAGAAGCTTCCCAGCACAGTCAAAATTACACCAGCTAACCCAACCACAAGGAGCTGAGGTCATTTTGGATTAAACCTGCTATGAATTAGGTTAACGACATGTTCAGTTTTAGAAAACAAGAATCTTCCGGCACCAAATTCCCGACCATTGAAGCTCATAAACTTTCCTTGTGGCTTTTGTTGATGGATTTTTTTTGCGGTTTGCTTGTGAAATTCAACCAAAGCAACACCTAAATACATCATAGCAATGATTCAACACTTCGCTCCAACATAAGAAGCAAAGTGAACATTCTTTACTGCATCCTTTCTTGTCCTCACTTTTCCTCATCCTCAGATTACTGCTTCGTCTTCCCGTTCATCGTAATCCTCTTTCCTCCTTCCTCCTCCTTAGTTTGTGAGATACGTGGCACAGCAATGCTTTGCTGTGTCAGCAGGATTGAACCAGGTCAAAATGTAGAGTGACTCAGATAGGTGTGGGGTTCGAGCGATACACACCGATAAATACTGTGCAGGCAGTAAGACTGCCCACTTCTAGTACAGAGATGTAACGTTTACCCACTTAACTCTGTAAATCCTGCAATGACACATGAATTCCCTGCTTGTAAGAGCAACTAAAGCTAAAATAATTTTCATTAGTTTGGCCTTCAAGTGACTTTTGTAGTCAAGTCATGGGTGAAATGCTGTTTTAAAGAGAAATATGTAACTTTTTTAACACTATAAAAGTCATGTGAGGGCCAGTATCGACATGTTAAAAGCCCGTATCTGTCTCCTATACGCTGGGTGTTCCAGATCAGTCTCATCGTCTCCTCGACACAGTTTGACTGATCAGTCCGAGGCCTAGTTTGCTGTTGCCAGCATGGGACTCGATGTTCGTTTCTCTATTTATTTCCACGGCCCATGCGTTTTCCCCATATAAAGACAGTCTATGTCCGACTGTGTCACTGCGTGATGGATTGCATAGTCCCCCTTCTCTCAGGAAAGAGAAAAAGGGGGGGATGGTGGAGCGAAGGAAGGGGAAGAAGAAGGGAAAGAATGAGTGAGAGAGGGAGGAAGCCGAGTGGTGCGGTGCAGCAGTGAAGGACATGGCAGCTTAGCGCTGGCCAAAAAGACTGTGCTGAACACCTGCTCCTGTCTCCAACGCCCCTTCAACCTCCTCATTACCTGTCAATCTATCACAAGGCAGCCAGATCAAATGTCTGCAGCAGCCAGGACTCGCACAGGGAGGGAGATGGGCGAGGAAGGGGGGAGCGAGGGAAGAAAGAAGGGAAGGAGAGGGACAGATTGCATGTCGGGGAGAGCTGAAAATGAAAGGGAGGTAAATGGAGCAGCTGCTTGTGCATATCGAAGATCTGTTGATAATTTGGGGTAAACTTTCTTCAGAGTGCAATTATTTAAAACTTCTGGAGGTAGTTTGTCATGTTGCTAAATTTAGAGTTCAGGGATTACATTTCAGTTTGGTACGGCTTTATGTAAATGTGTTTCATCATCGTCAATAGGGAGTTAAAATATCAAATATTGGACTTTATTTTTAAATAAAAGATTAAAAAGGAGCACATCGGGAGAACGTTTAGGTATCTAACAATAAAGATTTCTGACACTGATAAAAACAATTTTTTTTTTAAAAAACAACTTTTTTTTGGGTTTTTTTGTAAGTATTCATGAACAGCAGTTTTCTGCTTATATTGTTTTCCTGTTGGACACAGCTGTGTTCAGATCCACCCTACAGCACCTTCTGTCCTTTGATTGGCACCTTGAAGTAAAAGATGTGAATCTGTGACTGACAAGCACCTCTGCAGGGAGACGTAGCCTGCAGTTTCACAATACAGCAACAATGCTTCCAGTGTGTTTGTGGATTGTATCCACGACAAAGTGAACACACACATTTGTGTATATGCAGACGTATAGTTTTCTTTTTCCTGTTTACATACAGGAGTGTGTGTGATTTGTGTGTATGTGAGTGATTGTGTTGATACATGAGACATGTGCATTTGTGCAATCAAGGCTGCATGTGTGTGTGTGTGTGTGTGTGTGTGTGTGTGTGTGTGTGTGTTCTTTTAAAAGGGAGATGAATTTGAGCTCATCAAGGTGCATTAGTGCACACATGACCAGTCCCAGCCCTCTAGTTCTGATCCCTCTCAGTCCCTACTCTCTCGCTCCCTCCCTCCCTCTTTCTTTCTCCGTCTTCCTCAAGCTCTCTCGCCCCTCTCTCTCCTTTAGTGTGTGAGCTGTGGTGATTTACGGTAATTATCCATCGTTGGGTCATCTATCAGGCTGGCTGTTGCTAGGAGATGGAGGCAGCTGCTGCTGGCTGTTGTCTTGTCAGGGACAGTGCATGTGTGTGTGTTTGTACATACTTATGTTTGTGTGTGTTTCCTGGGATCTAGGTAAAGATGTGTGCAGGGGTTTACGCGAAGGTAGTTCGGTGTGTGTTTATTGGCAGCGTTCGAGTGTGTGCTCAGGTAAAATGGTCCATCCTGATGTGGGGATTTAAAAGCGCAGGTGGTGTAAAAGAAAGAAGGACGCGATGGAGTCAATGGATGGAGGGGGGGGGGGATTATAGGAAGGAGGGAGACTTTGGTGAGGGGTGGGGTCAGAGGTTGAAAGAGGCCAGGTGGAATCTGAGTGCGTGTGTGTGTGTTTTGTGAGGGTGGGCAGCTTAAAAGGCACAGGTGTGTGGTGATAGACAGGGGAGCGGTATGATAAATTTATCCAGGCAGATGGAAGTTGGAAGAAGTCGGGCCTTGGGGAGTAGTTTTAGTGGCTGTGAAAATTGCAAGATTGTTTGTGTGTGTGTGTGTGGGGGGGGGGGGGGTATGGCAAAGTCTATTTTCTATTGGCAGGTGATGATCCACAGATGGGTGCGGGTTCGGATCCCTGCTGAGGGGCCTATTTCTCCTCATTTTACGATTGTAATCCACCGTAACCCATTGTGTTGACACCGTCTCAGGTTTCATGTACAACACACACCATTCATGCTGGAGCAGACGTGAATGCACCCACACACACAATGAAAGGTCAACTGCAAACATTAAAGTCTTAACAGTCTGCTTTCAGTGAAAATGTGAGAGGGAGTTTTCAGAAGGGAAGATTCAGGTAACCTCGAGGCAGAGAGATTTAAAAACAAGTATACAAATGTGATACCATAAATAGCAAAAACGGCAAGCAATATGGAAAATAATGTGCTACTATTTTACTGCCAATGCAATAATAATTGAAGTAATAATAATAATACCAAAGAAATAATTAGAATAGCAAATAAAAAGGTATTGAAATCGTTATTAATAGTTCTTCTGTCATGTAAATAACTAGTATTAATGTTCTGTAAATATTAAACCCACCATGAGGTACAACCTGAAACGTCTGTTGAAGAAGCTGTCCTCACCATGTTTTAACCTCCCAGTAGTTTTCCTGAAGGTTCCTTTGTGTAACCTGTTGGCAGATCTGTGAGAGGCAGCTGGACATAAGCCACACATCCATACGAGCCGCGGTAACTGTAAATACAACCTCCACTCTCGGCTCTCCATACCGGCCTAATTAGCGCCAGTTAGCATTTGTCATTGCATTTAGGGGTGAAGATTAGGAACACCTCTCAATTAATCTGCAATCAGCCTGTTTGTTAATTAGCTAACCTGTTCTAAGTGGCCTTCAGGGCCCTTGTGTAATTAGCTAAGCTGCTGAGAAGCAGGCCTGTGTGTTGACATTGACCTAAAACGTAAACACACACACACACACACACACACACACACACACACACACACACACACACACACACACACACACACACACACACACACACACACACACACACACACAGATATATGTGTATAAGACACACATTTCCGCAGACGTCTCCAGTTATGGTCAAGAGGGACAAGAACCTCTGGTCCCCTGTAAATTAGATGCAAACACAAACACACCCTTTGTGTTTTCTTGCTTAAACACACATGCAAACAAACGCACACACTCCCTAACACACGTTATTAGTAGTCACAAGTGTACCATGCTCATCCAAATATACATATTTGCATTTTGTCATGCTTGCAGCGATACGCTGATTATTCCTGCTTTCACTCTACAGCAAAAGTGTATCCCTCAAAAGCATTCTTAGGAAAGGCGGGAGGGGAAAGAAAATACATACTGTACTCCCCGTGCACGTACGCTCTTTTGAACATTTCATCCTTTTCAAGTGCAACAACATCCCTACCAAAATGAACAGCTTCTCCATTGCTGTGTCGAAGCATTTTTTTTTTCCTTGCTCACTTCAAAGCCATTTGTTTACTCTGCTGCCTCCTGACATTGTCTGTGGTAATTAAAGGAGCGCACTGAAATTTATGGTTTAATTATACAGGCCTTGTTATGCAGAGAGGACCAGGATGGGCTGATATGCTCAATAAAAATAAATAAATTCCATACGGGTTTATTGAACCCGCTTTTGCGTGGAGGGTGCAATCGTTTCGGCCGCTCAGGTGTGTGTATGTGTATTGCATTTATGTGTTCTTGTGTATGCAAATGTGTGTATGTTTATTTATGTATTGCGTCGCCGGACAGCAGCAGCAGCAGCAGCTCAGTGTGCAGTGTGAGTGGGTGAGAATGAAATAAAAAAATAAATAATAAAAAGGCCAGATGAATTGCAATCGATTGGCGCTGGTTCACTGTATTGATCTCCGAGCATGTTAAAGCCTGCTGTACTCCATGAAGAACACTCAGTCAGTCAGTGTGGGCTCACCCCACTGCATTCCCTCATCTCCACCATCTCCCATCCACCCCTTCACCTAGTAAAACACCGTTATACTGTAAATACTGTACAATTCCTCTCATTTTGTTGCTGTAAAAATCAGAGATGATAGCCATAGCTTGCATATAGGCGAGTGTGTGTGTGTGTGTGTGTGTGTGTGTGTGTGTGTGTGTGTGTGTGTGTGTGTGTGTGTGTGTGTGTGTGTGTGTGTGTGTGTGTGTGTGTGTGTGTGTGTGTGTGTGTGTGTGTTTGAGTTTGGCGCATGCACTGTAATGGAGAGCGATTTTGGCTGTGGCCCACAAGCAGCTTCTCTGAACTGATCTTTGAGTTGGGTATAAATAGCACTTGCTCTATAAATAAAACAGCAGCACCTTTCACACTCGCTCTCTCCCTTACACACATGCACACACACACACACACACACACACACACACACACACACACACACACACACACACACACACACACACACACACACACACACACACACACACACACATTCAGGCCTGCCCAGTTGCCTCTTGCATCTCACACCTGCCCTGACACAATCATATGCACAAATACTCCCACACAGGCTCCCCATTAATCCATACAGCCCATCATTCTCTAAAGGTCATACAGAAGGATGTCTGAGGGACATATTGACATATTTACATGAGCGCACGACCTGTACCAGCTTATCACAATGCTACATGTCTGACCTCTGACCCCACCTTTCTTTACAGAATATCTTCATCAATCTACAGTGCACACATTTAGGTATTTAGCTGAGGCTGAAGCATGAGCAAATAGCTCATCGATATCTTCCTCGATATATAAAATGGGATTAGCGTCCATTGGGCAACAGAACAAGCTCTCAAAGGCCAGAAAGACTCTCCAGCTCGCAGCTGTTGCTTTGCTGGCCGGTAGCAATCGAGATATGGGCCAAAGTTTTAGAGGGACTGACTGGCAGACAGTCACGCTGCTTGCAGAGAGAGAGAAAAAAAAAAGAAGCACTACCAAACTGCTATCTAAAGCATCCGGGCTGTGACTTTACATAATGCTACTGGCCCACTGTAACTCAACATGACTTGAAGAGTTCGTATGTAGCTGCCAGCGCAAACGATCAGGGGGTGGAAGGCTGGTGCTTGACTCACTGAATATCTGCCAATAAAACAGAATTTCAGGACTAATCCTGTTTGCACAGCACTTATTCACTTTCACACCACTTTCTACGTCAGTCCATTATGTAGCTATGTGTCTGAAGAACAACATGTCCCATCCACCGCTGTCTGCTGAGCTCAACTCAGGCTAGAAGTGTTTTGAAATGGGGTGCAGAGGAGGAGGAGGAGGAGGAGGAGGGGGGGGGGCAAGAGATAAATTGGTACAGCGAGCTGGAATGCTGCAGCAGTTATTTAAGGCCCTGTAGGTGCTGCCTAGGCCATATGCTCCCATTATTCCGCTTGGGAGGGGCCCATGTGGGCGTGTGAGCAAGGCTGGAGAGAGGAGGAGGGCGGGAGAAGAGAAAGACGGGGTAATGGAGGGGAGTGAGAGGAGAAAGGTAGCCGAGGAATTATTTTAAGGAGAGCCCTCCTATCAAGCGCGGGAAGAATTTTAAGAACGGGATACCGGGAGAAGCCTGAGATGAGATGAGAACGAATTAGCTCCCTAAAGTAAATGATCGTCTTCACCCTCAATATCCGGCTCTTTCACCGTCGTCTTTGCATAATTCATCTCGTCAAATTTTGAGGTGCGACAGAGTATAATTCATGAACTCCTGAACTTTTCAGGTCGAAAGCTTCTCTGCTGCTCCGGCTTCTCAATCACGTTCATATCGTGAAGCTGAAACTAAAAAGATTTTGTATGACACACCACCTGTGTTTATTGTGTTACTTTTTTCACAAAGTAAGAAGAGATTCCCACCTTCAAACTCTGCACCCTTAAACTTTATTTTGTTATGTAAAATATTTTCTCATATTCATCTGTTAAGAAAACTAGGCCCACATACAGCTTTATAGCTCCCTCTTGTTTCTCCCCCTCTGTTTCTTCCTCTTCCTATCTGTTCAGTCTCTTGTCAAACTGAGGCCTGTGTTCCTGATCAGGGCATTGCTCTCATGTTAGCCGCTTCACGGGAAGCACATCCCAGCATTCCCTCTGACACGCCGGCAGCAGCATTACCATAATTGGCTTTTCTACATGACGGGACAGAGGAAATAATAATGTCATTTTATTTACAGCCCTCTTGTCCCGGTCCAAGAGCTATCACCCCCTCCTCCCTCCTCCTCCTCCTCCTCCTCTCTGCACCATACACTGACGTACACCCCTCCTCCTCCTGCCTCATCTCCCCCCTTCTCCCTGCGCGGGGCACGAGTCTCGTTCTGCCACGGCGTGTAGGTCAAGCGATGGCTTTTTGATCAGCTCCTGTCCAAAGCCATCAGGGTTGAGAGGCACGTAATGGAGAGCAGGGTGACAAACAGAATCTGGGGAAGGAATAAGACTGCCAGTTTCCTATTAGGGGCCGGCCTAAACGGCCTCTGCCCCTCCGCCCCCCACACCCGCCACCTGCCCCCCGCCATCCTCCGCCGCGGACCCACTCCTGCACTGCCTAAATCACATGAGTGAAGGGGGCCATGATTGGACATTAGTGCCGCAAATGACTGCTGTGATTGCCCCCTCTTCCCAAACTCACATCAAATAAATAAAGAAATGTGTGTAAATAAATAGAAGGAGGGGTGTTGGAGAAATGGGGCCGTTGGTGGAGGTGGTGGTGGTGGTGGTGGTGGTGGCGAGGGGAGGCTGACTGGTTTCATCCCCTTCTTTTTTCTCTCTCCCGTTTCATCGCCTTCCTGCCTTTCTTATCTGGTTTGTTTGGCTTTGACAGCGGCCAAATGGTGAAGCTCCGCGAGCCTGACAGAGAGTTTTATTGATTTAACAACCAGCAGACTCTCAGCAAAGAAAAGGGAGAAGACGAAGAAAAAAAATAAAAAATTGGGCAGGGCGGAGAAAGATAGCAAAGTTTTGAAAAGGAGTGATATGTTTCTGCTTTCCTCCTTGCCAGAATGCTGACGTGTCTGCTGGTTGTATTTCATTTGCTATCATTTACAAAAATCAAGTCATACAAAAAGTTGCGCTGTGTGTGTGTGTGTGTGTGTGTGTGTGTGTGTGTGTGTGTGTGTGTGTGTGTGTGTGTGTGTGTGTGTGTGTGTGTGTGTGTGTGTGTGTGTGTGTGTGTGTGAGGGGGGAATGTTTTCGAGATGATCTGTACTTCGGTCGATCATGTTGTCCCATTGTGAGGCCCAGTGTTGTGTTGAGGCAGGATACAGGGCGTTCACCGCAGTCTTTTCATTAGCAAAACATCATATCAAACTGTCTGTTCTGCATAAAAGGAGGCTTCTCTGGTGTGGTCTCTGTGTGCTGTGTGTTAAATGCACAAACCTGATAACAGATTGCAAAATCTGTAATGACAAGTAGCGTCTTGTAGTATTTGTGTTAGGTACAAGTCATAATCAAGGGTGCTTCATGGGCACATTAGTTGAGGATGTCCTTCCGGAACTCATTTAAATAAGAATAATAATATTTGAGAGAGATGGGACCAAAACATACTTGAGCTCTTTTAAAGCTCTTATCTAATCAAATAAGGGTCTGTAGCCTGAAGTATATTTGGTAGCCTGAGACGTGAAACACATGCATTACAGCACTATTAAGCGTGTATGTCAATCTGTTTGTGCATTATGCATTTTTAAAAGAGCTCTCTAAAACATCCAAAGGGACTACTTCAAACCCATTTTGGTACTTAACATGTTTTCTATCACTAGTACATTAACCCTGTGTGTAGGTATCGGGAGATCAGTGACACTGGGATGCTAATTCTAGCTTCCTCGGTGTGTGTAGTCGGTGATCTGGCGTGGCTGGTGGCGGGCTTGATTGCTGCTGCTTCTGACAGTGAGTCTGCAGTCCTATCCTGGCCGCGCTGCCGCCTGTCTCCTTGATGGCGGCACGTCCCCGAGCAAAAGTGACAGGCGCTTTGGCGCCCGTGCAGATGGCCCTGCTCACAGCCATCACCCACTCGGCAAACCAAACCGCCAGGGACGGCACGCCAGCCCTACCCCTTCCCGAGCCCGCCCCTTGCTGCCGGTGTTGCTCCGCATATGTTCATCCAGGACAAGAGAAGGAGCTTAATCTGCTCGGCAGTTAGAATCCCACATCTTCAAGTTGCAGTGATTGACTTGATATGTAGCTCTTTAATATTTCTCCCTTCCTCGTGCTTCAGATTTTTAGCATCCTGTCAGAATAGATGCAGCACCTCAAAACAGATTGAGAGATCATTTATTTCAGACTCACACCAGCCACATTTCATCACTAATATCCTACGTTTATGGTTTGCGAAACCGTCCACTTGCTGCCTGTGATTTTTACAGATGTCTGTCTCTGCCAGTCTTTTGTCTGTGTGCTTTTGATATCTCCCTCTTTGTTGTTTCCATGACAACATGGCAGGGCAAGAATTGATTGACAGGAATCGTCAAAGGGTTCCCTGGCGACCTGCTCATCGCTCGAAGCCCCTCCCTGCTGCAGTCTGTGTTTTGTCACTCACCCAGGGATATTTCTGATCTGCTGCCTCTCATTCCTCCTGTCTGTGTATGTGTGAGTGTGTGTGTGTGTATTAAACACTGCCAGCTATTGGGGTTTAGCTATTTTTTGGCTGCAGCTGCCGCGAGTGACTCACATAGGTAATTCCTACTGTATGTTTGCACTGTTCTCGTGGGCTTGTGAAGAATGGATAGCCGTTCTGCAGGATGCTTTGTATATTAAATGGCTGATATGTATTGATAGCCTCCTCTTCTGGAAGCGGGTTAGTGAGGGGGAAGGCACTGTAACAGAAGACACTCTGCAGATGTGTTGTAGAGAGTACAGCACATAATGCTAATCTGCTGTGTTAGGGATTTTCAGGAGTTTTAGAAACTGTCTCGGTCTCAGTCTGTCAGTGGGATTGAAGCGCAGCCAGGTTCTCCTGTAGTGCTCTCATTTCACAGAAATCCTGTCAGGCGTTAGGGGAGTATGTTGCTCATTTGGGGAAGGGTGTATCAGTGGCACACAGCGAACCCAGACTTATAGGCAATATTATGGTCGGTGGGTTCAGGTTTACACAGTAAGCGCAAACGTGTGCGAGCTGCGGAATGCATGAAGTACACACGCAGGCATGGGAAGGTGAGCATGCGGGAAAACGCGCATTCGCAAACAGGCACTTACAGAGGCACTCACACGCACGTACATGCACATCATCACACAGTCACAGTTGATGGTGCAGCTGCTCACCTCCCCCACCTCCTCCACCCATCTCCTCTCAGGCAGCAGTAAATGGTGCCAGTGTATATATATCAGGTATTATGTCCACTTAGATTATGATATGACAGGTTAGCGTGCCGTTTGAAGTTGACAGCACATCTGTTTCATCAGGAGAGACTGATACTGGCATCTAGGACACACATCTCACCATGCAGGAAGGAGATAAAGGAAGAAGCTAGGGGGCCGTCTTTCCTGTCTCCCTGCCTCCCTCACCCTCTCTCTTCTTTCTCCCTTTTCTCTTACACTCCCTTCTCCCCCCCTCCTGCAAACCCACCACGTTTTCCCTCTCCCCCACATCTTCTTTTCATTCACTTGTTCTCCCCCGAACCACCTCCTGTCTCTCTTACTTACTGATGCTCGCTGTGTCTTCCCTAACATTCACGTGCACACATAGTCTATCCTTCCATCTCATTTGTCTTTACACATTTTACCGGTAAACCTGTCTTTGATCATGCGCTCGCTTCCCGCTTTTAATCTGTCTTTTTTTGTTTGTATTGTCCGTGCCGTTGTGGATCACAGAACAGTAGTAGCGCGAATGAATAATCTGTCTGCCCCAGACTGCTTCTTTCAACAATCAACGTAGGATTCTCAATCCAAGTACCATTGTTTTGCCAGTTCCTGCTTATTAGCTCAAATGAAAATGACCTTCAGCTCATCAGAGTGGGTTAGGAAAAGCTGTGATATCTCCAAATTAGTGTTTTGTTTCTTTCCCTCCCCAATCAGTTGCATAACCTGAACATGTGAGGAGCTGAACTTCACGGACTGGATGAGTTAGATGCAATAAAGCTCGGGGAGGAGAGAAAGAGAGGGATAAAGAAAGAGTAAGGGGGAGTTGAACATGGAAGCATGCAGCTGGCTAACAAGGCCAAACAGCCAGTCATTTCCTGGGGAACATTAGGCATGTGTGGGGGAATAGATAGTTGGGAAGGAAAAGGACAACTGTCAGAAGCTCAGTGATTTATTTTTCCCTTGGAGGCTTTTTTCACCACTGGCTTTCAGAGCCACATGTGTGTGTAAAATACACAAACTCATGCATGCATGCATACCGACACAGACATACTCACATTGGATGAAAATAAAAGCCTACATTTCCCATCATTGAGTATTCATTCCATGTTATTTTGACAGTGGTCCTGTTAGTGTGCTGTAAATCTTTAATTTCACTGAGCTGACCTCTTTTTATTCTCTCTTCTCTTTTTCCCATTTTTGTCTTCCCTCTCTTGCTGTCTCTCTCTGTACTCCAGCGTACATGCCCGAAGACGAGCTTAAGGCAGACACTCCCGATGAGGAAGAGCACCTGCAGGATGACGGCCTCTCATTAGATGGCCAGGACACTGAGTTCCTGTGCAACGAGGAAGAGGATGATGTGGATGGAGGCCAGCCACCAAGCTACAGAGACTCTCCACTCAGCAATGGCACGAACCCCGATGCTGGATACGGGTCTCCACTCAGCGATGCTAGCGACCGACTTACGGACTTCAAGAGCACCTCCTCCAGGGATGGTCAGGACAGAGATGGGACTGCTTTGCCCTTCCGTCCCAACAACGGCCTCTCTTTCCAGGATAGCCTGGCACAGATGAAAGCCGTCTATGCAAACCTCATCTCAGATGCCTCTTGGTCTAGCATCACAATGGACATCATGAAATCTAAGCCTGCTGCAGCCGGCAGTGTCAACAGTGGCCTCACCACTCCAGAGCCCGTCTCTGCTGCCTCCGTTTCCACAACTACCACCATAAACAAGAGCAGCGGGGTCAACATGGCGAGCAGTCACCACAATGGTAGGAGCTCCAGCACCACTGTCAACCACACAGGCAGCGCAAGTGGCAATACTAATGGCACAGCAGCTAGCGCTGTTAGCAGCCACAGTGCAACCAGCAGCAGTGGGGGCAGTAGTGGTGTGGCCAGTAATGGTACTGGTGTAGCTTATGACTGGCACCAGGCGGCACTTGCCAAAACTTTTCAGCAGACCCCTTACCACCTTTTACCAGAGCCTAGCCTCTTCAGTACAGTGCAGCTCTACCGACAGAACAACAAGCTGTATGGCTCTGTTTTCACTGGTGCAAGCAAGTTTCGCTGCAAAGACTGCAGCGCTGCCTATGACACACTGGTGGGTTTGACAGTCCACATGAATGAGACGGGCCACTATCGAGATGACAACAAAGACAAAGAGGAGGATCATGGCAAGCGCTGGTCCAAACCACGCAAGCGTTCCCTGATGGAGATGGAGGGGAAAGAGGATGCCCAGAAAGTGCTGAAGTGCATGTACTGTGGCCACTCATTCGAGTCTCTGCAAGATCTCAGCGTTCATATGATCAAGACCAAGCATTACCAGAAAGTGCCTCTCAAAGAACCAGTGCCAGCCTTGGCCACTAAACTGATGCCCACTTCAGCTAAAAAACGCGCTATCCAAGATGCTATAGTCTCTCCATGCTCCCCAGACTCTGTCCACGCTCATAGTGGTGGTGGCAGTGTTTCTCTTGGGGATGTTGGCAAAGACCCAAAAGCTGCAGCTAACCCTTATGTTACACCAAACAACCGCTATGGCTACCAGAACGGTGCCAGCTACACGTGGCAGTTTGAAGCTCGTAAAGCTCAGATCCTCAAATGCATGGAGTGTGGGAGCTCCCATGATACACTGCAACAGCTGACTGCCCACATGATGGTCACAGGTCACTTTTTGAAGGTCACAAATTCTGCCTCCAAGAAGGGCAAACAGTTGGTCTTTGATCCAGTGGTGGAAGAGAAGATTCAGTCTATCCCACTACCACCGACCACCACCAGACTCCCTGTTCCCAGTTGTGTTAAGTCCCAGCCGGTGTCCCCCGCCCTCTCCTCTGCCTCAGAGGAGAAGAGGGAAGGAGGTGAGGATGAAAAAATTGAAGGTGGTGAGTCAGTGGAGAAAAAAATTAAGGAGGAGAAAGATGACTCGGGTGAGAAGTCTGAGAGTGGCACCACGTCATATAAATACCTTAGAGAAGAAGATCTGGAAGAGACACCGAAAGGGGGGTTAGATATTCTTAAGTCCCTTGAGAACACCGTGTCCAGTGCCATCAGCAAGGCCCAGACAGGCACACCCACATGGGGTGGCTACCCTAGCATTCATGCAGCCTACCAGCTGCAGGGTGCCATGAAGAGCTCTGCTACCATTCTGCCCCCAACAGTCCAGAGCATCCAGATGCAGCCAATGTTTAACAGTGGGCTACGAGGTCTTGTGGGTGACCATAACTCAGTCATCCACTCACCTCACAGCCCTTCTTCCCCAACTCCCCTAAGGAGCAATGTCACTGCCATGGAAGAGCTTGTGGAGAAAGTGACAGGAAAAGCTGCCAACGTAAAAAAAGAAAAGGAAGAGAAAATGGTGAGCCTGGAGCGGTGCCGGCCACCATCGTTAGTAAAATCCCCTTCCCCTGCCATGAGAGAGCAGAGAGAGCAATTGGTATCTCCAAACGACCTTTCTGCAGGTAAACCATCGGGTATGAGAAGTAGCAGCCCGGGCAGTGTAGACTCAGAGCTTATCTGCAAGAAGGAGCCCAAAGAGAGCCTAGTAGATGGCCACAGCAACCATTCAAAGAATGGCTCTGAGGCGTGCCAATCCCCAGTAACTAATGGCAACAGTCTCGGCATCATCACTGATCATTCACCTGAAAGCCCATTCATCAACCCTCTCAGCGCACTCCAATCAATCATGAACACGCACCTGGGAAAGGCCTCCAAACCAGTGAGCCCAGCTGCAGATCCACTATCTATGCTTTACAAAATCAGCAACAGCATGATGGATAAGCCAGCTTTCAACCCAACTCCTCAGGGCAAGCCAGCTGAGCCCATCAACCACTATCCGCTGTTCGACAACAGTGACCAGCCCATAGACCTGAGTAAAAGTAAGTCCACCACGAATAGCAACAACAACAATAACAATAACAACAGCAGCAGCATGCTCTTGACCAACAATAGTGTAAATGGCAACAAACCCCTCATTTCCCTCTCTGACTCGGTCTCCTCTCCGCTGAGAGAGAATGCTCTGATGGACATTTCTGATATGGTAAAGAACCTCACAGGAAGACTGACGCCCAAATCTTCAACTCCCTCCTCCATATCCGAGAAGTCGGATGCCGACGGCAGTGCATTTGAGGATGCCCTGGAGGACCTGTCACCAGTGCAGAAGAGGAAAGGGAGGCAGTCCAACTGGAATCCCCAGCATCTCCTCATCCTGCAGGCCCAGTTTGCCTCTAGCCTGAGGGAGACCACAGAGGGCCGCTACGCCATGACTGACCTGGGCCCCCAGGAAAGGGTACACATCTGTAAATTCACAGGCCTCTCCATGACCACTATATCCCATTGGCTGGCTAATGTCAAGTACCAGCTCAGACGGACTGGGGGCACCAAGTTTCTCAAGAACATGGACTCGTGCCAGCCTGTGTTCCTATGTGGTGACTGTGCCTCTCAGTTCAGGACTCCCTCCTCCTACATCGGCCACCTGGAGTCTCACCTGGGCTTCAGCTTGAAGGACCTGTCCAAACTGTCAGCTGAGCACCTACGGGAGCAGCAGGCTGCCTCAAAGGTGATCACAGACAAAATGACATTCGGCAGCCCCCTGTCAGCCTTGACCACGCCAGAGGACGACACAGGCTCTGTGTACCAGTGCAGACTTTGCAATCGGACATTCGTCAGCAAACATGCAGTCAAACTGCACCTCAGCAAGACCCACGGCAAGTCTCCAGAGGACCACCTGGTGTTTGTCACTGCTTTGGAGAAACTGGAGAAGCTAGACAAAATGGAGAAGGTTTAAGCAAGCAAGTCTTGAGCTGAGGGTTAAGACTGACAGCTGTGGAACTGACTAGAATTTCATTGCACTAAAATGACATTGTTCACAGTTACTGCACTGGGCCGAACTGAGCCGCCAGAAGAAAAAAAAAATCAGTCTTATTATTTTTTGTTGTGATAACTGCCTGACTGGACCATGTCTTTTCATGTTGATTTTTGTTTTTGTTTTGCCAAGCTTTTTTACACTTATTTTGTAATATATTTATATGCTATTTGTCTGACCTGTGCATGTATTTTAGTGAATCAAGGTTAAACACGAGACTTTAATCTTTTCATGGCAAAAATACAACTACTGCTTCAATGGTAAAAGTGGTGACTGGAACGAATTGGTGGAAGAGAAAACTGTATAATACTTGATATGAAGAAGGTGAAAATTAAATGTATACACCAAAAGAATGAGAGAATACCCTGAAAGACTGAAGTAGCACCTTAGACAGTTTAATTTTGAATTTGTAAAGAGAACATGTTTTGAAATATCTTGCATTTGTCAAAATCAGATTTTAAAAGATCGAAGATTATCAGCCCCCCTCCCCACCCTTCCTCCTCCTTGGGTTTCTGTCACTGCAATGTTTTTGAATGATGAGTGGCCTGCTAATAAATCCTCCAGTGTATTAGAAAAAAAAAAAAAAAAAAAAAAGACCACGTGAACATTTGGGAAAACTGATATGCTGCTTCTGGTTCCGAGTCAATCAGTAAAAAACAAATGGCCATCAGTATGCAAGATTGCTCAAAAAACGTTTCCTTGTTGTGAAGTATCACCTTATAGCAATTTTCCAGTTGTATGATTTGTTACAACTTTCTCTTTCTAAATTGTGTCGCTTTATTCAACTGTAAAGAGAACAGTCCGTTACGTGTAAATGATTACCAGTGAAATGTCAGTACTCCATAAGACATATCTTACCATTTGAAACGGCTCAACATTCTTTGTATCTTAAGGTGTGTGCATTCTCTAACTTTTATATTGTCATTTTATATACAAAAATGATTAAAAAAAAAAAAACAGATGGTGTATATAGATATATGCTGTAGAGCTACAAAATGTCCTTTTTTAAAGAAAATACAACTTTAGCTTCTTTGGCTTGGTTTACAGAAATGATTTTAATTATACTTGCATCCAATTTGATGCATGAAATGGTGTGGAAAATAAATAAGCGATGCACAATGACTATACATTTCAATGTTTTATCGACAATATTGTAAAAAAAAAAACGAAAAAAAACTTTTTAGCACCGATTAGTTTGTTTCATTTCTTTCTCAATTGTAAAATAAACCCCAAAGCAGTTGTTAACAGTCATATATTTGTGGTTGTGTGTTCTTTTGTCACGGTGGTGCACCGAACTCAACGTGTATAAAAACTCAGTAGAATCTGCTTTCCGGAAAATTCAAGCATTCGCAACCATTTCAAATCCTAACCCATTGTAACAGGATTTCTTTTTATGGTTGTGCTAAATTTGTGCATCGCAGAGGTGAGATTTATAATGTCCGTTTGTTTGCTGTAACAGGCCTGCTTTTATATTTGCCAAATATTTAGAGAAAAAGAAAAGTCACTGGTGTCATACTTGTAACTGATGACTGAGCCGCATCATACCGCCAATGATTATTATAATGATGAAGATGACGGGGATGATAAACTTGTAAGGGTTCCTATTGTACTGAGAAACCCATGCCAGGCTTGTGACTGGCCTTCGGAGGGCAGTTCTGAAAGAATCAGTGTTATATTAATGACGGCAGTGTACTTTTGCCTGTCTCCTTGGAACAAAATCAGATGGGTGTCTGTTCTCCCCAAGTAAAACTTGGCAATGAGAAGGCTATAATCAAAACTGAATTATAAGTTACGTGTGATACTTCAGGCACTCGTCAATTTGTGGCCCACACCATTCACCCGAGCCAAATTTAATACACATGTGTGCAGTAAATGCTATACAACACCCCTATTTATACATTCCTCAGATTAAATAAAACTTTCCAGGATGAAGGGTCACTTGTCACTGCGTACAGGTTTATTGGCTGATTCCCATCCCACAGCCTTCACAGATTTTCTAAGGTCAATCAAATATTTTCTTGCAGGAACCGTTGCCATCTCCCTCTCCACTTCATTGATTGTTTTCATCTCTTTTAAATGAATGTCTGCATCGTTACTTGTGGAGCATGACAGAAGATTTCAGCACCTATTTGACTAATCAAACAGCTTCTACATCATCAGAGGCCTTCAGCCTCTTTTGTTGCACTTTTTTCTCACAACTTTGACCTTTTCTGTGATTTGTATACAGCAGCATTTTGTAATGTGTCAGGTCAAACTGTTTCAGTACATGCAAGTACAACTGCCTTACGTTCAGGTGGTGTGCGAGCAGAATGTAGCCTTTTTTTACGCAGCCTGTTACACATGGGAATATCGTGGCACTTTTCCACCTCTGCGTTTTGTATCTAAGGTATGAACACAGATTGAGGGGAGGGCATTGTTGTTCCACCTTTAAACCGGCAGCGGAGGTGATCACAGAGCCAAATCAGCACCATGCCTGCTCTCACTTATAGATCCTGCAACACTGCCGTAAAGAAGACCCCTCGTCAGGCCAGCTTTTCTTTTTCACACTGAACCAGACAAAGCTGGAAAAATGTTGCCCCAGTGTATGATGTCAGATAAAATGGAGGCTTTCCGGAATCAGAGGAGCGGTGTGACACAACAGCGTCTGCGTCTTGTCCCGCGCTATACCGTCTCTCGACATCTGTGTAAAAGGGAGAGCCGGCATTGCGCTGATTCAGCTCTGCTGCTACCTCCAGTGCTACCTTAAAGGCAGAACAACAATGCCCCCCATTCCATGTTTGTACCTTTTATACGGAATAGTGAAGCAGAATAATGGTGCAAAATTCCTGCCTTAAAGAAGCTGAAGAAAACATCTTACAAACGTTGAGAACCAGACGCAGATACCGTTGTGTATTGTCAGAACTTCCGCATGCTATCTATCACAGAGGGGCACAAATATGCTTTGTTTGGTTCACTGTAAATAAATTTAAAAAAAAAATCCAGTAATCAGGGTCTTCTTTACGTCAGTATTGCTGATCTCTGTGTAAAACAGGCTTGTTAATCACTATGTACGATGACCTCTACACGACCCCTAGCCTAAGGTAAGCAGCGAGTT
This sequence comes from Brachyistius frenatus, assembly GCF_029030835.1. Classification (NCBI taxonomy): domain Eukaryota; kingdom Metazoa; phylum Chordata; class Actinopteri; family Embiotocidae; genus Brachyistius; species Brachyistius frenatus. The sequence continues at coordinate 853,731 of NW_027210613.1, read as the reverse complement.
GTGGGGTTTTCTTCCTCGGGCAGCCCTGCAGGTGAAGCGTCTGCATCAGGAATTTGATCTCTCATCTCACCCTCATGTCTCAAGTTTCTGATAGAGTACTCACAGTACCAGCCTTTGTATGGCTGAAGCCATACTGCAGTGTTATGACTTCCATTCCTCACACTCACAACATGTCTCGTGTCAGCTGAGTCAGTCACACACACTCGCTCTCCCGGCTATATTAGCACGAGTGTCTTTGTGCAATTACACACCTCCTCGATCTGGCTGCACCTCGCTGTGTTGATACATGGATTCAGTGACAAAGGAAACACAGGCAGAGGGCAGATTAGCCCGGCTGAAGATGCAGCTTCCTCGGAAAGGGGCTGCTAGAGTTGGGTTATAAAACAAACAAGTCAGATAAACAAGCAACATTTGGAGGAGATAGTGTTCCCTGAACACCAGAAATAAAAAACACCTTGTAGGTTTAATACCCCACAGCTAAACCTGTAATTTTGCTGTGCCGTCAGATAGCTCCTGAGCCGATAGAGACTCTTTCCTGCTTTGTTAGAGATCAGTGCACTGTTTCCTGTGCGTATTCTATGTAAATTACATGCGATAATCGCCACGCACGGCACAATGCTGGTTCCCGTGGTGCAAACGGAAACCGAGGGTAGATAAACGCAGGCTGGGCAGATTTGCATAGCCTTTGTGTTTTGGGCGCTGCTGAACGTGAGCCCTGAGGATTGGTAGGGATTTCCTCAAGGTTTTGTATAAGTAAATGCCTGCTTCCTCCCAGGGCTGGGACCATTATGTACAGCAGACAGGGGTGGATGTAGACAGAGGGCACAAACGGAATAACAAAATTACCTGGGCTGGTGGGAACACGGGGAGGGAGTATTAACCTCCATAACTCACATCTGCCTCTGCCTCGATAGAACAGGGATATCTCGGTGTTTGCATGAGAATGTGTAACCCTCTGATTCGACATGAAGTATACTGTACTGTGTATATTTGTGTTATCTGTTGGAGTCAGTGATAGAGAGGTGTCAGTCTACGGTTAGGTCTCACAGAGAAGTGAAGTTAAATAAGAGAGGGCATGTTGATCCGACTGTGTGCGATGTTTGATCTTTTCTCAGAGGTTCACCTCCAAAGCTTCAAGGTATGTTATTACCTCAGAATGCATGAACGCTCAGGGGAAACACACCTGGGTTGTTTTTTTTTCTTCTCACAATTCTTTTGTTTCGGCTTCGTATGTTCTCGCTCGTTGTTCCTGGTTTGTATATGATAGCGGTGTGAAGATCATCGTCAGCCACAAAACAAAGACCAAGCTCCTGCTGAGGATCCCCGGCGCGTGTCTGCAGCCTGTAAAACCTCCAACTTCGCTCACAACTCCGACGTATGGTTTAATACCCCTCCAAAATACCTCAAACCAAACAAACAATGTCTGACGGAGAATCAACAAACAAAGCAACAACGGCTGAGAGCCTTTGTACTGGATCAGAAACTAAAGTCGGAGAAATCTGTTTGGATCCTGATAAAACGCCTCATTGTGGGAAATGTGTTCGGTAAGAAGTTATCAGTATTCAGGTTTCGCAAAGGATACCTGCCTCCGTCTATTTTTATGCTCATCTAAGTCAGTTTGTGGACATGATTCAATTATGTTGCTGGGTTCCATACTGTAAAATGTGCAGGATCTATGACAGTTCTGCCTTCCATGCACACAGACCAAAAAGGGTTTTGTGCAGTAGTTCTATTCTGTTGGTGCTAAAATAAGTGATTTTCTTGAGCAACTAACCTCCACTTTAAGAACCTTTTGTTTCTATTCTTGTTATGCAAGCTACATAAAGCAACTTTTAACATCATATATTTTTTTTTTTTTGTGATTTTATACACTTTATTAATCCCCGAGGGGAAATTTCTTCACTACAGCAGGGGGGCTCTCAGGGGGGAGATGCTGCAGCAGGCTGCCACGACCGCGGCGCCAGGTAACCTGACCTGAAGTGCATGTTTTTGGATGATGGGAGGAAGCCGGAGAACCCGGAGAGAACCCACGCAAGCACAGGGAGAACATGCAAACTCCGCACAGAAAGGCCCGGGACCGGATATCTGAAAGAAATGTAAACACTATGGAGGTTTAAACAATGCAGCAATTATTATTATTATTATTATTATGAGCATTACTGGGGTTTTTTTTCTGTCAGAATAGGTACTGGCAAAATCTTGACATTTTGACCCATTATAAGTCTCATATTGTTAAAAGATTGCATTAGCTGAACCCAATGAGTTCCATCAATACACATTTAATTTACAACAAAGCCTATTAGTTTATTAACCTGTATTCATTTCATTCTTTCAAGCCGTGTTACATCGTTTCAGGCCCTTCAGTGCGATACTGGTGCCACTGTATCCGGGAGTGCAGCACCTCACTCAGCTGGCGTCGGCAGCAGTGTATTTGTATTGTTTTGATGGACACGCGGCAGTCTTTCATCAAGGTGGGTTTATTTTGCGGTGGGAGGGTTGATGTGACAGAGTTGTCCTCCGAGAATGATGGTGTTTGACAGCAGCAGGCTAACGGATGTAGGAGATCATCTGAGTCTGCCAAGCCTTTAGTTATGATGTGGTGGTGGATGAGATCTGCAGGTGTGTGTCGCCAGGCCCTTCATCCATCACAAGCCCGGACAAAACACAAAGCATACAGGGGGATGAAATGTTTCCTCCATCTCGGTGGATGAGGGATGTGGTTTTACAAAACAAGATACGATACCTATCCATTCTGTTCCTACACTGTCATTTTTTCTTTGCATTATTTTTCTTTTTGAGGGGGGGTAGCGGGGAGCCGGATCTGTTTGTTTTGTTGTGCATCTTTGTTTCTTTGACTTGCATTTAAGCCATCCACCCGTCCATGAAATATGTATTTGAATTCTTAATCTCTGAGCTACAAACATGTTCTATATCGGTTCCATGTTTTCTATGCACACCTCTGTGTACCAGCTAATCTATCTCTATTTGCCTGCTCACCTGGGGACATATCTATAACTACAATAATAATCCATATATTAAAGATTAATGACATATTTCCCCTTATCCTTTTCCTATATGTATGATTTAATCATTGACCTATCGGGGAGTTTTATTCTTTTTTTTTAATATGAGAACTACCATGTTCCTGTCATTTCCCATTTCAAATCAAAGAGGTCAACATAGAAAATGTCTCAAAACCAATTTGTGTTTCAAAAAGACCCTTGAGAAATAGTGGCTTGTGCTGTGTTTGATATGCACAAAGACACTTATCCCTTATCTATCTTTTCAGAGAGAAAGAGAGGGAGATAGAGGGTGAAGTGTTCCAGGAATCAGTGCTGCCTCCATGAGATATGATGCTGCTTGATTTTGATCATTGACATTTGCTTTTTCATGCATCCCGAAAAACAAGGCCTCCCTTCCATTAAGGAATTATTCAAATGACCTTCAACAGTGCATGTTTTCCTACAGTTTTGTTGTGGGAATATGAGAACACATACTGACATCTCAATTACTTATGCAAGGCTCAGAGTGGGCCCAGTGGATGCAATCACCGTGTGTGCAATCCTCAGTCACTCCGAATCACAGAAGCTCCCGGACAGACACACATAATTCAGACAAGTCAGACAGGATTTGCATACAAAGACTAAAAACACAAAAAAAAAACCACACAAAAAAAAGGGCATAAATAAAAAATGCACCATCTTGAGCTGGAAGAGTAGGTAGATATTTTGGGGGGAGGGGAGGTTGAGGGAGGAAAGGGAGACCGGTAAATTGTTTTAAAAAGGTCTTGCATGTCATGTTGTGTATATAAAAGGGTTAGACCGATATACAGAACTGATGTTGGCCTTTGGCATTTGGTTTCATGTTGTATGCCATTTAATGAAAACATGTATGCATCTGTATTGATAATAATGTAAAATTGATATTATTATTATTATTGTTGTTGATTATGATTGATAATTAAATATATTTTTTCTTTTCAAGGTTTCAAATTAAATTTTTATTTTAAAATTTTCCAAAGGAAAATTAGGAAAAACATTGTTTAACAATTATTTAAAAAAATAAAAAAAGACCCATAAACATATATTAAAGATAGGACAGGGACTTATCACTACCTATTACGACTATTGACCTTCAAAAATCAATATTGATCAAACTCTCCCGTCTAAAGGCCGTCGTCCATCATCAGAGTCTCACAATGGACCAAACACTGTTGTCCATCTCGATCCCCTTAAAAAATTTTATTTTTTATTTTTAATCTTCCGCCCTTCTGGAGGTGACACACTGTCTTATCGTTGCTGATGGGTGAGGGGGGTGGTGGAGGAGTGGGTGAAGGGAGTAGAAGGGGTTAGGGTGGTTGGGGGCAGGAGGAGAGGTGGGGTGGGGTGCATCGGAGGCTAACCCGGCATCCCGTCATTAGCGTTGTGCGGCGGAGATGCAGGGGCACCCTGACACATGTCACGGACAGCCAGCCGAGAGCCCACGTATGAAGCTGACACGCTGCGCATAATTTATCCCGTGACACGATCTGCATGTCGAGTTGTTGATCTGTTGTGTTTGGTTTGGACATGGGCGCTCTGGCAGGGAAGACAGAGGGAGGGGAGGGGGGTTATTATGCAGGTGGGGTGTGAGGGTTGTGGGGCAGGAGGAGGAGAGCGAGGGCGGCGAGGTGGCAGGGTGTGTGTGTATTTGTGAGGGGCGGTGGAAGGCGGCATCTTGGTGTTGCACACACTGAAGGGGCGACACATTTGTCATGTCCACTGAGAAGCTACATATACTGTACATAAACAAGTGCATTCAAATTCACTAATGCAGACACCCAGACTCTCTCTCCCAGGCTCTCACACACACACACACCCACACACACACATACACACACACTCACACACACACACACACACACACACACATCCGCGCTTTGGTGATATGCATGTTGAGTTACAATGAAATCACAGCCATACTCTTGTCCCTAAAGACATCTGTTCATGAGTGAAAATGACTAATATTGTTGAAATGACCCCGTGTCATTCCATTGGATGTGATTGTTTTCAGGCTTCGCTGCAGTGTGCTGTTATAGCACCGCTGACACCACATCTATTCAGCCGAGCATAATTTTTTGTCCCAGTGACTCAATACAGCATTTGAGGATGAACATGTAGTTGTGTTAGTGCTTTTCTTTTAATCCGTTTTAAACCGTTTAAAGACACAAAACCAATACTGACGTGATGTCGCTGCGCTACAGTACATATGAATACGTTTAACTGCAATATGTAAATGTACAAGTGTGTTGATGCTTTACAAATCAGTAAACAAATACATTAATATTGAAATAAGATATCAATTAGGTTGTGGTTAGCATTTAGTTTTCTTGGTGAATTGCTGTGGTGTGTGTGTGTGTGTGTGTGTGTGTGTGTGTGTGTGTGTGTGTGTGTGTGTGTGTGTGTGTGTGTGTGTGTGTGTGTGTGTGTGTGTGTGTGTGTGTGTCTTGCGGACGTGCTCATCAACCACCAACTTCTCCTGCCCCCCTCCTAGCCCGGCTCGTTTACATGAATTATGCATATGACCAGTCTCGTTAGAGGAGCCCCTCCCTCATCGCACTCCTAATCCCTGCTGTTGCCGCGGTAACCAGATTAGACATGACTGTGAGGTACAGTATGGGCCCTCGAGGCCTTTTTCTGGACAGGCCTCATCCCGGGCAGGCATGTATGAGGGTCTGCAGGTCCTACAGGCCTGTAGGTCACCTGTCCACTGATATTACTGTACTGATGCTGGTGGTTGATGGGAAATATTTATTTTAGTTCAGCTAAATCTGTTTCCATGAACCCCAAGGGCTATGTTGGAATAACAGCGAGGGTAAAGACCAAAACAAGGAAAGCATGCTGTGTGAATTGTAATGTGTTTTCATGTTATTGATTTTATTGTGATTTGTCCTGCATCTTGTCCTGTTGATTTCCAGACTCATCCAGCTGGATCCAAGAATGCAAGCATTACATTCATGTAAGGAAACACACAAAAATGACTTGCCTTTTTTTCTCAGTGCAGACAGTTTGGACCAGGGTGAGGGGTTACTGAAAAATTAAGCAATTCAATTATTTTGTGAAGAATTCAGTCATGTTAATCAAGTAAGATCAGAACTTTTTTTTTGGTTTGATTTGTTTTTTCTTCTTTATGTCTATATAGTTCATGTTTTATTGAATCCATATTTAGTTGCATGCGTTTCTGTTATACGTCAGTTATTTTATGACAAAATAAAAACAAACAGAAAATGACCATTGTTATGTCTGAACCCATCCTGGGAATTATGGTACCAATGTGTCAATAGAGGAAGTTGTGTGGTCTTTATGTCGTGAAGTGATAATGAAGAGTGCAGGGAAGCTGATAGGCATTTACCCCTGAATTACCCCTTTATCACTACAACTTAAATTGTACTTTGTGGCGTAGTCATCCATAATGTGATCAACACCTGCAGTAACGTTAGCATAGTGTTAAGATGCTCCATGAAACTGCACACTCTGATACAGTAGGCGGCTGTATGACAGTAGGTTTACTAATTGCTCAAAAGAAGACAAATAATATATTCAAGATATAACTTCTGTGGGCAGAAATAAACTAAAAACATTTCAGATTCGTCTCGCTTTTTCCCCGATGTCTGTTACGCCACTGTTCTGAATTTCACAATGACATTAACTTGACTTTGCGTGTGGATAATCGCTGAAAAACGATTGGCCCAAACGCCAGCAGTGGAGGCTGCTCAGCAACTACCGAAGACAAGTTCCAATCATTACGATCTTTTTACATTTTGTGAAAACATGTCGATGGACTGATATATTTTTAAGATTTTAACACCGTGTCATGTGTTAAACCCATTGGGATTTTAAGTGCGCAACTATCCGTGGTGTTACGGTACGGCTCCAAATGGGTCACAATTAATAGACCTATAACAAGTAAAAACAACATTATATTGCATATTTGTTCAATTCTATTCCGATTCTATATTCCCATTGAGAAGGTGGAGTGATATTTCTAGTGATGAGCAGGGTGTGATGTTATGCTGATTTGAGCACGTTCCAAATGTTCAGTTGACCAATCAGATCGCTGTTGGAACTACATGTTGTATAATTACAATTTTCACTACGATATGTGAGTACAACATTTTCTCAGTACAAATTTTAGTCTTAAAATTATAAAAAAATAAATTCCCAAGACTGAATCTTTTTACCAATCAGCAAAAAAAAACTTGTAGAAATGTGATTAATAGCTGTTCAAAGGCAGTGATATTCACATTGTCAATGGGTACGTTTTTCTATCCGACTGGTTAGAATTTTGAAGATTAGCTGTAGGCTTTTTATGGGCTACATACTGGGCTATGTTTACAAAGCTGCCTTTGTTTTTTCATTATGTAAATGTGGTGCCATTGAAACAAAAGCGTGCTTGTGCCAAATACAAAAACTTGGCAAGACAACTTAATATTAATTTAATACAAGACAAGACATCAACTCACACAGGACGGGATGCAGACGAGCCGACCTCGGCAGCCCTGATGGTGATTTTTCCCCTGACCACAATTAATCAATATGTTTTTGTTAATATCATAAGATCCGATGTGTAGCCACATTCTAGTGTGTTGTGGAGACTTTTTTCAATCTGGAAAACCTACAATGAAAACTGCTTTTAATGGATTTTAAAGGAGGTTTTTAGTGTCCTGTAAAAGTCTAAATGCTGTTTCCAAGACTTTTATCAACTGATCATTTCCCAGAGGATTTGGACTTCGGGCACATATTGTACACTCACTGTTTGTTTTTTTTAAAGGACAACAATGTGTCTGTTTGGAAGCATTACCCACACCCAGCTCAATCACTGCTCCCTTGTGATCCCCTATTAACAGTATTCGCTCAAGTTTTTTTAGTCAGAGGGTGCACATGGGGTTTCTTGGACTTCAAGGAAGAAGGGAGACTATCAAGAAAGGCATTTTTGTTCCTGTGTATATGGGCTTTTGTCTGGCATGAATGCTGTGGTTGTGACATCTGATTACATGTGTCAGCCATAAATAAGCGTTCACTTGAGTGCAAAAATTCCAAATTCACACAAGATATGATTCAGTGCGACAATTTTATGTGAAATTTATATAAATGTTGGTTGATTTACATTTCTTATAAACGATTGTCATCAGTTGCTGAGTGAAACATTGACAGCAAAAGGTAATTCTGCATTTGACCAAAGTAAGATAACCCTTGACCAATGCGGTATCAGTTCAAAGAAATAAAAGTAAAATGAAGGGAAAACGAAACAGACTGCCATTGTAGGCAGCTTGACTGTATTCATCCTGTTGTTATTTCAAGCCTGTTAATTTCACAGCACCAGTTGGAGTTGTCCATCTGTTTATTAAAGGTTAACTGCCTACACACTTATGAAGCGCACATTTCTCACGATCCCAGAGTTTACAACATGCAGTAGCTTGTCTCTGACTCATCTAAAAAGTTTGTTTTCCTCACTGATAAAAGAGTAATTGACGGGTTTTATCAGTTTGTCCAGTATAAATAACTGAGGGGAGAATTGTGAATTCATATTGAAATTAAAGCACAGTGATGAGAATAAAAAATACAGAAATAAATTCAGATTTATTATACTTAGTATTTTGTATTAATATAAAAAAATCAAATACGGTCAGACAGTCCGAGGGAACAACGAGCATTCATGATCCATCGCATGTTGCTTTCCTCATAGGGGAGTCTGCGGATGAGCAGAAGCTTTGGTATGGAGGGTCGAGATGGGCAGACAGTCCAGTTAATGGCCCCGCATCACCATAGTGGTACTGAGGAAGGAAGCTGTAGTTCCTGGGTGTTGATTTAACTGACATCTTGTCACTTCCTTGTCACTTCACCAAGATAATTTTACTTCACCCATCGTGTGTGTGTGTGTGTGTGTGTGTGTGTGTGTGTGTGTGTGTGTGTGTGTGTGTGTGTGTGTGTGTGTGTGTGTGTGTGTGTGTGTGTGTGTGTGTGTGTGTGTGTGTGTGTGTGCGTGTGTGTGTGTGTATTGTATGTGAAATGAATTAGACTGTTTCCAAAATATGCGAAGGGCTAACCACTGTGGGAGTTTTTCTTCCTGCAGTAGTTGGTTTATAGAAAATATTTCCAACAAAGATGCTACTCTGGTTTATTTTTCTATATGTGAAGACAGCAATAACTCTAAGGAGGTTGCTTTTTTTTTTCAGTGTTTCCAAAGCAGCCCTGCAGAGCTTTGTTGTGACGGAGAATCATGTGATGCGTCTCCTTAAAACGAACTGTGAATAATGGCTTAAGGCAAGTTTTTTTTACAAAAGTGCTTTCCCATACCAAATTTCTGACCAAGGAAAGAAATGACTGCTGCCACATGGCACTTGTTGATAATGTCAGGTTTGCTGGGTGTTTTTGCCATATGAAACACAGCTGAACCAATACATAAATGCAGTGACGGTCTTGGTGCAATTGATTTGGTTTCTGTGTTCTCTTCTGCTAAAACAAACCTGACAAACATGCAGAAACTATTGTGAACACCTTAAATGTGACTGATAGTTAAACATCAGTTAGTGATATTTCCAGGGGAAGCAATATGGGAATATAAAAGGGAAAAAGCAAACATGCTGGTTACCATGGTGACTTTTTTGCACCACAGATTCTGTGAATTGTGCTTCCTGTTCCTGCACAGTGGATGGAAGTGACACCATGTGACTGCGCTACCAACACATTTTCTCAACGGCTAGCCCCACCCAGTCTCCGACATCCGGCACCCAATACCCCCCTCCCCCCCGTCCTCCACCTCACCACCCTGCTCCTCCTTTGTTAAGCCAAGCTCGGAGTGCCATAGACACAGATGAAGGCGTGGAGAAAACACATGCCAAAAAGGCCCCCCTGCCACTCTCACTCTTGCACAGCGACAATGATAGGCTGTCATCACACAGCGATCAGCACTGTCACCCACAACATTGCAGTGCACAAACACACACACACACACACACACACACACACACACACACACACACACACACACACACACACACACACACACACACACACACACACACACACACACACACACACACACACACACACACACACACACACACACACACACACACACACACACACACACACACACACAACTCAAACATTGCATATACACAGGCGTACACACACACACACATACACAGGACCCACGGCTGTGAAAATCCGCACCAGCCTCGACAACACTGACAACCAAGTCACTGCTGTCACTTCAGTTATTTTTACACTAGAGCCTGACAACACATCAAAAATCCCTCTCGCTATGGGAACAACATGAGACCACTGCATCAAGCCCATTAGACGCCACGTGTCACATCAAATATCTAATTATCTGTTATTCAATATTCCCAATTAAGTTAGAAATGTTCACTGTGCACATTCACACAATAATTTACCACAGTGTTTTGTATGCAAACTGAGATGATAAGGCTGGTCTTGCAGTAAAAAAAAAAAAGAGAGAGGAAAAAAAACAGCTGCATTGCTGTCGCGGTGACAGTGAGGAGGCTGAGGTGGGTCCTGGAGAGAGTGATCGCTTGCTGTGGTTCAATCCTGTTTTCTGCAGATAAAATCTGACCAGAAACAAAGAGAAAGAGCGACAGAGAGAGAGACAGTTATTTTAGTTTCTTTTTTTTGTTGTTGTTGTCCTGGCTGGTGGAGCAAGAGTTAACTTTTTTGGCCCCGGCTGCTGTCAGCAAGCAGAAGGCAGCTATGTGATGAGTCTGATTGGCGGCCGATGGCGGTGAGATCAGTGACAGGGCTGTGCGATGGATGCCATCTTGGCCGGCTTGTGATGTGCAGTTTGTCGCCCGGGCTTCACTAGGAAGGAAAGCCTTGAAAATACTGCTGGCTGTCACTCAAAGAGAAATGTGGTTAAGTTCCAAAAAAAAAAAAAGTCCTTCACCAAATACCTTTTTGTTTGCTATCACTTCCTTTTACAGACACTAGGATATGAGTGTTATAGTAGTAAATACAAATGTGAATAAGGACTGCTGTTGGTCATAATTAGAAGGATCATGATTACTGAGCAATCCCTGCAAATTTTCCTAAAAAGGCCTTAACACAGGATATCGCTCACCACAATAACAACTAGAAGTAATTCAAGTAAACCAAACTAATAATTTGGGTCACCCTTAGAAATACTGTTTCTACTCAGATTTGACCAAATACATGTCTTCAGCCAGTACCTTAACAGTAACATGGGTCATTTACCAGCATATTTTAAATCAATCCATGTGGTTATATATATACAGTAACTCGTGTTATTATTTTATGATCTGTCACCTGTGTGGTTTCACATTCAGTATAGTTGAGTTCAAGTGAGTGACCCAACAGCCAAGTGATTTGTGCACATACCATGTGTGCAAATGGTGTAAACAGTAAGCCCAGGGTTCAATTCCCAGTTGAACCTTTAGTGTAAATCATTCCACTGTTCTGTTTTCAAACATGCCCTGTCTGTCAAGACTGCACTATTGAAATAAAGGCAAAAAAGAAAAAAAAAAATCATTAAAAAAAATTAGTTTAAGTAACTAAAACTTAGACTTGATTAGCTAAAATAGATGTAACTAAGAAATGGGATCTAAACTCTGGGGTTATCACCAAGCAGAAACCAACAGTGACGTCACCCATTGGTTTGTGAGCTTCCATTACAAGACTTTGAATTTGGATTTTCAAATCAAGTCAAGAGGACCGAGCGGTAGATCTGACTCGATTTGATTGAAAACTCAAGGATGCTAGGCCCTGCCCACTGATAGCCATAACCTGACGGCACCATGGGCTTGTCAGTCAAACAGACCCCCACCCCAAAACAACAACAACAACAAACAAACAAACAAATAAAATAAAATATAATCTAATTAATGATGGGATTATTTGCAGATGGACAGTCAGAAAAGGAGGGACTTTAGCTATCAACATCATATTAACTTGTAGAAAAAAATGCTTTGACCTTGTATTTCATGAGAGAAGATGAATGGGAGTCTATGGAGCTGGAGGCTTTTAGGAGCCAACTCCTAATGGACCTCAGTGGTACTGCAGTTTAAGGCACATCCGCATTGGCCTCATTTTTCAGACCTGGAAGCTACATCCATGCTTATATGCTGTCTATGGTTGTCTCACATTCAGAAGCCCAACCATCCACCCTGACCTCCTCGTCATGAAGTCTCAAGACAATATCACATGTCTTTAACCTTTACTGCTAAAGGAGACAGTCTTTATTCACACCAACGTCATTTGTCAATCAGGAAAATGTAAACATGGGTCATTCCAAGCTTTTAAACAACCGATGCTGTTTATGTTTTTGTGAGGACAGTCTTAGAAAATAACAAAGACACTGATGCTTAAAGTATCACTTTTGAAAATCAAACATATTCTGATACGATTCATGAAATCTAAAAAGTACAATGTCTCATTTACAAATTAAATGTACTGCCCATGTTAGGCTGATTTGTCTGTGTGAAAGAGGCAAATATCCACACAAACCACCAGTCAAGTGTTTGCCCACACTTCAGGGGAAACCCCACCCCCGACTCTGTCACCCCGTTTTTCTCCATTAGCCCCTTGTTTGCCATGACAGAGTGGGATTAATCACAGTGTAAAATGTTACACTTCTGAGCATCCCCCTTTTTACATTTAGTGACAAAACAGGCAAATTAAGCCTTTGCCTCATGCAGCCTTGCACTCCCCCTTCGCTCCACCATTCATCCGTTCCCCCCTTGTATGTTTGTAGCCTGAAGCGAGGATCGGCGCCTCATCGCAGACAGTCAGAGGAGTACGGCGGGGTCAGCGTTGCCTGCAGGCGCGACGGGCCCCTTGGAGCCGCAGCCGCCTCTCATTTCAACCCGCAACCAACATGTACAAGAACTGAGGCCCGAGCTGCATCTGCTGACCAGGAAGTAACACAATAACACGAGCAAACCAAAGTAGACAAATGAGGACAGGAACAAGGTCTGGCAAAATGAGAAAGGGTACTTTGCCATTAACCTACGACAGTATACAAGTGCATATTTATGACTTTTAAAACAAATATTGGGTAACACTTGAAGAGGTGCTCATTTGAGCAGTCTGAGTTGGAGCATTACATGTAGCTATGATCCAACTGAGCAAACATTTATTTAAGAAGCAAGAAGCAACCTTAATTGCCACTGTGTTCATGTTAGCTGATGTTTTTTTTTTTGCTCCGTTTTACCCAAACCAATAAAGAGCAATTGACATATTCGTCCCACTGACATTACTTTCAGAGGTTTGATTGTCTGGAGCATGTAACCTGGTGTTTTTTATGACAGTCAAACAAGTTCAAGCTGCATCAATCTTATCCTAAGCCATTCCTCTCTGTATTCTTATAAAGGTAGCAGTAAGATGATGTCCCCATTCTATATCCCACTGCTGCAGCTCTGATATCTCAACTCTCTCTCCAACTCTGGAGACAACAGCCATCAACGACAAGGGCGCTGGGCCTGTTTGAATTGTTGGAGAAAATCAGACATATTGGTGCTGATTCAAAGTTCTGGTGTGTTTCTTGAGGCAACGATGCTTCTCGTAGCTTCAGGAATCCCATTAAATGAACTAAACAAATTAACTGTGGGCAAGACGGAGTAATATTGTTGCAGTACAAGTTCATAAAGTGATTATCAGTCATACCTAGTGCAACATTTGGCAAGAAACAAATGTAATTTAGATGGTAACTTTAGAAAATTATAAGATAATTTCTTATTTACACACATATGGTGTTTTCCAGCTGATCGAATCAGTTAATGATTACCCCGTCCAAGTGTTTCCATTGTTGTTTTGTTGCTGGCCATACTGTGGAAACCAGGCGCAGGGCGTATCTATATGACTTTGGTCCTTAATGAGGCCTATTCTGGCTTTTTAAAAACCGAGACAAGGTCCTTATCAGACGCTCTCTCCCCGGGGATTGTCACCCTTTGCGGAGTACGTTTCCACGTAAGAGAGATTTCCCTGACACAAAGGCATCTCTCGTCTATCTGTAAAGCTTCTTGAAGTGTTTATCCACCAGAACTGACAGAGAGCTGACTTTAATTAGCACCAGCTCCCTCTTTACCCACCCACCTACCCCCTCGCCCCCCCCTCCCCTCCGCCCCCCCAACTCTCATGTGTGTGTGTGTGTGTGTGTGTGTGTGTGTGTGTGTGTGTGTGTGTGTGTGTGTGTGTGTGTGTGTGTGTGTGTGTGTGTGTGTGTTGTGTGTGTGTGTGTGTGTGTGTGTGTGTGTGTGTGTGTGTGTGTGTGTGAGATTGCATAACTTCGAACTCAACCATATATTAGGTTTTTATTCACTGATGTTTTTGAAGGACCAGTTCATAGAGAGAAGGAAAGCGAGTCTGCCGCTCTCCTCATTTATGGCACATAATTAAAACTAAATGACAATTCCACTCCGCTATTTAATTAACCACTTCAGATAAAGCAAACACACATACGGTATGGTGCAGAAACGCACGTATACATCACTCACACACACACACACACACACACACACACACACACACACACACACACACACACACACACACACACACACACACACACACACACACACACACACACACACACACACACACACACACACACGCACTAACCAAATCCAGAAGACACACACAAACCCTTGCACAGAAGCAGGTCACTCCCCCCAAGTCTTATTAAACCCAATAATATTTCAATCTGGGGCTTTACTGACTTTGATAATATTCAAAAGGGAAAGCCGCCCCTCCCCAGACGCTTTTTTGGGGTGGGGTGTCAGTCAAGTTGACACCCTGTAAATACTCTTTCAAGCTCCCGTTTCAGCTATTCCCCCCTCTGTCCAATCATTTGTGAGTTTTCTCAGTGTTAATGATGAAGGGTTTAATTCATCATAACAGTATTCGCACAACCTCTAATTAGCAGCAACACTCGTACAACAATGCCAGCGTTATCTCCTCATGCAAATGAGCTCTCAGTCTGTTGCGTTTGCTAATTTTATGAAACGGCAGGGCGATAACTACGCAGGCTGTGCTAATCTTCCCTGCGTTTAACCCTGGTTTTCTTTTTAATCCACCATCCATAACAAACAAACAACAAACAATAATCCTATTATCGGCTCGATGATTCTTCTTCTTTTGACTTTTTTTTTTATTTTACTCTAATTTAATCTCAATTGTGGGCAGAGAAAAACACTGGCAGACATGCACTTTCTCTATACATTCAGATTTGAACCCCAGATGATCTTATTTAGTTCATCAATACAATTCCCCCGACAGAAGCCTGCTGATAACATCCATATAATATTCTGTCATTGAAAATGAATGCTTAATTATTTGCCATGTTGTGCCTCATACCACTATGGAGCCTGGAGTATTAAGGATACAATTTAATTAGCAGCGGAATGAGGTGTATTAAGGCATGTACAGTGCACACATTCATCGCAATTTATTCTGATATTCGGAAATTATATTCATAATGTTCATATATGTGATCAAAGACAGGCAATGTGTGTATTGTGTGTATGTGTGTGGGGTGGTGGGTGGTAAGGGTCTGGCTTGTTATGACCCTGGGTTCACTAACCTTGTCCATATTGACAGCTCCTGCTATTTGGGGCCATAACTGTGAGGGATCCCTGTGGTTAGATTAGTGAGAGATGAATGCCCTGTGCCTGTGTGTGAACATGTGAGTCTGTGTGTGTGTGTGTGTGTGTGTGTGTGTGTGTGTGTGTGTGTGTGTGTGTGTGTGTGTGTGTGTGTGTGTGTGTGTGTGTGTGTGTGTGTGTGTGTGTGTGTGTGTGTGTGTGTGTGTGTGTGTGTGTGTGTGTGTGTGTATGAATGCTTTTGCTGTTGCTGATTACCCACTTTACCTGTTGTCACTGTGGGAGAAAATATCAGATATTGTCTCATTTGCCTCAGCAACACAGCAATAATGCAATCAACACCCGTTGTAGTTTATACGCTAATTTAGCCATTCAGATACACCTTGATTCACAGTGTGATGCCTTTAGAATATTACAGTTCTTGACTGTATGACTAAATTGTGGTGTGTGTGTGTGTGTGTGTGTGTGTGTGTGTGTGTGTGTGTGTGTGTGTGTGTGTGTGTGTGTGTGTGTGTGTGTGCGCGCGTGTGCGTGTGCGTGTGTGTGTGTGTGTGTGTGTGTGTGTGTGTGTGTGTGTGTGTGTGTGTGTGTGTGTGTGTATATAGTGCATTGAGGCCTATCTTGCGTTACACAGACAATCTGGTGTGACAGTTCAGTTTCAGTGACCTAATAGAGATGACTCTGCTTTCACAAATACATTAAATGGCCACTGAGAACACATATTACTTATTATTTATATTTGATGTTTAAATCCTTATAACACGATGCCATCAAAAGGACACCAAATTCATTCTGCAGCACAGCAACAACTTCCAACACAAAACCAGAGTCAAAAGGAACTATGTTTAGTGATAAGAAAGACAAGGAGGCCTACAGCAGATAGTGTGGTCCCCACAGAGGTCTGATCTTAAAGTCTCAGACCGACTGTTGAGGAACTGGTGCAAATTCTCCAAGATGCTTGGAACAACCTACCTGCTAAATACTTTGAAATGCTATCTTAAAACGTTATCACATGCAAAGCTTAGAGTGGCAGGACGCCCATGCTAAAATTACAGCTAAAACATGATTTCTCAGAAGTGAGGATGGTGGTGGTAATAATATAAATCTGTAGGATTGCTATAGGAGTGCTGTGTTTCTATTTAAAGCAATATTGATGATTTACTTCAGAGTTAATCATTTAAAATGAGCGTAAATATGTCTATACTTTAACAAAGCTTTAAAAAAATGAATAATGATACATAGAAAACATTCTGTTTGAGCATGAACAGCTTATTTGTGGAACAATGTAAGTGTCAAACCAAGAAGCTGCCAATTACATGCTTGCCTTTATTAATAACACTCTCCACCATTTGGCCTACCTGTTGAGGTGAGGCCTTGAGATGATATGTCATAGCCGTGGTGTGTACGCCTGACTGGGTCAAACTTGACAATTACGGGCTTTGGGGTTCTGATGTCAAGGGTGAGATGTTAAAGAGGGAAGGGGGGATTGGGAGGGGGTGTGGAAGGGGGGGTATGAAGCGGGACATCTAATGGATTGAACTTGTGTTGATTTGGCTTCTGACGACATCCTTCTTCCTCTCTCTGAGCCCACCAGCCATTCCCTTAAAGATGTAATGACATCTCATAATTAGCATAATGTGCCAACTTGTCTGCTGCTTTTAGCTGTCACACTGTATTTGTCTGAGCTCGGCCAATTATGGCAGCAGTGTGGGGGCGGGGGTCTACAATGGGGCACACAGAGGCTCACATGATCACCACATCCCAATGGCTGTTACTCACAATTTTTGTGTAATGCATCGTTAACAACATAACACTTGACAAGAGAGTGTAAATCAGATGAAAGGAAGCTTTGTTGTTTGTATATTCTTTGATGTTCAGTACAATCTGAGTTAAACTTACATACAGTATCTGTACAGAGCTCTTAAATTGGTTTTGGATTTAAAAACCCTTAACTGAACTGATAAATGTGATACATTTGATTACATAATAGTAATGATAATAGTGGGTAACCTCAAGACTGACATGATGCCAACGTGACATTTTACAGGTTTGACACAACTGTGCAGAGATGGTTGTTGTTTTAGGCCATTTTGTTTTACAATATCAAGAGATTACAGAATAACGCAACAGTTCCTCTTGTCAGGCTTCAAGTTAAACGATTGTGCTCAAACAAGTGTTTCGGACTAACCAGTGTCCTATAAGGAACTACCCATACCGGCAGCTACAGGTTTTGGTGTCACAACAGGGATAAGCAACTGGACGTTCAAAATCAACAATGGTGATCTGATGGATTGAAGTTAGTTCGTGATAGATGGTGATGGTTTCATGCAATCGTCTGTGTTTTTTTTTTTTTTTTTTTAAAGTGCCTGTCCTTTTCCAGACAGTTTCTAGGGATGACCTATCAGATGGTTCTGTGTAACAAACAGTCTGGTGTGTCAGGTTCATCTCAAAGATTTTCTTTTAAATAAATAAGTTTATGTCTAAAGCCGAATGACGTAACACGATGATCCACCGCCGAAAGCCCTTGCATTTGTAGTATTACGATTTGAATGAGCGGGATGTCCATGGTAACGTGAAATGGGGACAAAGTATGTGTTTTTTTTATCACCCAGTAATGGTTGTTCCACCATGTTCAAAGAGGGTAGACTAAGCTAAAACAACGGGCTCACTCAGCAGGCTGCAATCACCGCTCCTCATCATACGTGCTGCCAAAGAGAATAAAGCAGAGATCTTTCAGATTGAAATTGTATTTCTTTGAAAAAAAATGATCACTGGTCCATCGCAATAGCTCTCCAAGCTTCTTATTTTCTCTGTTCTGTATCACCTACATGACAAAGAAGTTACGATGAGGAGAAAAAGAAAGAACAAAGAAAACAAAGTTTGCCTATATCCCCCACACCTCACACTGTGATGTGCAACAACCAGAGTGTCAGTTTTATATAATTACAATTTAATAGCATCTTATAAATGTGATTGCTGTGATATATTCCATACTGTTTTGTTGATACAGAGAGACAACCAGCTAGTCAAGAAGCCAAATAAACCTCCATCTGAATCGTCAGACGCTGAAGATGCTCTATTCATCAGACTAGTTTTAATCCATCTCCATATGATTCCTGCCCTCTCCACTATACATCCAAGCCTCGGCAGCCTTATATATTATGTATCTGAACAGAAAAGAAATGGAGGTGACAGAGTCAGTAGTTACTATGATCAAATATCATAGCTGGAGGCTAACTGGGCATCAGGGCCCACTGACAGACACAATCCACGGGGAATGAAGGGATAGAGGGAGAGAGAGAGAGGAGATGTCTGTAGTATAAGGTAAAGGATGGCTGTGTGTCTGTATAAATCACCATTGCGGAGGCTAATCTCTCAGGGTCTCTGGCAGGATAAATACTTTGCTTATAGATCCAACACGCCTCAGTCTCCGCCACTCATTGGGCACGCTCAGTAGGCACAAGGCCTCCCTGGGCACGGTGCTGGCTTTCCCCCCTTAAATCATCCCTCATTCTCATCTTTTTTCACTCCCTCCTTTCAACACGAAGAGGCTGAGAGGCTGGCTGGGTGACTGGAAGAGGAATGAGAAAGATATTATTCTCATTTCTCTTTATTTCCTCACACTTCCCCTCACTGCAAAAAAAAACAAAAAAAAACCCAGGTCCCTCTCAGTAAGGCTTTTAATCTCATATCTGATCTTAAAGTCTTATTTTTCTTCAAATGAGAAGGTAATTTAGACAGCAAGGATGAGATAATTCCTTTTGTTACTCTTGGAACTTCACCTGTCACTGGATTTATGCTGTAAACACGCCACAATATCTTGAAACAAGGCGAAAAATATGCAGATTACTCTACTACGTGGTTAAAAAAAAAAAAGTAAAACAAGATAAATTCTCATCTCTATCTTGCCCGATGACAGATTCTTTTCACTTGTTTCACAAAAAAATAAAGACATCACTGAAAGGACGTGTTAAAAGAGATACCTTTTGCAGTGTACCAATCAGTCAGCCTTTCTTTTTTTCTCCCTTAACTTTTTCAGCACACAAGTGGCAACAGTGAAATAAAATTAGCCTTGTTCCTTTGTTGCTGCGGTGACAGGGAGCATTTCCTCATTTCCAGTACAGTTCACTCTATTGTTAAAACCTTACATTTGCTTCTGCCTTGCTATCCATTTTGTTCATTTTGTATTTGCATGCCCCTTGCTTCACCCCTTTCATCACATCGACAGCGAGGTAAAGACACCCCCCGCCCCATCGCCTCCCTTCCACCTCCCCTCACCTCCCTCTTCCTCTCCTCCCTTCTTCATCCCTCCCTTGTTCCCCTCTCCCGGTAATCTGGTCCTGTCTGTAACAGTGGAGTCGCTGCCTGATTGAAACAAACGGCCGCTGATTGCTGATCAGCCAGCTGTAAAGCCTGGCAAGGATATGAGCTAATGAAAAAATGGACCTGATTTGAGAGGCACCGAGCGCCGTTCACCCTGCTAGCCCTGCTGTCCCCTGCTGTTACCCTCTATCCCTCCATGCCTCCCTCGTCTTCCTCCCATCACCTCCTCCACTTCACCCTGTCTGCCCATCATTGTCAGCTATCCTTACTGGGAGAGAGAGAGAAACAGAAGGAGATGTAGAGGATGGGCTTGGGCTGATTGTTTAATAGAAAGAAAAAGAAAGAATTAGCAAAGACGTAAAGAGTCAGTTCTTTTTCAGGGTGTGTTTGCATATGTACAAGTCTGTGAGATCAAATGTCAAGTTTAAAAATGATTAAATCCTTCTAAATATGGACATTTAGGCTCATACTAATCTGTCAACTGATGGATTTAATCAGATCATGTTTAAATATGTCTGCTTAGCAGTAGGGTAACACGTGAAATAAATCTACAATAGAATAGACTTTATGTTTGGGTTGCAATAGAAAAAAACAATTCTATGTAAATTCATATATAAAGATTTCTGCATACATACATAATTCACAAATTTGCTGTGATGTTAAAAAGAAGGAACAATAAAAGCAATTGAATGTACTGATCTCCAAACATGTTTTATATTCTTGTTTTAACATTCAAAAAGTCATTTTCTTTTTTTTGTAATAAAAGTACAAAGGGTGCTATAATAGCATACAAAAGGAGATTTGTGCACATAATGGACCACTTAGGCCACAATGAACATCTTGTGTTTGTTTTTGCACATTTTGATAATTTCCCCTCCCCATTTTGATGCATACAAAGGCACAAAGTAGTACACTCTGACCCCCTCATCTTGTAGGGTCAGCGCTAAAGTGGGCAATAATTGCCAGTGGCAACTCATTAGAATTGGTGATTTGGTGAAAGTAAAGTTGAAAAATAAGAGAAAACACACAAATACATGCATGCACGAACACATGCCGCGCACGCAAATACATATACACACGTACGCAAAGGCACAGAAGCAAGCGCACACACTCATCTACAATGCCAAGGCGATAAATTAAAATCTTCATGACCCTGTGTACACAAAATTAGCCACAGGGCCAACAGACCTGCATTAGAGCAGTGCATAGTAACAGAGAAGAACTCTAATTGGGGGTCATTATTTAAGCTGAGAGAGGGAAAAGGCTGAAGACTCTCATTTTCACTCCTCTTTCTCCTTCTTTTTTTTATTTGACAGGCGCAGTAAATTAAGAAAGTGGTGATATTTAATACCTTTTAACCTCCCTGAGACAGTTTTCTGATCAATTACTAGAGCAGGCTGTAATTGTTAGCCTGGATAATGATTCCACATGTGAGAGAGCAGCGCTAAGATGAAGCCCTGAGTGCAATTACCTTAAACCCTTCAAGTGTACTGGTGTCTGGAGAGGACATTATGGAAAGAGAGAGTTAGTAAGACAGGCAGAGAGAACCTGCAGAGAGAGAGGCTGCCATATGAGGAAGAGGATGATGTGAAATCATCTGACAGTGAGGAGTAAACCCTGCACATAAACCTAAAACATACTGACTGATCACATCAAATAACATGACGAGGCTCGGCTTTGCTTTAGTTTGTTAAGATGACTTCAACATTTTGCACTTTGAGTATTGGTTGCTAACATGTTGCTATTCCCAAACAGAATTTATGTCAGTTGTTACGGTAAATCTTTGCATTTACACCTAGTAAACTAATATCAGCATGCTTAACATGTTAAATATTAGCTTCTAAAATATTAGCATTCCCATCATGAGCATATTGGGATGTTAGCATTCGCATTACACTTGAATTTCAGGCTCAATGCAATATTTCCAGTTTCAATCTTAAACTGCGACCTCCATTGACCTCTTTATGTTGCTCTCAACTGGTACAGTTTCTAAAGAATCTGAATTTTTACCAGAAAATGAATTAAAGAGATTAAAAAGGCGATAACATTATGCACAAGATGCAATCCAGGCTGTGTCAAATATGAGACACGTACATGCTGGCACTTTCTTCATATGAATGGGTTTATGTGCATATTTGTTGGCCGTATTTGCATCTGTACAACTTCTGGTTTGTATAGGATGACATGTCTGCAATCCTTATATTGAAAAACAAATGTGTGGGCTCTGTTCTTTGCTGTAAATGGTGTACTGTATACAGCCAACCAATTCCAGATCAAATTTGACCACGTCTTCCTTGGACTGAAAGTCCACCGAACACAAAATAAATCACCTTTTTATTGTAGGGGTAACAGTGTTGTTTGGTGCACATGGAAGTGCTCCCGTTTCAAACAGCACCTTTCAACACAAGACACCCACAACAGCGGTTCTTTATTTCACCATTAGTTGTTTCCCCTCACTGTAGGTGGCCAAAGAGGAAACG
This sequence comes from Brachyistius frenatus, assembly GCF_029030835.1. Lineage (NCBI taxonomy): Eukaryota > Metazoa > Chordata > Actinopteri > Embiotocidae > Brachyistius > Brachyistius frenatus. Next base: position 831,315 of record NW_027210613.1, on the reverse strand, counting down.
TCGACATTCACATTGGCCAGCTTTAATTTTTTTACCACCCTGACTGAGGAGTAGAACGTTTCTTCCTTAATCTGCATGTTTGGTGTATCAGTCTTGAATTACATTTCAGGTTTGAATATTCATGATAAACAGCAACAGAAATGCGCCAAAATTTCCCACTCGAGCGGAGGCAACGTTGGTTAACTGAATATCTCCAACTGCTGTAAATCAGAGACATACTTAAAATTCAAAAGACATTTTGGGCAAAACTTGTGCGTATGGCTGTAGATATCTGTTCTATGTGAATAAAAAAAAAAAAGGGGATGAAGGTTCAAAACTTGGTTCACAGGATGTTAACTTAATTCATCGCAACGCTTGACTACCTTTTTCTGATGCAAAATTTGTAAAAATGTATCCCATAATAGATGGGTTTTAAAATGTAGAAGTAGAGAAGTTAAACTATACATTTATGTTAAGTTGTAAGATTCTAAAAAACTTTACTGTCTGATGGAAAATCGTTTTAGGTTTGGGGCTCACAAACAACTTTAATCACCTCCAAAAGACTCACCGAAAAACTCTCAGCTCATAAAGGATAGAAAAGAGCTATTGCTTTACAGCTTTCACAAAGCCTTAATTTGTTACTTTCCACCCTTGAACTGCTCAACTGTTTTGCATAAAGTGCAAGATTTATCAGGGGAGGTGGAAAGAATGCGAACAAATAGTGGAATTTCAAACAAACAGAATGCTTGATTTCTTCAAATATTGAACAGTTGGTGGTGTTATCTGGCTCGGTGACCCAGCGCTCACAGCAGGCAGAGCGGAGTGGCATGGCCTGACCTCCTGTCTGTGGCAAGGCTGGCTGGAGGCTGAGGAGAGCCGAGAGAGAGAGAGAGGGAGGGAGAGGGAAAAGGGGAGAAAAGACAGGCAGAAAAGGACGAGGGCAAATAAAATACCAGACGCCTGCACAAGAAACACACACAAAACTAAACTAGCATGAACCCGCTGCCACCCGCCCCTCCCCCCAATATCAAATATGTTAAGGCCATCTGTTTTTTTTACACAAGTAAACAACAATGCCCTGTCAATACCAACAGGGCTGGGTGAGTACACTGGTTTAATATTGAAGGGAAATAAATTGCTGTAGTTGTAGAAGTTAAAGGTCCCAGTATATCTGAATGGAGTGAATGGTATAGCCTCTGCCTCATGCCAGTGGTGTTGATAGTGAGAGAGGTTTTAAAAAAAATTAAAATCCTCATTTGCTATTCTGGCCAATGCATTATTTTGAGTAAACATGTTGTGAAGATATTTTCTCATCAGGCTTTCACTTCCTTCACCATTGGAGTTTGCATGTTCTCCCTGTGCTTGCGTGGGTTCTCTCCGAGTTCCTCCCATCATCCAAAAACATGCACCTCAGGTCAGGTTACCTGGCGCCGCGCTAGTGGCAGCCTGCTGCAGCATCTCCCCCCTGAGAGCCCCCCTGCTGTAGTGAAGAAATTTCCCCTCGGGGATTAATAAAGTGTATAAAATAAAAAAAATAAAATTAAAAAAAACCATTTCGTATTGTCAGAAAGTGAAAAAGCGCAATGCATGTTTGCACTGGTAAACAGCGTAATCTTCCTGTTTTGTGTTGTAAAATCTGTTAAGTCATCTACCGGTGTTTTTACAAACGTTGCCACCGTGCATCGATATGTGGCTTTTTAGAAGTCAAAATCTAATCATCAGGGTGGATAAGAGCATACACTTTCAGGGGCGCAAGTGACGAATGAAACACACTATCTACAAAGCAGCACATCATCAGCATATTTTCGGCGGCTTCAGGCCTCCATCAGTGTCTGAACAAGAAGCTTCAGCCAAAATACTGCCGAGTTGTCAACCTCATTTTGGCACTGCCTGCGACCTAATAAAATCAGTGAAGCCACATGTATGAAAATACACTGCACTCTATTAACTCCAAATGGACTCTTAAGGCTGCATTTTCACATAAAGAACGGATAAAACGCAAGCTGTGATGTGATCTGTGTTGACGGCTGCATTGGTCAAAGTAGAGCTGCATCTGTTCAGCAAGGTAGGTGGCGAAAAGATATCCTGTCCACAAAGGGTGCCCTGCTATAAGAAATATATTTGCTTACTTAAAGGCACCATGTGAAGTTTTTGACCACTAGTAGTGCTGGAGAGCAAGACTTTTACTATTAATAGACCTCACTTACATTACTTACTACCCTAGACTAGTCACCCCAGAAAACTGAATCAGTCCTCAAAAATAAAAACAAATGCACAAAAATGATTTGTTTTCCTCTCATTTTGGAATGAAAGGTGGACTCTGTTTTGTTGCGTTGAGGTTGAACTTTGGGTTCCAAAATGTCAATGTAGCCTGTAAAACCTGTTTGTTTTGCGTTATATTTTTGATTAATTATGCAACTTCAATTTAAAAGTCATACAATTATTGTAAAATGATGTATGACAATTTTGAATTATGAAATATTTTAGTGATTTTACATTGTGGTGTATTCATTGCTGAGTTTAGGGATACATTTGTTAATTTGTTTTTCAAGAGACTGAGATGCCAAATGATTCATATTTGAATCATAAAACTTAATTTGCAGTCAAACATTATGTAGTACTTTATAATAGACACATAGAAACACTGGAAAGTTTACTAGCAGCCATCAGAAAAATCCATTATAGTTGACATCAAATACCCCATGAAACCTTAAACCAAGCTTTATTCACTGTGCTCATTATATTATATCCAGAGTTTGACCTTATAAGCATTACATGGACATACAAAATGGTAACAGACATTAGATCATGGCCTCAGTGGCTGAAAAGTGAAGTGACGTGGTGGAACAAGTCGGTGAAGTGATGCTTCACATTCAGTAGAGTTGAAGTCCCTCGACTCGCCTGCTTTTATAATAGAAACAGATGAGGATGATTTACCTTCACAGCCACTGAGATGATCCACACAGCAGATGTTTTACACTTTCTGACCATTTATTTGTGGAGTGGGAAGGGGGTGGAGGGGCTTGGGAGGGGTATAATTAGGATTTATGGAGTGAATCTGCAGAGTTGCAAAGGCGACTGATGATCCCTCCTGTAAGAAGTGTCTTTGTCTGCTACGTGAGGGATAACGGACGGCGCCATGTTGACAAGGGCAAGGACAAGAAGTTAGATGTTTTAGCGTTGCTCACCGGGTCCCTCATCCGCTTAGCACAGATGAACACACAGATACACAGGCACTACATGCCTGCTTAAAAACACAGCTCACATGCACACAGACACACACACACACACACACACACACACACACACACACACACACACACACACACACACACACACACACACACACACACACACACACACACACACACACACACTAAGCATAAACACGTCCGTCAATTTAAGACGAGGAGGCGCTGGTCTTTGGGTGAATGCACAGATCTACACACTTGCACACACACTGACAAATGCACATTTTTATATGAACAAATATGTTCTACAATAAGTCTTACACATGCGTTAAAAGGGTAAACACACACAAATGATGGACCTATGTCACACGTAAACCATATTGTCCAATGTCCTTCACCCCAGCTTGTCTCTCTTGAGGTTATGGCAGCAGCAGATCACCCACAGTCCAGCTCAAACACTTAGCGTTTCACTAAAGAGGAAGTTCCTCTTATGTAAATAAGCTACTATTGTTGGAATATTTTATTTCACGGCCAAGTTTCATGGCATCACTTGAGCGTGCCTCCAGAGTACCTCTGCTACGTTGGCCTAATGGGGAGTCAACCAGATGACTCAAATTTGTATTTCTGTTTCTCTCTCTGAGCCTCTGGCCTGTAGCCTGAAGCTTGCCAGCGGTCATTAAATTGGTTATTTACAGTAAACAGCGCTATAATCCTGTCACTGCCTCTCCCTCGTCCACAAAGCCTCAGCCAGTGTTTGGTGGCGAGAGGAGCGAGTGTTAAATGGGTATTGAAGTGACGTTATCTGGATTTCTTTCTCTCTTTTTTCTCAGATGGATGTGGAGCAGGGTTTGTTTGTCTAAATGTTAGCACTTTGGAAGAGCTCCACAGCTGTGGGCGCCTAGATCACATTGGAGGTTTCACTGCACACACACACACACACACACACAAAGATAGACGCACACACACTGCTCACTCACACTCTGACAGGCAGCCATGTTGGGCTGGCAGCTCAACAACACAAAGCTTTTATCTGTCAGTGGTCAAGCCTGACTGAACCCCCGCTACATTATAGGCACTCACACACACTGACTCTCTCTCGCCCAAACACACACGCACACACACATGCACTTTGAAAAAGTGCCATTTCAATTTTTTTTCTCTTTAAAACCTGGCTCAAAACTGCTCTTTTCCGGAAATTAGCCATCTGTGCTGCCCGTGAGTGACAGAATGTTCATATCAATCCTTCCAGGAGATGATGAGCACCCCGTCTGCACAGACAACACCCACACACACCCACCATGACACACACACACACACACACACACACACACACACACACACACACACACACACACACACACACACACACACACACACACACACACACACACACACACACACACACACACACACACACGCACACTGCTGGCCACATTTCCAGGAGCAAGTCATTTGTAAATTTGTTTTTACTATGGATAATGACATGAAGTGGACCTTCGCTTTGAAACAGATGAATTTTGTGCAGATTCCCATGGTCACTCGTACAAATGCAGTACTTTCACACCCAAACACACACATACGACCACATGCCACACAAGACAGAGTGCGTGTGCAAGAGAAGCAGAGAGCAGACAAACACACAAATACAATTCCAAGATTCCTGCAGGACAAAGATGGCTGGTGGTTAATGAATCTTAGTTAACACCATTAGATTGAAAGATGAGAGCTGTCCGAGTGCGCCTTCCTGTGTATGTGTTTTTTTTCTCCTGTCTCTCTTTCTTCTTCCTCTCTGCCTCAATGTTTTACGCTTGAATTTCGACGAATGGCTTTCATCAGCAAAGCGCATCTCATTAGCAGCGATGATGCGCCGTATGTTGATCATCATCATCTGTGAGTGGACTGATGAGCGATGAATGTCAGCCGTAATGGAGGCGACGACGCTGCGTCCCGTAAACCCACCGCGACACACTCGCGCTAATTACTCCATATAGCGCCGTTACCGGCAGCAAAACGACTGCAGCGGCACCAGTAGGAGCAGAAGTGGAAATGACAATCATAATGAACCATATCAGGTGCATCAGTTCACTAAATGCAAGCTGTGTCTGGTATAAAAAAAAATCACCAGGCCTGTGTTTCCAGGGACAAATTGGGGAAACCAGTATCACTGATAGACATGATCATTTGGTCGATAACTAAAAAGCTTTTATCTTCTAGCCAAAACACTCCTCATTCCTAAATTGTCCCTATGTGCAATATGTTTTCATATCTAAGTAAATTTACTCAAGTACTGAACTGAGCAACAATTTTGAGGTACTTGTACTTTAATGTGAGCGCTTCCATTTGCAATGCACGCTACTTTATATTTCAGTTCCACGACATTTCATTTTTAATACACACTATCTATGAAACATATCAAACACAATAATCTACACAACACTACATGATCTGTTGAAAATGTGCTTCAGCTTTACCAACTGAAAATGCTGCTTTCACATTAATGCATTAGTAAAATAAATTCCGTCATGGATTATGTAACAATATAGCTACCATGGATGTAATTTGTCTGCTTAATAGATACTTTAACAAGTCCTGCGAATTAAACAACAAAATCCGATTGTTTGTTCATGGCCTCCACAATGGCACATTGGAGTGACCCGACCATTAGCAGGATAACATCATGTTTCGATGCAAAACAAAAGCATTGCAAGTCACTGTTAAAAGATAAATATGTTTTATGATGTGATAATGCTAAGATTTTATTTGGTACAAAATCAGCTGAGTTAGTTTTAAGGGAAAATCATGGTTTGTGTTAAAAAAAAAATTACTTTGTTGGAGTTAGGGCTTCAAAATTGGTTAATAAAATATCTATATATTGAGTGTTGGTTGCAAACTGGAAAGGAAGTGTGGTCTATTGTGTGAGTCCAATTTCTGTTGACCCATTCCCCCACCCCAACATCCTCCCCATGTGGACTGAGTCTGTACAACAATGCCTCCAAACTTATTCTGAATAGAAGATGTAAATCTGTCTCTACTGCTTTGCTTTCACATTAGGTTTTGAAACACGTACACATACAAGGGTAAAACCTTCACATTTGAAAAAACAAGACATAGTTATTAACGGAAAAATATTTGCTCAATAATGCAAGAAAAATTATCCAGGGAAGCAGATATACTGTCGGTAAGTCAACCTACTACTTCTACAGTTTTAGTGTTGGCCTTAGCTGGCCTACCTGACGCCCACAGGCTGTACAGTACAGGTCTATACTGAGCAGCCTATGAATATTTACTATACAATCATGCCACCACCATGCTCTGACTCTTGTACATCACAGGTGTTTCTCCTCTCAGGTGACAGAAGGATTGCCGAGATAGCAATATTTTTGTTTTTCTTTGTTTGAGGGCGTTTGTTTGTGATATCACACCTCATGCTAACGTGCAAATTATTGAGAGCCAGGATAACAATAGCAGACGACTCTTTTGTCCTCTCACCACTCGGGCTTCGACTGCTGATGCTGTGATTCTCCTGAAATCCACTTTGGCTGCGACACAAATGAGACAGAGAGAGAAAACACCGTCTGGAAAACACCCTCAAGGCTCCAGTCTCTGAACCAGTGGTCAGTCTGGTAGCTGTGGGAGGTTTTGGCCATGACAACTGTTATTTTTCGCCGAGTTCAAAATGTGTTCCTTTGCATTTTGTTCATTATTACATGGGCATGTTGTGACACTACCAATACTGTAGACCCTCTTGCTTTTTTGCTGAATGTATGTTTCGGTTTTGGTAATTTGGCAAAACACCACAAAGTGGCAAACATGGGAAATACAAAAGCTTCTCTGGGATTTAACAAATCCAAATGTTTTTTGAGGTTGTTTTTTTTAGATCTACTAGAAAAGTTCTTGCTGACTCCAAGCAAACCATCGAACTGAGCTCCTCCAAACGTCTACCATTCCTTTCTGTTGCCTCCCTGCAGTATGTGTATTTACAAAAGTCAGCTGGCCTCTCCACTGTTGTTTTCTCTAATCTGAAGTCTCCAACTTGTGTGAGAGAGAGTGCTGAGAAGAAAGAAGGAGTGTGTACCTACGCTCTAGTTTGGAGAGATTTATGAGTGGTTCAGACCAAAGAGTCTAGGAGTGTATACTCAGAGAGAGTTTGGGAGGAGAGATTTACGATCCACTGTTTGGGTCATAATTCAAAGTTCATGCTCACATATATCACATTTTGAATCACATAGATTATGAGAGAGAACAGATTTATCATACACACAGGTAGCACATGTGCAAGCTCCAAAAAGGCAGAGAAAAGCAAAAACAACACAAGCTCACAAACTCATACACCAGATGTTTGCTTTACTTTCAGGCAACATGATCCTTATATTCAGTAAACCTGATGATATGATGACTTTAAATTACTGCTGGTCATTGCTTTAATCTATAATGTGTAGTATTTATTGGTCCTTTTTTCCTGCATTAAAGAAAAGTAGAGATTATTTGTCATTGTGATTTCTTAAACCGAAGAGCAGCCGGTAATTTTAAATCATCTTAAATTATGCTTTTCTTCACTGCAGTGTACACACTGTATGGTTTTTAATTACCATACAACCCAGCCCTTTTTTTTTTTTTTTATTAAGTATTGTGGGGGGAAAAAACAGGGTCACATCCATGTCACATCAAGCACGGTGGAAGCTCTTTAACAAGTTTATCTGATGTAAACTTTACTTTTCTATTTCCTATGATTTACTGTTTCGAGTGTGTTAAATGTTTCATGTAGCACAGAGGCCACTCTGCTGAAACCTATTCAGCGCTGAACACACAAGCCCATCTATTTCTGTTCCTGTTTGTTAAATATTAACCACACATTCCCGCTGTCTCATCCGCTGTGTATAGGTGTAAGCGTGTGGGTGCTTGGGAGATAGAGAAAGCTACGTGTGCAACCTTTCTATTTGTGTCCCTGTTTGTATGCACATCTATGTGCCGCGAGTGTTTGTGGGTGTGGGTTGGAGTTGCCAGAGTGTGTTGGTTGGTGAAAATCTGAGGAAGTTCCTCAGACCGACTCTATCTTGGGCATGTTTCCTCCTTCTCAAGTTTTTGCTGGCAAAAACACAACATCAAATTGCCCGTATAAATGCTGTTATTAAGTGCTGGAGTTGGCCAATTCTAATCATTTATAATGTAACTAATGAATTTCATTAGATTTGAAGTGGTATGGTGGTCCCAAAGGACACAGGTGAGAGCACAGACATGAAGGAAAATACACCTTAAATACTGAAATGAAGCAAATGTGGAAACACATAATAGGAAAAACACATAAATGCAGTAAATCATCGGAGGACTTGCTGAGATAAGACTGTTTTTCCCCAGGACGATGACAGACAATGACCGGCTGGTCATCTCGGGAGCTGGGCGCATAGCTGCTCACATGACCTGACAGGCTGCCCGCCACTTTGCCAGAAATATTGGAGCATATTTCACAGGAAACTGGCATTAATCGAAGGACTCAAATACCAAACAAAAACAGCTATGAGTATGTCTGTTTGTAATGTTGCTGCTGCTAATTCAAAACAAGCCCATCAATCCCCTTATCAGGTCAGACTACACAAATTCAGCTTGTTTCTGACACGATTTAGTGATTGCAGACAAATTATTCAGTATCGGTATCAGTTTTCAGAAGGCCCGAATATGAATGCTGAGAACGACAAATGTGACAAAAATGAAGAACAGCTAGTGTGAGTGCATCACACATGGTGCCTCTGTAGACATAATTCACAACTTCTTGATCCTCCTCCCTGACAACAAAGGAACTCGCACACGAATGTGAACGATGATTGGTCCGGGTCATACCTGTAGTGTTGCCAGTCTTCCAACAAAGACACGGCAGTAATTTATGGCACTTTGATTGCCTAACACAGTTACCATTATGAAAGACAAAAATATTGTGTTGTGTGATCCCAGCATTAGCGTGCCCAAGCACAAACAGTGATGTTTTCCATTATTGTGTGTTGCATTTTATATCTGGAGCATGTTTCTCTTTGTGATCACGCTTTTACTGTTGCATATGTTTTGTCCTTAAGGGCCACTGTAGAATGGACTTTAAAAAAAACATTACATTGATAAAATTGTACATACACAAGAAATGCCAGAGAATGTTTCAGGAAATTCAGTTTTCTCGTAAAATTTTAATATTTTCTGTTTAAAAGTTCCCTAAACTAAAAAAAAAAAGTATGTTCTGCATAGATTCTGGATTTTTCAATGAGTTAGAAGGAGTAAGTGGGGAAAAGGAAGCTGACACAAATTCATATCTTATTGTATAATGTATGTATTAAAAGAAATCCAGAGGGGAACTTCCATAAAGTTGGAGAAGACAGGTTTAAGGAGAACGGTCAAAATTAAAACAGCTAAGGCCGAGGCTACCTTCCCTTTTAGTTTCTTTGTCACCAGCATGTTATAAATTGTAAAGTCTCAAGCCCAAACCAGCATAACCATGGTGACATCGTCAAGGTTGTGTTTTCAAGCTGTGGAAAGATCCCACCAGAGTGACAGAAGACATCCATTTTTATGTAGAAGAGTAGTCAGACTCTTCAAGAGTAAACAGAAGATCAGCTTAAAATGTTTTAAAATTGATGGTGAGTCTCTTTGATATCAATATACATACGCACAATGTATGTATTGTAAAACAACAAGGCAGAGAAAGACGGAACACTTAAGTCCCACAAATTAAAATAATATCATCAAAGGTCTTGCCAGTTAATTTTTGACAAACATAATTCTGACCAGCTGCCATTCACTCAGCACAATCCTAATAATAAGCTCCAAAGCCACATGCAAAATGATTCAGCTCTCAAATGTGTTTTTATTCCAATACTTGAGTTTGGTTTTGTGTGCTCGACTCAGGTGGAAGAAAACAGCAAGAATCCCCATATAGATGATGCAACCTTACTTTTTGTCTGATCCCTCTCACTGGCCTGCGCGAGACAATTAATGAGAGTGTTTTGTTTTCTGGAGGCTCAGTTCTTGTGAAAGTCAGTGTGATGAAGCTCTTGTTTTTTATCTTGACCTTGTTGGAGCCTCCATCACCCTTCCAAATTAATATTCAAAAGCCCTTAATTAAAAACCCGCCACCCCGTCCTCCTCTGGAGCAGGATAAACAAATCTGGGGCTGTGTTTGTTCCCTTCTGGCCCATCCTATACTCTATTTTAATGATTTGACTTCAACCTCAGAAAAAAAAAAAAGAAGCAAGATGGCACGATGCAGCAGAATGTGACATAAAAAGATGAAGACAAGACATAGCTGGGGGTGAGTGAGGAGAGAAGTGGTGGTGGCAACGGGGAAGCGTAGGGGGGGTGGTGTACTGTATCTCAGAGTCGTAGTTAATTACAAAAAGCATTAATGTTTTATTAACCCCTTATCAGTAATTAATCATGGGTCTTTGATGTAAAGTTCAGCTTACAAAAGCACCATGAAAAAAAATTCTCTCATCCATATTAGCCCATTAAGCTGGCTGGTATGGACCAGTCTTGCTAACTGCAGAGTGCAGGACAGCCTCCGCAGGCATTAAAGCATTTGTTTTGACAGCACTGTTTGTTTTCTACTCCCAGAAGCCATTGCAGTGCACCTCCAACTCCCACTAGTCTCTCACCAAAAGAGCCAGTTTGCATTTCAAATATGATGGAGCTATTGCATATTGTGCACAAAATTCTACCTTTCCTCCAATGTTTGCCTGCATCCCTGTATGTAACATGTTTTACCTGACTGGAAGACAAAATTAGATGTTTCTTTTGTAATACAGTGTTGAAGAATGCACAATCTGTCTTTACCACAATGACTTGCCCTATGACTGTGTTATCTGTAGAGCAACGCTGTTCATTTAAATCTCATTAGAACATCATCAGAATCACCAGAGTGGTTAAATAATACCGGGAACGTTCATTTTCAACAAGAAGTATTTCTACATTCATAAGCAGTCTGGCTCTGCCAGACTATTTCTCCCAGCTTCAGTTTTCTTTGCTGTGATTATATTCGGGAATACCTGTTTGCAGTAACTTTACTCAGACGCTCTGAAGAGCAGACCAATCAGCAATCAGTGCTGGTGGCTAAGTGCGATGAGGTTGAAATCAAGTGTGTTTTTCTAACTGTAGTTGCAGAGGTTGTAGTTTTGGCCAAGCGGCAACCAACAGTGACGTCACCCATTGGTTTGTGAACTGCCGTTATAAAGCCTCGGCTTTTCAGCCTTCGCCATTTTGTGACCATATTTGTTTGAGCTGGGGAGAAACCTGAATGTACCACAGGCCTGTCAATTAAACAGACACACACCCTAAAACAAGTTGGTTTTTTTTTACGCCTAATTTTAAATTAATGACAGGATTATTTTCAGATGGAGTGCCAGAAAACGACTATGAAGGAATAACTTCAGCTAACAACACCAAAATAAGTTGTGGAAAAAATATATTGACTTTGAATTTCATGAGAGAATTTGAATGGGAGTCTTTGAAGCCGGAGCCAGCCCCTAGTGGTCCTTGGTGGTATTGCAGTTTAAGGCACATTGCCCTAATTTTTCAGACCTGGTAGCTCCATCGACTTTTACGTACAGTCTATGGTTTCCTCACTTATGACGGTCAATGCCAATTGGTTAAAGGCTGCTGCGAAAGTTTCAAAAGTAACCCGCCGTCTACGCCAGTAGGATGCAACGACTGGGAACGATTCCCAGTGGAGTGCAGCCAGACATCTTTTTTCACATTATGAATGTGGGTCTTGGAACACCAGGCTATCTCATAAAACAGTCAAATAGATAGGATATAAGGATATAATAACATGACGTATAATAAGTAAAGGTTGCATTTTTCAGGGGACAACAATAAAGTCAAACTTGATGTGATTCATATTTTAGTGAAACTTCATCCATGAAGCTTGTTGTGCCTCAAAATTCATTTGAAGTTAGGTGTGACCTAAAATATGCACTCATTCCCAAAAGCTGAAGCTTATTTACAAGTTTATTTAAAAGTCTATTTACTGAAAGAACGTATTCTTGAGCTGGAAAATGTATTAGTAGGTCTCTGCAAGGAGTAGTTTATCTGTTTCATAGCAGAGTGATTTGCTTGTAGTGTTTCACGGTGCACTTCAACCTTCTAATCAGTGATAGTTCAAATTTTATTCTGAACCCTGAAGAGAAGCAACTAAATATGAGAACTTGTGTTATTGCTCTCCTTGTCTTTGAATGTTACATGTAACACTGATTTCATATGCTGTCCTGAGTTGTGAAATTGATTTGTTCAAACCCACTGAGAGGAAAATGACCACAGCCTCTCACCTATAACCCCACCCTCTCTGTCTCTCTCAGGGTGCTGTCTGGGGTGATCCAGAGGTCGGGGGTGAAAGAGAGGCCAGCTGGACTATGAGAGGGTGATCATGAGGTCAGTAGACCCTAGAAACTCTGGTGTGTGTGTGTGTGTGTGTGTGTGTGTGTGTGTGTGTGTGTGTGTGTGTGTGTGTGTGTGTGTGTGTGTGTGTGTGTGTGTGTGTGTGTGTGTGTGTGTGTGTGTGTGTGTGTGTGTGTGTGTGTGTGTGTGTGTGTGTATTCGGGGTGAGTGTCAGGTCAGGTTGTATGTACACTAAGGCATGTGTGCTGTACGGGGGTCAAACCGTGGTCATTGTGGCTCCCATTGAGGAACTTCTGGCTGGTTTGTGTTGTCTCCACAGAGCTCATCATCCTTTAATGTAAACACGTGTTCAGACACACACAGTACTCATCTTCGGCCGCGTTAATCAGTCGGCAGCTGATGGATTGACAGCCGCATTATTAGCACAAAGACAAGAAAGTGAACTAAATGTCAGCTCTTCTGTAGTTTTTTCCCCCCATCCTCCGCTCCACGGAAACCGAAGCACAAGCACACACACACACACACACACACACACACACACACACACACACACACACACACATGCGCGGGCGCGCGGACGACTCTTCCCCACATCCAGGCATGTTCTCTGCTCTGCAAAAGTACGACAAGACACTGGAGGCCATGTTACCATTGTTGATGCTTTTGTTGTTATTGTTCCTGCCTGTGTTGATTAAATTAGGAAATCCTTTAAGTCGGCAGAAAAGAGGGGAGCGTTGTTTTATTATTAAAGAGGAAAGAGACACCCCGGCAAACGTTGCGCCGGTTAATGAGAAGTACAGCAGAGTGCTTCAGGACTTGGAGATTTCAATAACATGGCAGAGCAACCCCCCCCCCCCCCTCCCCTCCTCACCCTCCACCCCTCTGTGAGGAGGATAATACAACAGCCCCCCGCCCCTCCTCTTCCCAGTCTGGTTGCTCCTGCCTTGTTTTCCTTGCTGGCAGAGCAGACTGTAGGTGCCGTCTGAGAGACAATTGTAGTTCAACAGCCCTTTAGGTTGTCTTGTCGTCCCCCTCTCTTCCCCTCCCCTATTTTTTCTGAAGAGGAATATGACTTTTTGAAAGCAGATAAATATATTCATTTCTGACTTTCTGTGAATCCGAAAAACTTAATTGTTAATCGTATTAACACAAACATACTGTATTTATTGTTGATCCCAAACTAAATAACACCATTGTAGAAGAACGTCTCACACATTTGAATAGTATCAATTCTTGTTGTCTTCTATTTTCTTTAACTTGAATTTAAACTTCTAATTTAAACATGAAATACAATTTCCTGAAGTCTCTACGGAGCGGAACTTTAAAAGTTATTTAATTTGCTCTTTTATATTTAACCCATTTAAGTTTGAATAGAGGGATAATAGAGGGTTAATGCAGTATTAATTCAACAAAGAAGAAGACTTTAAATTCCTCATGAACCTGGAATTTAAACTTCTATGGGCTAGCCTTTTTGAATTCTTCTTTTGAATACATACATCAGCTTTCCAACATCTCTGCTTACAAGAGCTGGGTTTCTGACTATTTCAACTAAAATCTCTTCACGACAGACCGGAATGCTAGTGCCAAGAAGAAAATCCAAAAAGAAATGCTATTTCAAGAAGAATGGGCATCTCTTCTTCCTTTTTTTTTTTTGCTTTTCACTGTCACAGATTGCAGCGTAGGTGGATGCCACTGTCGGGGCGAGGTCACGTTTAGTGCATGTATTTTGTGCATGCGTGGACGTATGCGGACGTGTTTTCCGCTTCTGTTAGTCAGAGTGGGTAACGGGTGTGTTTTCGCCGTGCGTGGAGCCGCCAGAGTGTGTGCGACTGCATCTGTTGTTTAGAGGGTCGTGTCAGACTGTGGCTTCACCAGACATACTGCAACTGCATTCCCTCCTACACGACTGCTGTTTTCCCATACAGGCGGGTTGTGCGTGTGTGAAAGACAGCACATACTGTTTGCATACACACACACCGAGTCTTTGACCAGGCAAGGCAGTAAACAGACAGCAATCAGAAAAACATGCTGTTGATCCCTCATTGTGTTTAATCAGTGGGAGACAGCAAAGGAAACTGAACATATATTATTACAGCTGTCTGTCAAAGGTGGCACTACAACGTTACCTTCCTTCACACCGCCTTTTAATATTACAATTTGTAGTTCTGCTGAATATTGACTGTGTTTGCAGTACTAAAAGCATTTGTTTGTTCACTTTATGAGACTATGGATGTGGAGCCTACATACTTCTACATATTGAATATACAGGGAGGCTAAATGGCTACACTTGGGCTTAACATTACTGATGAGACACCTTGTTAGCTGCATAAAGATAAACAGCTTCTGCAGATTAACCAAGATGTTTCTTTTCAAGTGTTTTAGCTGAGATTCAAAGGCTTCATAAAGTAATTTGACAATTTTGTAAAAGTGCTACTTGGCTTTATTGAGATTTTAAAAATAGATACAGTCACACTCGAAAAATGCAGTAGTGAAGCGCTTGCTCCGTGTAAAACAATACCGTTTTTTATAATACTTTCAGTTTTTGGGCAGATTAAATAAACAAGGTACGACATGTTAGCAGTGGTGTAGAAAGTACCTGAAAGACACACTTGAGTAAAAGTACTGATATTTTGCCAGAAAAAAACTTTTAGTTGAAAGTTAGTCACCTGCGACAGAGTAATATTCTTAAAGAATCTGATATTTACTGAAGTAGGCTATCGAGTAAGTATGTTATTTCTGATATTAAATGTAGGCCTACTTGAGTACTGAAAGTAAAAGAAAATGCTGTTATTTGAAAAGTTCTAAAAACTTAGAGTCAGATCAGCTAAATTAACCTAAGCTAAATTAAGATAATCACCTGACGGCTCCACATTGAAAGTAAAGCTATGAAATATTCGGGAGTGAAGGGGCTGATGCTCCCCTTTTACTTTCTCTGAACACCCTGCTTCCTCATTCCACAGCAAGGTTATCAGTGAGACACAGTTCCAAAGGTCAGACGGGAGCCCTCCCTGTGACCCCTGACCTTGTCATGACCCCGTGACCTCAGATTCATCAGGGCAGTGTTACTGCTGACTTCACAGGGGTCATCTGCTGTTCAAAGACACACAGAGCCCCCTGCAGCCGTGTCCACTGTCAGATCATTATTCCTAGAAGAGCCGTCCTACTGGCTGAGCGTCTTGGTCCCTTCTCCACAGTAACGGGTGGCTGAGTACTGCATTAAACTACGGTATAAAAACAAAGGAAAACACACATTGCTGCAGTTGTCTCCATGCCAGCATTTATACCATTCGGCAAAGAAATGAAATGTGAAATGTTGACTTCTCATGATGAATTATCTCCTTCTGCTCTACTGCTTTGGAGTTTGTGTGTTGTGCTTGTGCGTGCACACAACATTATAATATGCCATTTACAAAAAAATAGATAAATGTCACACACGTTGACAGCGATACAAATATTTGGTGCTTCCCTGGTGTTTCAGGTTGACAAATCCACAGAGGCCACCCCTTGACCTTTTGACCGTGCCGGGCCTTCTGGGTAATGATGATACTGATGGCCTGACAGCCAACTTACCCAGTGGCCATCTGGAGCAGCTGTCACGGTGGCTGATTGAGAAGGAGACCCACCACTGGCCATGCATTGATTTTTTTTTTTTTTTTTTAACCGGGAGCCCACCCCTCCTCTTTAGGCTCCCGTTAGTCAGATCCTTTAGCATCATGCTCACCCTGAACTTTGACCTGAAAGAGAGTGGAGCTGGAAGTCACTGTCAATGCCCCACTCAGCCATCTCCACCACCATCACATAGTGACTCTATCAGACACGCACACACTCAAAGACCCTCCCAACAACAATATGTATTTGTGTAAATGAGCTGCTAACTGTAACACTTAATGCTCTTCTGTGATAATATAGTTAACAAGCATCACATGCATTGTCATTAGCATGTGGTTGCATGGTTCGTGATGAAGAAGCACCAATATGAACAGAAACAGATGCCTTACTTTGATTGGTGGAATGTAAAATTAAAATTAGCTTCACCTCCACTTTCTCCAACTGTGAAATTATGCATGAATGCATTAGTGATAATAATCCAGTGCAATATCCCCTGAACTCTCCAGTAAAATTTGCCTGTAACGCCTCGTCAAAGCAAACCCAAAGAAAACTCAAAGGTGCTTTTGAATGTTTTGTTGTACAAGCATACGTCTCTTTTTAAAGGCCACAGTCTGAAGTTTCATCCTCAACAGTCAGAATCCCTGTAGGTGCTACCGGCCCTGGGTTATAGAAGTCTGAATGCAATAAAGTAGAAGGTTTTTATTTCATCCTGAATTCTTTTTTTTTCATGCAAACAAATGACTGTATCAAGTACCTATAAACTGGAAAACAATGTGGCCAAAGTATGAAGTCTCACCTTGTCCAGATTCAAATTTTACAACAATGCCACAGAAAATGAATATTTTATACATCGTTTCCTGATCTCTCCACACCATTTGGAGAGCCTGAGAGACATGGCAAACTATTTACGAATCAAATTATTTACAATAACACAGATGAGCACTATAAGGTTTGTAAAATGTCCATCAGGCATTTATTTCATTATTTAATTCAGCAAAACAAACCCATTTCTACCACACTTTGCACAAGTCAGGGAGTTATCTTTAAGCATGATACGCTCTGTTTCAGGTGTAAACCCACCTACTCGTATTCAGAATTTCATTGGCCATACAGAGTGTCAATCATTGCCAATATGGCTTCCGATTGGCTGAATCTGTAAACAGCAGAAGTAAGGCAGGTCCTACTGTTTGACACGGACTCCGGTTGGCTATTGTAAACTGGGAAAACTATATGGAAGCTCCCATTGGCTCAGTGAGGTGTCAATCAAACTGGGTATACACGGGAAGCCCGTTCAGCGCAAGTTTTCACTGCTGCCGCGAAATTTCAAATGTTGCAACAGCAGATCGTGAGTATTTTGGATGTAATAGTATGTTGAGGCTTTAAAGTTAAGTCAATACTGTAATTGTTTGTTTGTTTTGTGGTTGTCTGACAAAGTTGTTTACTGTACCTGCTGTGGTGATTGGATTGTATCTGACGGCTGTCCGAGGGTTATCTGTATACTGTATACATACTGCATATATTACATTATACACATTTCATAAGTGCCATGTTTATATTGAGTGCTTTTACTTTTGGCTGGTGTAGGCTACCTCACATATTGTGAACATAGACTGTATATAAAATTGGATGTTTCTTCCGGGTCTGAAATACAGGCCAATGCGGAAGTGCCTTAAACTGCAATGTCACAGAGGGCCACTGGGCGTTGGCTCCATAAAGGGTCTGGCTAAATAGATTCTGATTTAACCATTTAAAGTAATTTCATTTTTAGATATCCAGCAACAAAAAGTGGCAGAATTGGGGGCGTGTATGTGTGATTGACAGGCCTGTGGTGCAGTCAGGTTTATTAATGTGGTCTGCTGCTTTACGAACTGTCTGTTATATAAGGAGAGTTATTGTGATCTGCTGCTGATAGCTAATGTTGAATGTACAGAGGGGCAGAGCAGGTTGTAACCATGACCAGCTTTTCTAACCCCCACCTCCTCTCAGCTACCTCTATACCCCACTCACACCCCTTAAACAGACACCTACACATACCAGTGCAGCCGTATAGTGATCCGTATAATCCGACAGGCTCGGGGAGTGACTGATAGCTATTGTTGCGTTGGAAAGCTTTTGTCACCTGACAAAGAGCTCTGGCTTTGGCCCTCATCCCTCTGCATCATCCTCTTCCTCATCCTCTCTCTCACGGGGATATGGAGGGGCCTCAGCACCCCATCATGATGACTGATGGAGTCTCAGAGTTGGGTGAGGAGGAAGAAGGTGGGGGTGACGGTACACTCAAAGGCTATCTTCATCAAAGGGAAACTTATAAGACTCTTTATGGCATTAAAATGGTTAAAAAAAAAAAAAAAAAACAAGACGTTAAATGGAGTTTGTTCAATTTGAAACAAAAGCATCAAATCTCCATTGAGAATTACCGGCTGTCTCGATTAACACGTTGAATAAGGTATTGACATGATAGCACAGGCTCAAATCAGCCACCAGCACGTTTTTGCTGCTCTGACACTTTTATTTTTGCTCATTTCGCTTGTTTATTGTCATGATAATGAAGTCACAGTGTCGGTGTCATCAGGAGAAATCTAGCATTTTGGCCTGGTTCCACTGCTAATGTATGCAAGAGCTACTTTTCCCCTCTCATCACTGTCAGCGAGCCGCTCGCCACCAAAATGGCTCCTAATTGAGTGAACTGGAAACAACTAAGCCAAGAACTGAGCTGTTAATATATGAGATTTTAGTATACATGCTGTGGAGTTTTATATTTAGCTGTGAAATATGCTCCTCAATATGTTTCTGTGATCACCAAATCATTGCACGTGATAAAATGGTTTTGTTTTTGGGTTTTGTCTTCTGGTGACAGCGAGGATTTCAATGTAATGAGTGGGAGTGACAGAGCACTACTGACAAGCTTAAAGCATTATAAATGTTGGGACAATACAAACTGGCAGACTGAATGCCTGAGATTTCTCTTTCTGTAAAAGCAAAGACACATTTTTCCTCCTTTCCTTTTCTTCTTTTTCACTCCTTTTCTTGTATTCATGCCATTTATCTCAATGGCCCCTCGGTGCACTGTGGGAATAGCAGCAGCACTTGCGCCATGTGTGAGACAAAGAGAAAGGTCTGTTTCAACACCATCAATCCCACAATCCCACACAGTGATGAGCGAGAGATAGTCACCATCTGTGGATGTGTTTCTCCTCACTTTGCCTAAAAGTAAAACTGTACCCGGCAAAAGTTAAAGTGTGAATGCCTCAGTGTGGCGTTTGTCTAGGTGTTTTGGAGATACCTCCCACTATATTCTGTTGTGCCTTATTTTTAAATCGTGTGGCATTTGCAGTCGCCATCCACATGCGACGTGGTGTTTAGTGATTTTGCGTGTTAAAAATACAAAGACAGTCTCTCCCCCGGTGCGTCTGTGTCACTCTGCCTCCGCCGTTCTGTCTGTTTTGCCCTCTTTCCCTCTATTTCTCTCTTCCCTCATTCCCTGTCCCTGGCTGCAGCGCAGCAGCCATTAGCTTTACAAATCCAGCCTTTGATCTCTGATTTGGGCGGGTGCCTAGGAGAGGAGGGGTACTCTGCATGTGTGTGTGTGTGTCTAGCTGTCTATGTAGGCCATTTGAGGGCTAGCTGGCACTGCAGAGGAGGAAGGTTCATGACCGGTCCACTTCTGCCGAGGTATTACAGAGGGAGTCGATTTCCAGGGAAGAGGCCGTGATGATAATGCCGCTTCATTTGCATTTGTACTGAGCGAATAAGCTGCCTAATGGTTTAAATATAACTCACTTAGTGCTCACTCCAAACTTCAGTCCTCTCTCCCATACCACTGTTTCTCCAGCACCCCTCCCTCCTGCCACACACACACTACTTTTCCTCCCTCCTTTACTTATCTCACCCTTCATAGCTTCTTGTCCTGTCTTATCCTCGCCTCATCTCTTCGGAGAATATCTCCGTTCCACGGCCATGTGCCCAGATATTACATTATTGAACAGAAATCACTTTTAGCTCTTTGGCAACATTCAGGGACTCCAAATCGGTGCTAGGCCGCAGTTATCATACACACTAAGTGTTTCTGTCACGGCTCATTATTTGAATTTGATAATGCTGAGAGAGGTACCCACATTTTCAGATTGGAACTAAGGACTTCTCTCAGTTTTTCTTATCAATATTGAAGATTTTAGAGTGTAAACCGTGTTTTCAAAAGAGATGTATTGTTGTAAAATGTGTACAAGTACTGAATATTATTATGTCTGATGACATGTTTCATTCTGTCCAGATAAAAAGCATTTTCATTTTGCAGTTTGGTTTAAAAAGCATTGATTTAAATCAACCAAACATATCTACGTTTACAAAAATAAGAGATGCAGTATCGCGGACTGTCCATTTTCAGATTTTTGTGTAATAAGTCTTGAGTCTTAAACGACCAGAAAACAGCCGTGTTCCCTTATCTGTCCACTTGTCCATCCATCTGTCCATCTACCTGCACTTTCTTCCCCCTCCCCCTCCTCTCCTGAGAGGTAATGAATGGCTTCCCCTTCACTGCGGCGAATTCACCTGTTTCTGCTTCAGCCTTCCTCCGCCGCATTAAGTGGGGATTTATGGAGGCGGCTTCCCATTGAACAAAACCATTTGTCTTCCAGTTTGGTTTAACAGCACTCTTTATTCCCTGCAGATTTAAGGATAGGAGGCTGGGGGGCGGGTGGGGAGGGGGCGACACCATTAAGGGTCGACGGCCCTCCCAATTTCTCTCACACTTAGATTGGGAAGGCAAACAGCCCTGAGCGGTCTGCTCCTAAAGAGACCTCTGCGAATAGATAGACGCCTGATGGATCAAGTGGAGTGCTAACGCATGCAGGAGTACTGTCCCATTTCTGGCTGTTTTACATGGCAGGAGCTTCTGGGTTTCAAATGGTACTTGGAGTCGGAGCAGTTTTATTCCTCACCTAAGAATAGAAATGTATAAATGAAATCAGAGGTAAGTCTGATACATGAGGGATACGGCAGATGTAACATCAGGCCACAGAGACGTTTGTCCCTGATAGTGAATTACTGAATCTTTTATTGAAATGGAAGCGACATGCTCCAGACTCTCTAATATCATAACCTATAAAACTGTGATGTTTTATAATTATTCAGTGGCAACGTAGTTGGGTGGATCTTTTAACTGCCGATGACTGTGTCATATGTAGCTGCATTAGCGTCTCATTACTTTGGAGATAGGGAGAGGATTCCTTAATGCCTCTCGACAGGCCATGATGTAATTACACAGTGTTTGTTGCAAGTCAACATGATAATTTGTGTTTCCGAGGGATCTGTCATACGCCCGGGACGCAGGGTGCATAAATGATTCAACCCCCTCATAAACGTCCTGATTGAAAACAAGCTGTTGCCCGAACCAACTTAACTATTTTGTCATCACGGCACCTCGTGGCCTTAAAATACAGAGACACGAACAAAAAGCAGGAGAAAAAAACAAAACCCCTACCCCTGTTAAAAGTCATCACAATGTTTGGTGCTGTGAGGCAGAATTATGCATGAAAGTGTAAGAAAAGCTTACCTTTCATTTCTCCTCTCCCTCCGTGTGTGTGTGTGTGTGTGTGTGTGTGTGTGTGTGTGTGTGTGTGTGTGTGTGTGTGTGTGTGTGTGTGTGTGTGTGTGTGTGTGTGTGAGAGAGATCAAGATAGGGACAGTGTGATGTGGAGAGAGGGAGAGTTTAGTGTGAGACTGCTCTGTGGTTCCCCAGAGGCCGCCGTTGTTGTTGAATTTACCTCATTCCCACCCTGCGAACTCGACCTAACAAGGCTGCACAACATCTGCATGGGAGCTGCAGAGTTTATGTACACGGTAGAGGCTGTGTTTGAGAGAGGTGTGTGTGTGTGTGTGTGTGTGTGTGTGTGTGTGTGTGTGTGTGTGTGTGTGTGTGTGTGTGTGTGTGTGTGTGTGTGTGTGTGTGTGTGTGTGTGTGTGTGTGTGTATATGTATGTGTTTGGGGGCGTTGATTTTTGTTTTTGACTATCTGTTTTGAAATCTGCGCGGTGGGCAGGGTGTATTAAAAGCAGAGCGAGGTGTTCCTGCGTAGCCGCCGGGTCTGCTGCACCTCTCCAGCATTCTGACTGTGACCCCAGCCTTCGGGTGTGTGTGT
Organism: Brachyistius frenatus; assembly: GCF_029030835.1. Classification (NCBI taxonomy): domain Eukaryota; kingdom Metazoa; phylum Chordata; class Actinopteri; family Embiotocidae; genus Brachyistius; species Brachyistius frenatus. Next base: position 809,031 of record NW_027210613.1, on the reverse strand, counting down.
GTGTGTGTGTGTGTGTTTTTATTCTCTTTGTACACACTCTCTAAGATGTTTTCACTCTCTTCCTCTCTTCTCCTCTTTTTTTCTACCTCCTCCTCCTCCTCCTCTCCTCTCCTCTCCTCCCTCCCTCCCTCCCTCCCTCCTCCCTGTGTTCCTTGCAGAACAGAGCCCCAGATACTGAAGATATTGCCCCTGGTTTATTTGGCCTGTCTCTGTCTCTCTCTTTCTCTCTTTCTCTTGCCATATATATCTCCTGATTCTCTCCTCTCATCTGCGTTTCTTTTTCCCTTTTATATATCTTCTGCAAGTCCTCTCACTTTGCGATCAATACGTTTTTTTTGCTTGAAGCCTCGCGGCCAATATGAGAGGAGCTACGGGATTTTTTTGAAGTTAGAATGCTAAACATGTTAAACAGCGAAGATGTTTTGAAAATTTGGGCTCATCGGAGAGATGTTAAACGTCTGAATTTGTTTTTCCCAGTTCCCAGCTGCATACTGTACATGCATCAGACGTTAAAGCTTTTTATCAGCTATCTTTGATCTCCCTGTAGCTTTTTATATACTATTTCTGATTCTTGCATTTGAATCTATTAGTGAATCACAAAATCAGGGTTGTAGCAGTTAGCGTTACAAAATGAACATGTGATATGCATATTTATATATTTATAAATGTACTTTGAAAATGAGTTTACTTCATTTGAAACCAGCTCCAGCTCATGCGACTGCATGTGAGCTCTGGCGTGAATCTTGCATAGACTTGGCTGCTCTTTAAAATGTTAAGTTCACTTCATAAAAAGACTCCAGTTCACGGCTCTGATGGTGCTTCATTGCATCGAGTTCTTCCGTGTGAATGAACCTGTTTGGAGGCAGTACCAGGCTTTTTAGGTGTGGCATCCGGAGACATTATCTGTCCGTGTATCCTTAAGCATTGTTACTTCCCCCGAAGAGTAAATTCTACTCTTGGTGTTGCTTAATAAAGTGTAATAAATCAAAACAAAACAAAATATTTATTTTCAAAAAACAATTGTTGTGTTTGCCCTGTAGACCTATCCACATGTATAACTGATTTAAATTTGATACAGCTTGTTATATCTATTCATAGATGCAAAAATAATCTTAGACTGGATCTGGAGATCGGTAATTGGTAAGGTCTCATTATTGTTAAAACAAATTGCTCATATAGAAATGATTTATGACTTTTTATTCTTAAGATTCTCTTACATTTTTACAAGGGTGGATCAAAAAGTTCTGAGACTGCTCGAGAGGCTGTAGCTTTTGTGAGTAAGAATTCTAACTGTTATCACTTGATTGACATCAGCACCTGAACTTCACATGTTTTTGTGAGCACTGGTCCTGCCGTATTGGCAATTTGACCATGCACCTGAAACTTGAGCAGAGAGCGCACCTCAAAGTTTGCGGCAAAGTTTTGGTGAACAGAAAGGAGTGTCGGGGAGCCAAATCTGGTGAGTAGGGGCGGTGGGGAGCGACAATTGTGTTGTTGTGGGTGAGAAACTTGAGCGGGAGTATTGTCACGTTGGAGAACGCGAATGCCATTGTCGTACACTTCTGGCTGTTTGCAAACCTCTGACTTTTCATATTACACCGCTATTAGCTTCTTATTTGTGGTCTCAGCAACTATTTAATAGATTGCCTGAAAATTGAACGGAAACACTCATGAAGGAAGGTCAAAGGAAGAACTGCAATAAATTGGTGATTCCTCAACTTTTCTTGTAGCATTACCAGTTTTCAAACTATCCAATATGTTGGTTTAATACCTCGAGAACTAATGATACTTCCATCAACCTCAACTAGGACTTACTACAAGGTAACAAGCTAAAATAGTAAACATGGTTAACATTAAACTCTCTCAACATCAGCGTGTTAGCATTTGCATTATGATCACATTGGCGCACTAGCCTGACTGCGGGCTCTCTATGCTATAATACTATATGTTATAACAATACGTAAAAGGAGGAGTTATTGTTAAGCGTTACCCAACAACTGTTGATTAGTACTTGTCGTATGTGAATTGTTAAAACATTGGAACCTCCAAATGCATTTCCAACCACCTTTGAAGTTGAGGATTGGTTTGGCTGATCAGATCATCGTTGATCACATGTACACCCGGATTTGCTGTGTCTGTCTGACCTTGATTTTAATCCAACATAACCAGGGACACGTTCCTGCCAGGTAGAAAGAAGAGTCCCTTTGTTATCCTCTCTCGTGATGAGTCTCTCCACTCACTCATTCCTCTTTGTTCCCCTCGTTTTCTGCACCTGCTCCTCTCGCTCCGACTGTCGGACGGACGGGCGGAAGGCTGCTACATCCCCGATGACTGTCATCATCATCGTCTGTCTGTCCGACCGGCGTTGACGAGCCAGGAAGGCAGCGAGCCAGCGAGCCAGCAGGGCTGTGGAAACAAATGCAAACTGCCCCATGCCCCTGTTCCAATTCCAACTGTTAAACAAATAACATGCAAACTTTTGAAATGTAACAACAACAAAAAAAAAGGAGAGAGAATGTGAATTAGGTGTGTTTTCATCATTTGGGTAGAGAGTGAATAAATCAGCTTCATGAATGAATTAAACACAACCACAAGCCACTCAATAATTAATATGTATTGGGCAAGTTCTTATTGCTCTATAGGGACAGATTATGTTTCTCACCTTTCATGGTCTTATCCAAATAAAGTAGGGATTTTGCTTCGTGATACATTAGTTTATAACAGTGATACAGACACTATTTGGAGATTTGATTGAAAGAAATCTTTCAAACATCTTTCAAAGCCAGTTTTTGACTTGACGAATTAGGCCTTTATATTCACTCAATAACTAAAGTAATCTTTATTTCATTTTTTTCTTGTTAAATTACAATTTTGAGCCCTTAAAAAAAATTATTATATATATATATATATGCTTAAAAATACATAAACTCTTTGAACACGACCATCATCATTCAGCTTTAGAACAAAAAGGAGAACCATCCCTATACATAAACTTGTATATATAGATTCTCCATGCCTGTATGTCTGCCTCAACGCTTCCACATCTCGTCTATTTATTTGCACGGTTTGACTGATGGACCACGTGAGACAGGAGACAGAGAGGGAAACATCAAACCTCTTCTCTGGTGGTCGTCAGTATAAAACAACTGCAGCGATCGTAGCGATTATTAAACATTATGTGTTTTAACGTGTGACACTGTAAGTGATGTCGCGAGGAACAAAGAGAGAGGAGTGAAGGAATGAGGATAGGGAGGGCGAGAGAGGCAAGATGAGACTGAGGAGTGACGGCAGAGAGAGAGAGATTCAGGCATCAGTGCTTTTCCTCCAGGTGTCTTTGGCCTGCATGATTTCATCTGCGAGGCCATAATAAACTTCCTTAATGAAATAAGTAATTAACATATTATAATTGTGCAGCGGATGATTTTGACAGAGATCATTTTCCATATCTAATGCTATGCTAATTTAATCTGTTCCCCTCCTCTGCCCGACACGACCCTTTCTGTGATTAAGTTTCATGGCATCTCACTTTCGCTTTTCCTCACCTCTCCTTTTTCCGACACCCCCCGTCACCCCACCCTCTCACCCGTCGCCTCTTTCCCTTTACTTCCCTTTCTCTGTGTCTTTCTCTCTTTCCCCGGTGATGGATTGACTCCTCGGCAGAGGTTCAGGGCCTTGTTGTTGTGGAGTTGCAGGCAGAGGGACGTGCACAGATGGCGGGGGAACTGGAGGCTGGGGGTGGAGGGTGGAGGCCTGGATCTGTATGTGTGGTCTGATCTCTCTCCGTCCTCCTCTGCATGGAAAAAAAGGAGAGCATGGAGCAGGAAGCGTAGGAGGTGGGGGTAAGAGCGCTGATTGAAATATAGCCATGGGCTGGTGGTCATGTGGACTGTCTGCCTTCATTGTTTTTGGCCTTGAGTTTGGTAATCCGGACATATAGTTCAGAAGAAGGCAATTGATACCTGACAAATTTCATTCTTGTCATTGAGAGTGTCTTCAGAGAGGTTTTGGCTGACAAAGGAGGACTGATATATTAAAATGCAAAGATTAAATCTGGTCTCATTCTGACAACTGAAACAATATACTCAAAGAGCCAAATTTATTTATGTATTTTAAGTCCAAACATTCCATTTAAAGGAGCCACCACACATCTCAGTTTATGTTCTTCCCATTGTACAACATCTTTCGATGGATTTTAGGTGGAGATGGAGCTACTCTGAGTACAGTCATAGTGTATATCATTAAATAAGTTAAATCCATAAACTGCATGTACAAATAGACGTACCTTCCGGGTCTATAAAATGAGGCAGATGCGGAAGTGCTGTAAACTTCAATACCACCGATGGCTGCTAGGGGTTGACTCCAAAAAGGTTCTGGCTTCACACGCTCTCCTCAAACTTCTCTCATAAAATACAAAGTCAATACATTTTTTCCGTGAGCCAATTTGGTGTGGTGAGCTAAAGTTATTCCTTCTTATTAGTTTTCTTGGTGGTGCATCTAAAAATGACCCCATCATTAATTAGATATTATGCCTCAAAAAGATGCACTTTTGGGGGCATGTCTGTTTGATTGACAGGGCTGTGGTGCAATAAGATTTCCGTTGTCAGTTGGCAGGGCGTATTGCCTTCGTGTTCCCAATCAGATTAAGTCAGATCCACCGCTAGCTTGTCTCCAGCTCGTCCAAGTATGGTAACCTCTGACTCCTAAATAGCAAGATGGTGAGGGCCAAAATCTGAACTCAAGACTTCGTAACAGCAGTTCACAATGACAATGACAATGGGTCACTGTTGGTAGCCGCTTGATTAAACCACAATCGGCAGAACCAATCAACTCTAGTGATGGTAATGTTAGTCGGTCTGTATGCCACTTTGGTCCAGAATAAAAATAGTGATAAAGTCCTTTTAGGGAGGAAGTTGGGGGTCGTTTGATTGAACAAACACAGGACTTTTACTAGGACAGTGGTCAAGTCCGTGAGAAATCAAAAGACAATGTGGGTTTCTTTTAGGTAACATACATAATCTAACACATTTAAATTACTAAATGTATGTATCTTATGTAACATATGTAACGTTACTTGGGTAAAATTACTTATTTTTCCAAACTCTAAATCCAACCAAAAACTGACCATGTCGCATTTAACCGACACTTAGAGGTTTTCTTAAACCTAACCACGTGGTTTTTGGTGGCTAAACCTAAGGTGCCTTATTTTTCATGCCTAGGTGAATCAAAATGTGACACTGGCATGGCATTTTCTTGTGGACTGAAGGGTGTCTTACATGTTTAGGTGTGATCAGGTAGATTGGCATTAGCATTTAGTCCATAGCATTGCTTGGTCATCTTGTTGTGTAAATTGATACAAATAGTGAAAAAAGAGGACACAGTCAAAATGAAGTAAGCTATGATAGGTAACCCTGCTGACCTTTTAAAATAACAAACCAATATCCTTGGTAGGATACCATGGTTATAAACAAATTAAACATGAAGTGATTTCTAATTAAAGTTGCTGTTTGTATAAGGACCAGAATTTCTTTACTCTTCATTCATCATGTTAGCAGAAATCTTTTTTTCACAGAGCACAGTCGGAGGAAGTCGTTAATTTATTTTTATACAGCAAATATTTGCATCAGCAGATGTATTGTATTGTACAGGAAGGCATAAAAGCAAAAGCTATATTCATAAAGTTTTTATTGGACATGATCAACAGGCTGAAAACATTATGATCTCCAGTGTCTCTGAAGGAGGACAGAGACACAAGGGGAGGGGTTTCAAGGAGACAGAGGGGGTTGATGTGAAGAGTGGGAGGCAAGGGACGAATGAAATCAGCCAGCTGTGTTTGATCCGTCCCATGTGATGGCAGGACCCCCACCCACCCCTCTCTCACTCCATTTCCTGAACTCTCTCTTGTTCACTCTCTCAGTCCCCAAAGTCTCTCTTCTCTGGCTTCTCGGAGCAGAAGGAGGCACCCACTGGGGGCTCTCCATTTTCTGTCACCCATGAAATGATGCGTACAACACAGCCCAGCACACCAACCCTCTGCCGCCACACACACACACACACACACACACACACACACACACACACACACACACACACACACACACACACACACACACACACACACACACACACACACACACACATATCCCTTTCCCCTAAATCCTGAACTCCAGTGAATTCCCCACCCCACACCCCCAAGACACTAAAACTATACTGAAGACGCACATCTTCTGCATTCAGTGATACAGACTGAACCACATAGGAGCTTCTAGCAACCTCACTTCATCACGGAAGTCCCAGTATCTTTTTTCTTTTTTTTCACAGGGGATCTGAATGCCTTTTCAACATTAATAATTCATGTGTCGTGATGTCACATTACCAACTTTGAACTACCGCTAATGGGATCTTCAGATGAAGTCCTTCAAGAACCTAGTCACACTTTAATGTACATTAATATAATATAAGGCACATCATTGACAGTGAGCTACAGATCCATTATATATTATTGATAGTTAAGTGTTTGTATGTAGTAGAACTTTAAATTGTGAGTGTGATTTGTTCAGGTGATGGGAACATATATATGTTTTGCGAACACTGTTACTCTTGAATGTGTTATTATTGCTACTATGGAATCCCTTAAAAATTACCTGATGCAATGCCTTAATTGATTAGGACTATTGATAGTCTTCAGGGAAAGGATTTCTCAGCGCTCAAGTTCTCAAAGCGGTGCTACGAAGGTATGGTGAGTTGAACAAACAAAGGGAAAAAAGGTTAAATAATGTATAAGCAGTATTTTGTAAAACAATTTCCCCTATTCTAAGTTGAGCACACAAGAACAATGGAGGTGTATAAATATTGTAGTGCACAGAGGCTTTGTCTGCCTGAATACGCAGCTGTAGTGTTTGTGCGTTTGTGTGTGTGTGTGTGTGTGTGTGTGTGTGTGTGTGTGTGTGTGTGTGTGTGTGTGTGTGTGTGTGTGTGTGTGTGTGTGTGTGTGTGTGTGTGTGTGTGTGTGTGTGTGTGTGTGTGTAGGCGTGTGTGTCACAAAGAGAGGTCAGGTGGGGCAAACAGAGGATGAGTAATGTGAAAGAGCTCAGATGTGAACATGACCAGTAACAATGAATGAGTGACAGGACACATGCCACTCGATAATGAGAGGTTCACACCTGCATCTTACCCTGTCCTTTCTAATACCTAGAGACCCCCCTCCTCCCCATCCTACACACACACACACACACACACACACACACACACACACACACACACACACACACACACACACACACACACACACACACACACACACACACACACACACACACACACACACACACAGACTCTGCTATGCAAGTTCACACACATAGACTGAGACCCCCACCCTCCAACGTACCACCTCCATCCATCCCCCAAAGCGCCAAATGAAGGTTAAAACCTTCCTCAATGACAACTCCTCCACTGTGCCCGAGACATGCCAGTAATAACAAGACAACAGTACATGTAGTCAAGCACCAGTGATGCAGTCACCCTTCGGGCCAATTGGTATCTTGTTTAACAAATGTCAAAGTTTCGATTATGGATCCAGGATTCAAACTGTACTTTTCTTTTTGATGTGCAGTAGAGGTTGACTGATCTAGTCCACTCAAGGTTGGAAGGATAAGGATTGGGACAACAAAAAATATATGCCCGTCAACCTTGTAGTATTTAAGTTCATGATCAGTGTTTCAATTGATTTTTAGATGACATGCTTTTGTACATGAACAAACAAATGCATTTTGTTTTCTTCCACCCACTGTGAGTGGATGGTGAATCTGTCACTGAAACACTGAAGCAGCACAGAGAGCTGAGGTATTTTTTTCAAAAGTCAAATGTTAACACAACATGTGTAAAATGCATACTGTCATTTTACAACACAACTTGAGACATCAACTGTCCTCACAACTGTGCTTGACAAAAACACAAAAAAGCTTCAACTGATGATTTCAAGTGACATTAAAGCAGTGAAACATAAAACAATAGAAAAGGCCCACCTCACGATTAGAGACAATTTCCTTTGGGAATGAGTCAAGATAAGCAAATACAATATTTTTCCAATCTTTGAATGATCTTTTTGCCTCCCAAACAACAGGTGCTAAAACAAAACAGAAAGTTGTAAAAAAATACAAAAATAAAATCAATCCTGTAAATTTCTACGTCTTACTTCCTCTCTCTCCGTGGCATCACTGGTTAAAAGTGGTACTTATGGGCTGTCGCCTCAGTCAAAAGAAAACATGATCTAGCATATCACACTTGTACACCTCAAGGACAAGAATGTGTTAGAATAAAACTGGAACATTCTAGCCTCTCATGGCAATTCAGCTCTGTTATCTGAGCTATCTATATATCTATTTGCATGCAAAAGTGCCAATACATATCAAAGCCATCAATATAAAACTGCTAGAGGTATAGGTAAACTTATACAGTATAATAACCAGACAAGCACGACTGTAAGAGTTGCACATAAGGTATTGTAAGACATACACATAATGATTTGTAAAACGTATATCTTGTAATTCCACTATGTACAGTAAGAGGTAATAGTGAGCTGCCATTATTAGGCAGATTCTTGTCCCCCAATCTGTTAGTTTGTTGTTAGATTTTTAAATAACATACGATTTAAAAGTTAGATTGTATGGACATGATATTTCATTGACAAAAAAAAAAAGCCAATCGATTAAACCAATGTCTACTTTACAGCGGTCATGCATAGCAAGAAAATAGCCACAGCAGCCAAAATCACATTGACACCATTTTGAATGTTTTTTGTTAAGTTTCTGTTGTCATTAGTTGTAGCAAAATTGTATTGTCCAAACAAGGTCAGTGCGCCTGGTTTGTCTGCTACAAAAAACTGCCTCAGTTTGCTAGACAGCTAGATGACAAGCCCATTGAACTAGTCATACAGCTATTCTAACCAATGTGATACGTGAATCAACAAACAACTACCTTAACATTTTAACATCGTCAGTGATGTTATACATGGGTGATCTGGGAAAGAAATTCAGCCCTGGACTTATTCACTGGGACTGAGGATGGAGTTTTTGATGGTCCACCGGCCCACCGACAAAGAAGCACACTGGGCTTTCCCCTGATGGCCTGTACACCACTGACATTATCAAATGTGTTACCTTAATAAGCCATAGCTACATGGTAACTTTTAGCATTAACAGCTGTTTACTTTGTGGTCTGGAAGAAACATTGCGATTTCAGCCTCAAACTCCCTTCCTCTACTCACCAAGAGACGTTTTCAGCAGTGAAAAGCAAAACCAATTCTAACTCTTGGTTTGCTTCTATTTTGCTCATAGTTTCAACCATTGTTGCGTTTACTCTTCACTGATTCTGGCAATAAGTCAGAATACACTACTCCTTCATCCTCTTATGTTGGACTGAGAGCAGACTAGACGGCGTTGAGGCACTGGGTGGTATTTTGAAACGGACAGGCCGTGCTAACTTCAGTGCGTATAGGATAGCACGTAGATGTCAACACTGCTGTTTCTTTACAGTCTGTGACAAATTTTAGAACATTTTTTCAGTTTTTAAACCTTTAAAAATGTAAGGAATTTTGACCTTATAAGAAACCAACCTAAAAAAAAATATGGCAACTGGTTTGCACTTTAATAGGTCTCAGCAAAGCAGTAGATATTGCAAAAATAAATCTGGGTCCATTTGAGACAAAGGTAGACAGACGCCAATAAAATCGTAAGTCTTTAAACCTACAGATGGCGAGTAGTGCGGCCACCTCCCTAATCATGAACACTACTTTAAACTGTGTGCAACTTAAAATGTTTGAGAAAGACGTCATTTTTTTGACTGCACATGAAACCTAAGTACCTTTTTATCCATTCTTTTCCGTTCTTAGCGCCCCGTTCCACCCCCCACCCACACCCAAAACCATTTCTCAGTGTCTTTCCTCTTTATCTACGTCTTACTGTTTCTCTCTGGCTCGGCTCTGATGTTCGTGGGGAGATCTCAACATCCCTAAATCATCACCAGAATGAGAAAGGAGTCCCAGGGCTAATGCAATGCAGATATGTTGTCTTTTGTGTCGGAATATGAGAAAAGGAATTTATGTGAGGCGCTCGGCGAGTCAGAATTCATTTCTTGCTCGAGCTTTTGCCCTGCAGTCAAACGTAAACTGACTGCAGACTCAGCTGGCTGACTGAGTGAGGACACACACAGACATGTGCGTGCACAGGCGCTCACTCCGGCGCACACACATCCTCACACAAACACAAACACACACACTTGTGCAAACTGAAGCCACTCAATATACACGCATGGACTCCCTAAACACTCAGCACATCTATACACTCACATTCAAGCCAATAGCCTGTGTTTGTGTACTCGGAATGGCTTCTCCATCCTTGAGTGACAGGTGTACATGGGTGGCACAATGGCCGCCAATAATTTCCACAGACCATGATAACAATGGCCACTCTCCAGGGAGAGCGGAGCCTCGCAGTAGCCGGCCTTCAGACATGAAAAGAGAACATTTCAGGTGGCAGTGAGAAAAAAAAAAAAAAAAAAGGGAAAAAACATTTATGGGGCTTGTGCTAATCAACACTGCCGCCGGCAAGCGCTTTGATAGGGAAAATGGATTCTGATCCTTGATTATAATATGAGGCACAATCTGAAACTCACATGGAGCTTGAATAAGCAAGTTGAAAAAACAGAAAATTGTCTCTGCTTGACCATGAGATAAATCATTGTGATAATTTCCAGAACATCTGAGGAGTAAACATGAGTACTCCACTGGAAGGAATACATCCTCAATGTACACAGATCAAAGTAATAATCTGGAATACATTAATTTAAATAAGACTTTTAAGTCACCATGTCTTGCCGAATGAGGTAAATGAATGGTGATTGAGCCTGTGGACCACTGAGGAAAGCCCTTGCATTTACAGGATTACAAACATTCCTGAAGAAAAAGACAACAGTACCGCACTGTTTTCCGTCACCCAGGAGAGAGTCTTCTGCCAGAGAGAGCAGGCGCAGCTAATGCAACAGGCTCACTTGTGTTTGTGAAGTAACGTCCTGGGAAGAAGAAGAAAAAGAAGAAGATGAAAAGGACATCAAACAGGCAACAGAGTTTGGATCTCTTGGGTGTGAAGTCCAAAAAGCACAGCTGCAGTTACTGCTTATCACAATAGATGTCGCCAAAATGGAGATCTTCGAGACTTTACTTTAAACTAGCCTGGTGTTACCGGACCTAAATTCACTGTGTGAATATATTGGGTCTGGGTACATTTGATAGGAAATCGTTTGCATTCGCTGCATCTTACTGCCCGTAGACCTTGGGTTAATTTCAAAAGCTTAACCGATCGGTATGCACTGAAATTTTACCATTCCTGCAACTACATTTACAAAAGAAACGCTCAACTTCAACTTCATCTTACTTAACCACTGACACTGTTTACTGATTGGTCCACCCCTTAGAGTGGCTGAGCAAACATTAGCGAACAGTGTGTCCAAACCATAGTCTTATATAAAAGTGGACATAGCTTCTGGGTCTGAAAAATGTATGCGATGCACAAGTGCCTTAAACTGCAATAATAACAAGGGCCACTAGGGGCTCCAAATGGGCTCTGGCTCCATAGACTTCAATTCAAGTTCTCTCATGAAATACAAAGTCAATCCTTCCAAATAGTTTTCTGGTGGTTCATCTGAAAATAGTCCCGTCATTAATTAGAAATTAGGCCTAACATAACCGATGAGTCTGTTTGAGTGACAGGCTTGTGGTGCAGTCAGTTTATTGCTATCGGTGGGCGGAGCGTAGTGTACTCGGGTTTCCAATCAGATTGAGTCAGATCCACCGCTTGTCCAAATATCGTCACTACTGGCTCTAAACTGCTCTCAATTACCAACATGACGACGGCCAAAGTCCGAACTCGAGGCTTCATAACGGCAGTTCACAAACCTATGGGTGTCATCATTGTTGGTTGCAGACTTAGTCCAGACTATAATCACATTGAAAAATGAAACTGTGAAAAATAGTTTGGTGGAGCTATGTTAACTTAACATCAGATTTTGCAGAATACTTGTCGGAAGTGAATATTAAGGTGCAAAAAATAACAATGGATAGGTCTTGCTTCAAAGAACATGATGCTCTTTATGACTGTGTTGAAGCATGGTATGGATTAACTTGACTGACGATGAAGACCGCTAAATGGGATAGCTAACAGTCCGTGTGTGTTTGTGTGTACTGTGTGTGAGAGAGAGAGACGGGGAGAGAGAACGAGAGGGGGAGAGAGAACGAGGGAGTGATGTACTCTTATCAGTCTTCCCAGTCCTCAGCAGCAGCAGATAAACAGAAGTGTGAAGGGCAGTTGCGCTGCAGGGGGCTGATTGACATGGCTGGCGCCCAAAGAATTACACACAAAACACACACACACACACACACACACACACACACACACACACACACACACACACACACACACACACACACACACACACACACACACACTTGTCTTTGCCTTCTTCGCTTGTGCAAATATCCACAAATGCATCATTTAGTGACTGTGAGTCACACGTTCAGTGTTACTGCAGTCCAACAGAAAATTGTAGGACTGAATGTATGAATTACTAGAATTACTTTAATTTAAATCAATTCAGCAATGATGAGCCAAAACATTATGACCACTCCTGCTGTTGCTCCTCTGCATGCAGCCAAACAGCATTGGCTCGCAGAGGCGTGAACTCTGTAAGATAATATGAAGGTGTGCTGTCGTATCCGGCAGCAAGACCTTAGCAGGTGCATGATGGAGTGACTGCAGATCAGACTTGGTGTTTCGCCTAAGACCCTGTCCTTCGTCAGACCACTGTCACGAGGTACTCACCACTTCTGACTGGATACACCCATAGAGGACCCATAAGCTGGTTTGAAGATGCTGCAAGTCATGTGGTCGTCCGGCCATTATGATCAGACCTCTTTACACATGCACATTTCTCCGCACATCCAACTCATTACAACTACTTGCGATGTAATTTATTAATATGCGGTAAAATTGCGGGAATTAACACAAATTTAATACAAAAATGTAGATTTGTTTTTAACTGCCTGATGGAAAGTCATACGTAACCACGTTACCAGATTCTAAGGGAACACGGCTGTTTTCTGGTGTCTCAGACTTATTAAACAAAAATCTGAAAATGGACAGTCAGCGATCTGCATCTTATTTTTGTAAACGTAGATATGTTTGGTTGATTTAAATCAATGCTTTTTAAACCAAACTGCAAAATGAAAATGCTTTTTATCTGGACAGAATGAAACGTTTCATCAGACATAATGATATTTGGTACTTGTACACATTTGACAACAATACATCTCTTTTGAAAACACAGTTTACACTTTAAAATGTTCAATATTGATAAGAAAAACTTGTCAGTCAAGTTACAAAAAAGTGATGTTTACAAAACGGACAATCTGTGACTGTCATGTAGAATACAAAGGCTTAACCTACTGTACAAATAAGAGATTTAAATGCTTTTTAGATAATATTGATACTAAACATAGGCCTAGTGTATGTATAAAAATCAAGTGCGGTCTCTTACAACTGGAAGTTTGCATAGGAATTAACAAAATCAACAAAAATGACATGTTTCTTATTCCCATGATAAGGCCACCTTTCCCACGAACTTCTTCACTTCTGATTTTTCCGGTTAGCTAGCATGCACTTGTTTGCATGGTGAGAGGAGACGGAGCACAGCCTTGCTGATTGTATATGGGGAGTTATTTTTGTTAGTAAAGCGAGTTTTGTTTGGAAAGGCTACTTTATGCCGTAACACTTTAATTGCAGAGCTTCTGTTGGTGACAAATTTTTGTGGAAAAATTGTGGGAATTTTGCAAAATTGCAAGGTCCCGCAAATATTGTGAAGATTGCTCGAATTTGCATGAATTATTGCGATTGCAGAATCGGGATTTCCTGGACGTAGTGGTTACTGTATATACGTCAACTGTAATTGATCCTACTGTTTTCCCTATCACTGTATATCAGTGATAGGTGACACCAAAATGACTGTATATACTGTATCTTAGTGTGAATACTTTAAAGAGTGGATCCTGATCTCGACCAGTGCTTCCTGATGTTTTTGGCTTGTGTTGCCATGATTGGTCAACTAATCTAGCAAAGAGGGATTTTTCCTTTTCAGATGGTGTTTACCCGAATTATTTTAAATGAGCTGAACCGAAACAGTGGTAACATTTTTAAGACTACTGGCCTTTCACCTTTGCAACGTATCCCATTCTCACAAACTCTTCTCCTCGACCAAATTTTGAATCCTCCTCCTGGTTTGTGCTGTAAAACTATCTCCTTTTGTGTCGTTTAACAATATTTTGCGAGATTTCTACAGAATTTAAAATGCAGCCCTTTTCTCGCTTCTTGATGGTTGTCATAGAAACATTTCAAAATCATGTTATCATGCCTTATTTATGTATCACAAAAAACAATACTTGAATCATCATTCAATTGTAATGTATTGCAAACGAAATCAGCCACATAAATATGAGGGAATTCGGGCTCCACTGTGTGTGTATGAGTGAAGATAAACTGTACCTCAGTACCAGCAGCTGTAAGTAAATAGGGGATTAAAGCTGAGGGGGAGAAAAAAGGACCAGCCCATGTCTCAGGGAGGACAGACTTAATGGACAGCCAGAGTGCACCTTATGTGTGCATATGTTTTTTATTTGTGTGTTGATTTGGTGTGTACTTTTGCATGCAACATACATGTGTATATATGTCTGTTATATGTGCCACCGGCGTGTGTTCAGCATGCTTATGCATACTGGTTTGCATTGATGAACCTGCGTGTGCACATTTTGTGTGTGCGTGTGTGCGTGTGTGTGTGTGTGTGTGTGTGTGTGTGTGTGTGTGTGTGTGTGTGTGTGTGTGTGTGTGTGTGTGTGTGTGTGTGTGTGTGTGTGTGTGTGTGTTAGCAGATTATTGAGCAGGCATGCCCTGTGGCTCCATGCTGTTCCACACCAAACAGTGAAACCAATACCTTTTTGTTACTGATAAAACTGGATGGCCAGATAGGCATGCATATTATCACACACACACAAACACACACGTAAACACACACTTTGCTCAGTCAGAGCTATTATACTGTATGTTTGTATGTGCTCGCAGACCTGACAGGGGTTTACCTTGTGTGTGCTATCTGTGCATGTGCGTGAGACATACACTCCTTCAAAGACACCGTACACTCTCCCTCCTACTCTCTTCACTTCCCCAGAGACAAAGTCCCAATTTCTCCATTGCCTGCAGTCAGAGAGAAAGATGGGGCGATGAGGGGAAGGAAAAGAGCGGGAGAGCAGCGAAAAGAAAACCCAGATGCTATCAGCCTACAGAGAGTCACCAGGGTCATTGTCATGTGTCAGTCAGTGTAACACAACTCTCCCTGATAAGCCGGGCCGATTGCGGCGATTGGCCGCGATGGGTGAAAGTGCGATACCGTTCTGTGCCGGCGCTTCTGACGAGACACGAAATTAACCCCCAGTGCTTTGCCGATAAACATCTAAAATGGTTTTGGAACCCCAGGGGCTAATGGGAAGAGACGGGAAGCTATCAAAATATCAAATGTGCGTGACAAGCGGCACAAGGACCAGGTCTGTCAAACGCTCGCCTCTCCGAGTGCGACTTAACTCTGTTTTCTCACAAAGCCTGGCAGCAAAGCACTGAGAAATGAGCTACTCGTCGCCTCTGTTTGTTCATGCTGAAGTGATATTTTAGTAGACATATTTATTTGGGCAAACTGATGTGAGGTTCCAGGTTTTAATTAGGTAAACAGCTCGTTGGGAGGAATCAATGGCGATCTGTTAATGAGGGTCGGCCCGGGCTAATAGCTGAGGCCGTCTCTGTCTCACACTTGAAATTCCCTTAAAAAGGAATGAATGTAGTCATCTTTTTCTGTCTCGTCTGGCTGGGTAACAGATAGCTCTATCTTAGAGTAGAATTTGTGCAGTGTGTACCTGACAGTGTTTTTTTTGGGTCCATGTCCTTGGCGGGATAATTGAAGGACAGGAGAGCAAGCGGTATTGGACAAAGAAGTCTGTGTGTGTGTGTGTGTGTGTGTGTGTGTGTGTGTGTGTGTGTGTGTGTGTGTGTGTGTGTGTGTGTGTGTGTGTGTGTGTGTGTGTGTGTGTGTGTGTGTGTGTGTGTGTGTGTGTGTGTGCGTGCGCGCGTGCGTGCGTGCGTGTGTGTGTGTGTACATGTGTCTCAGCTGGGTGACATGTGAAGGTGATGGGTGTCATCGGTGTCCCTGTCGTCCGAGGGCATGTGTCCGCCTGCTGGCTCTGACACCAGCCTGACTGACTTATGATCAGGATTTATCATCTTGATTTATGATGAGCCTGGTTTGTCCCTCTCACAGCCAGGAAGATGGCTAAGTCTGAGGTTGTGTGTTACTTTATGTGCGTGTGTGTTACTTTATGTGCTCTCCTGACTGCAAGAAATGAGTCCCTCCGCCACAAACATCTACCTTCTAACAAGTCATTAACGTCACATTCACCAAGTTCACCTGCTTCAGACATCACAACAGTGCAAACAGTGAGTGTACTGTGTAACACTGCGCTACCATAGCAACTAGGAGGCGCTGTAGCATCCAGTGTGAACGTCTAATGTGAATTAGGGTGTTGCAGGAAGTGAAAACGACGCTGTAGTGTTTCCCCAGACAAATAAAGGTTTGAAAACATGTTTCAAGACTGAGTGCTAATTGAAATGACTTGAAAACTGTGAACTCGAGGGCCAGAAAGAGAACACAGTGCATGCTGCATGTCACCACGGCAAGCTATGAGTCATTTTCCCTTCGTATTTTGCTGTAACAGGCAAGCAGAGTCTTGACTACTAAATGCCAGGCGCAGGGACATGGGGGCTATTTAGTAAACATCTTTCAATTCTATGCCAGCCGGCCGGCCGAGCAGCCAGGCAGCCTCTTAGCTTCTCCCTTCAATGTTGGGATGCAGGGAAACAGGCCGTCTACAGACCCAGGGGATGGAGGGATGAGAGGGAAAAGAAAAGGAGGAGGAGGAGGAGAGAGTGTGGGGGGGCAGAGAAAGAGAGAAGGAGGGCACTGGAACACATCCACAGATTAACCCTCATGGAGGAGATGGAAAATAGAGCGGAACTGAACATACGTGTGTGTGTGTGCGCGCGCGTGTGTGTGTGTGTGTGTGTGTGTGTGTGTGTGTGTGTATGTGTGCGTGCGTGCGTGCGTGAGTGCCTGCGTGTACATGTGTGTGTGTGTGTGTGTGTGTGTGTGTGTGTGTGTGTGTGTGTGTGTGTGTGTGTGTGTGTGTGTGTGTGTGTGTGTGTGTGTGTGTGTGTGTGTGTGTGTGTGTGTGTGTGTGTGTGCGGTGAAAGAGGGAGCCAGAGAAAGGATGCACAGCGACATTCAGATGCGTCTGGGCACCACAACACAGGGGTGGGTGTCCATTTTATGCCTGTGCCATGCAGTGGACGTCAACGAAAACAAAGAGAAGCAACACATACACACCTTTTAATTCCTCAATGCGACCCTCTACCCCTCCATCTCTCCCTCCCGACACCCGTCGTCCCTTCCAGCAGCCGCTGCTAATCCTCTCCTTCACACACCCAAATAAAGGCAGCAGAGAAGAGGAGAACTGGACAGGGATAGGGGTGCAGAGCAGGGTTGATGTGTGCCAAACCTTTGTACAGAGATATGATGCAGAGTTCAGCCTGATAAAACACAGTTGGTGTGTGTGTGTGTGTGTGTGTGTCACATTACATGTCAGGCCTACGTTTTACTATTTTGGTTAGAATTATGACTTGACTGAGGTTAAAGGGAGTTTTTGGACTTCTGACTGTGATTAAGCCTCCTGAGAGTTCATGTAAGTTGTATAATGATACAAGTATGTGTGTCTGTGTGCCCTCATTAGTAGAAAAACTATGAGATTCAGGATGTAGACACGTTCCCCAAACTGTGCCCACTGTGGAGATCTTTGTTGTTGCTGGATAAGTGAACTTTATTGTTCGTTGGAATTGACAGATTTTGATTTTTGTGCTTCAGTTTACACTGTGTGCTCCTTGATATTATGTGTTGGCTGCCAGAATTTAGTCCACATGTAGTAAACATGCATCTTTATGATCACTCTGATACTAGACTCAACACAGTGAACCATAGCATAAACCATTCAACTTGACAGAAATGTTATTTGATCTGTCAGCTTTATAAAAATATTAGCTACATTTGTGCTCTTAAAAAAAAAAATCAAAATATATTTATAATTTACAACATGGTACCATATTGCATTTGGAAATTGTTCATTAGAAACCTTTATACTCATCATAATAAGAATATTTCCTTTCTCTTAGCAAAAGAAGGAAGCACAATTTTTAATAGCATGAGGACATGAAGGAAGTTTGTCTTGAGAGAACAAAAGTGACCTTCAAGATCTCAGACAGCATGTGCTGATGGGTAATTTGGCCTGATGTTAAAACTATGCAGTGTTTTGGATGACATTTTTTTCCTTTTTATTAAAGCCAGGGATAAAATCTGCTGACAGTATGACAAGAAAGCCTGTATTTTTGCGAACCTTTGCCTCCAAAAACAAACTGGTGCTGCTTTGCCTCGTGCATCACAACAAATGTGGTAAAGACACAACGTGGCCACTCAAGTGGAGCTCGAGTGCTGGTCAGAGTCTGTGGACATTTGGCCTTGAGGACTGTGTCATCCCCGTTTTATAAGACTACAAATGTTCAAGTGTTTTTTGTTTTTTTTTAAATGCCACATTAGTGTTATAAGAACTTTTTACTATTTTTGTATTGCTCTTTGTTGAACCATCAATGAAGAAAATCCATTAGATCCCGTTTTCTTGACTGCATGTCGTATCAATATCTACACTGTAAACACATTTTATACACTGTGAATATTATATAATGCTTAGTGTGAATTGTTTTTTATCATTGAAGTACCGAAATGTGGTGGATGAAACAATAACATGTCAGACATTGACAAAACACTTGTTTATATGAGTCAACAATATAATGAAACAAGATCATATTTTTATAGTAATTATGAGACAATTAAAATGTTATTATTTCTATATGACTACAAGATGTTGCATATTGGCATTATGATATTGGCATTGGTTTTAATAGTCTGTCACAAGACTATGAGTACTCCCCTTTTCACAAGGTGTTAAATTAATGGGCAGCAATCAAATTATGTTGCTGCACTGTTCAAACTGTTCATGAGGTCATTAAATTGCATCAGGGTTTAGTCACCAGTTTCAAGGCATAATGAATGTTTACTTGCCTTTGATATAATGCTTTTGCTCATATTGCAAATCACATGTTCCCCCTGCTGTGGTGAAAGCTGCCGTGTGTGTGTGTGTGTCTGAGTGTGTGTGAGTGTGTGTGTGTGTGTGTGTGTGTGTGTGTGTGTGTGTGTGTGTGTGTGTGTGTGTGTGTGTGTGTGTGTGTGTGTGTGTGTGTGTGTGTGTGTGTGTGCGTGTGTGTGAGCATGATTATGTACGCTCGCTGTATCTGTAGTTGTGGAAACACAGAGCACTGTACAGATCCAGACACACAGTCAGATACACAGGGGAATAGCTGTGAGTGAGTACTGTTGGTTTGTTTGACAGGGACCTCTTACCCCTGTCTCTCACACCTCAGATAGAAAGAGACAAATACACCGGGATGGCAGATAGAGGCAGATAGGAGACAAGTGAAAGGGGGAGCAGAGAGAGAGAGAGAGAGAGAGAAAACATAAAGATAGACCACGAGGTGTTGAAGATGGGCCTGGGGAATAGGAGGCGTAGCATAAAGGAGCAAGAGCACAGCGCCAAAGGAGGGGCGACAATAAAAGGGTTGGGGAGAGAAGGAGAGAATTAAGGGAGGAGAGGGGTTAGAGAGAAAGGGAGGGGAAAGCGAGAGATAAGGAGGGAGAGAAAGCTTGGCACTGCACCGGGTAGTGGAGGGTTTATTATTCTCTGTAGCACTCAATCAAACGCCGGCCCTCTGAACAGAGAGCAATGCTGGCGAATCATCCTGGGGGCTTTCTCTCTCGCTCTCTCTCTCTTTTTCTCTGTTTCGCCATCCCTCCCCCCTCCACTCACTCCCCCGCTCGCTCCCTGTCTTTTTTTTTTTTTTTTTCCTGCGGTGTATGAGTGCTATCCATCTGTCAGCTGTCAGTGGCAGTGAGAGATATACAGAGCTGTCACTTCGCGTCAGCCCGGGTTTGGGAGGGCCCTTTTTTTGCAGCTGCCGCTCTACACATACTTTCCCTATGGCAGAACAGGAGCGCTGCTATTAAAGCACAAATACAAGCGCACACACAAACACACAAACACTGACCAATACTGGCTTTCAATTAAAAGCTTGATCCGAAGCAGTCGGTGTCATCAGTGCTACATAGAAGATAAATAAAACGGTATTCATTCAAATATATTGTGCTCTTAGTCTGTGAAAGTACAAAGTTATTGTTGAAAAACTTATTTTTTTACAGATTTGTTATAGAGACCCAAATTGAAACGTCGCCCTGTTTCAGATGTATAAAAGCCTCGTTCAAAATCACACTGTCCTTCATAATAACTCAGATAATAAAAAATTGAGAAGATAATTCAGAAGAGAAACTTTGTCAATATGATATACAGTATGGATTAAATTAACTATGATCAAATATTCCGCTGTGCTGGTAGATTTCTATAAATAGTTTTTGGATGCTTAAAAACGATTGGTTTAGTGAGATTGATGTCACACGGTGTAAAGAAAGAAGTAGAAAGTCAAGCCTTTCATACATACCCTATTGGGTGACCTTAAAATCACTGAAAAAAAATCAGTACAGTATGTGTCTGTGACTGGCGTGAGTGGGGTTAAAACAAGAGGGCCGCGCTGCCAAACTCGAAGGAGGTTGAAAGGACGGGATGGAGGGGTAGATGGGGTTGGGGTGGATGTGTGTATTTGTGTGTGTGCGTGGGGGCGGGAGGGGGGCAATTACACACAAATTAATTGCAGACCTCTGCTGACACGACTCAGGAAGAAGACGTGAAGGGTACGCGTGTGTGTTCTATGACAACAAGAAGAAAAGGGGGATGTGTGTAGCTTCCTTCCATTTGTGTATGTTGACAAGATTGCTGGGTTTTTGTGCCTATTGTGCCACTCCTGCCATTCCAGCGCCAATTGTGTTGGGTTTTGGGGGCTTGTTATTAGAGGGTGACAGTTTCTGGGCGGAAACAAACACGACTCTGACGATTAACACCGTGTCACCATGTCAGCTCATAACTGTAATCCTGATATTCTGTCTATCGCACATGTGTGCAGAGAAAGGGAGGGGGAGGTGAGAGGAAGGGACAGTGAGAATATCATAGGAGTACAGAGGGAGGGAGAAGAAGGCATAGCCGAGATCCCATGAGAGTCAGATAAAGCCGTGTCGTTCATCGAGGACATTGTGTACGTGGCGGTGTGCTGTAATGCAATGTTAACATTCCTCCCAATCCCGGGCTCTCCGCAGGGAAGAGCAGGGCCTGCTGGGGGATCTGTTTAGTTGATCAGACGTGCCAGGGCTCTTGCCAGGCTCGGCAACAGACTAGTGTAGGATACAATAAGAGAGCAAGGCGTGACAGAATAGACGAGATAAAGGATACTGCTGAGTAGAATAGCATTGTAAGGCTAAGCATGAATCACACAACAAAGGACAAGACAGCACGATATAAAAAGATTCGGGATGAATTAGAGCTGGAATATAGTAGAGTAGGGTATCATAAGTTAACATAGATGAAGAATGAGATATTCATTGGTCACTGTGGTGTAGGGGTGTCTTGGTTGGTCAGTATCAAACACCCCTAAATAGGCCAAGTGATGTGTAGCCTTGAAGCTAAAACTTTAGACTTGTTCTTCACGGCAGTTTTGGTGGAAATATTGGACTTATTGTTCATACAAAAGACACAAATGTCTTAGAAAATATTAGGGAAACTGGCTCTACCTTGACTACTGGAGTAAACTCCTTATTACTTCATCGATAGTTATAAACTCTATACCCAATACAATAGAGTAGAGCACACTCAAGGGACATTTTCTCAATCAAAAAATAATTCAAATGCATTTTTGATTTCGGTTTCCCTTTTAATGGAGTATTTCTATTCTGCATTGTTGCTAGTTTCTGTTACCTTATTACTTCCATCACATCTACCATTGTAATGTTGTTAACTAACATTACGTTTGCTCCATTGTCACTTTCTGCAGATTTGTCACCCTGTAGCTTGACCCAATTCTCAATGTAATGGTTGGCAGATGTTTTACAATGTTCAGAAGTGCGCTGATGTTTTTTCTTAAGTTTGTATTTGTGCGAGCAATGAAGCTTCGATTAATAGAGCAACAAGGTAAGGGACATTCTCAAGGGTATCGGATAGGGCAGGACAGGACAGGGTGGAGTTGGACAGGTAGGATAGGACAGGATAGGACAGTACAGAACCGAAAGGGTATGACAAGACCGGGTGGAGTTGGACAGGTAGGATAGGACAGTACAGGACAGGGCAGAGCAGAGCAGGGCAGGGCAGGGCAGGGCAGGGCAGGGCAGGGCAGGGCAGGGCAGGGCAGGGCAGGGCAGGGCAGGGCAGGGCAGGGCAGGGCAGGGCAGGGCAGGGCAGGGCAGGGCAGGGCAGGGCAGGGTTGGGTAGGGTTGGACAGGACAGGACAGGACAGGACAGTAGGATAGAACAGGATAGGATAGCTCAGGATAGGGTGAACTAGCTGTTTGATAGTCAGATACTGTTTCTTTGTTTCATCTTTGGGCTTGGATTGCTGTGACAAAGACACAAACATCAGAGTGTGATAGGACAAGGTTGGATAGGACGTAAAGGGTTATTATTGCATTGGACACAGTAGCTTTGCAAAGGAAGGTGGAGCTAGGCCGGTTTATCTACAGGCATTTCTCTATCAGATTGTAACTCAGCAGCACTCCAACTGCAACTCTAAAGCCACTGCGGGCAGATTGGCTTCACCTTCCCACTCTCAATCAGCTTTTCTATCATAGAGGTGTCACATTAACATACATGCATGCACACATGCCATACAAAATAGATGGCAACTTGCAGATGGGCATGTTTGTGTGTGAGTAAACGCGCACACACACACACACACACACACACATGCTCTCTACCCCCTCCTCCAGCACCTCTCAAACCCATTATTGGCAGCAGTTCAGTGACGGCTGTGTGACTGCCAGTACTGCGGATCTGCTCCTGGAGTGAGCTCTCCCCATCAGCGCTGGCTTGATTACCCTGATGTATGCACACCCAGACACTTGACAATCTCTCAGCATTTACATATGCAGCCTCAGCACTCCACACTACTTCTGATGTGAGGTGTACGCGTGTGCGGGTGTGTTGGTGAGATTTACTGTGTTGCGCGAGTGCGAGCGGGGGGGGGGTGAGGAGGGTGAGGGGGGTGGGGGAGAGACGAGGAGAAAGGAGGAAAGAAATGGCAGCTCTCGCTCGCTAAACGTAAAACAAACAAACTTTAATCCGACGCCGAGCCCCTGCTCTTCAAAGCCGAGACGGAAGTAAGAAAGAGAGAGTGAGCGAGAGACGCCTCACCTAAGGGCGTGCAACGCCGTAAACACACAAACAGAGCGTTTACCAGCCGGCCCGTTATTCACTCTCATGTCAAACACATAGCACTCAGAACTAACTAACACACACACACTACCGGGGATAGAGCTGTGTTAAAGCCCTCACAAAAGCCTGCACTTGACTGATGTTTTTCTTTCTTTTCAAATGAAAAATCATCATACAAACAACCCCCCCCCCACACACACACACACACACACACCCGAACCTGATTCAAAGGGGCCTGCCTCTTGTTCTTTCTTTCTTTCCATCTCTGTCAAAGTGAGGGAAGTGTCGATGAGAGGCAGGGGGGGGGGGGGGAGGGAGAGAGGGGGAGAAAGAGAGAGAGAGAGGCGGTCTGGGGAGTTGCACTGTGTCGATCCTTTTTGGCTGGCGCTTCACAGGGAAACCGGGCTCGGCTGATCATCATTAAAACGCACACAACTTGACATGTTTATTTAATGGCTGCTCCCGGCAAAGACGGCAAGCTGCTGCTATCTCTCACCGTCACATGTTGATCTACCACCGTGCCATGTGTGACTGCGAGTGTACGAGAGAGAGGAGAGAGAGAGAGCGAGAGAGAGAGTGTGTGTGTGCGTGTGCGTGTGTGTGTGTGTGTGCGCGCGCGCGCGTGTATTTTGGCATTTTTCTTTATGTACCTTTAACTTCCTGTAGTTTGTACTGATGATGATTTTTGACTCTGTTACTCTGCTCTGTGCAAATAAAGTCAGGTCAGGCCACTGTGTGTTTGGATTAAGTGGATTGAAGTGACTGTTTCTCATGCCACTGCAATATTTACACTAGTTTTTACTGGGACTGAACATGCAATACAGATTTCCAGCCTTCCTCAAATTCTCTAATCTAAACAGTCCATGCCTTTAGTTAACATGCCAAAGCAGCACCACCCTGCTGCTCTCTTGATTGCTGTGGTTACTGACAGCTTCCATAAATACCTTTGATGGCTTCAGATCACATCGGCCAACAATCCGAGAGTGCCGCACAATGCACGAGTGAAGCACACTGTGATCAGAGAGAAGGGATTTTATTTATGTTCTGCAGTTAGTACAGTTGCAGGGTTAAAAGGCTCATTGAATATGCTGCCGATTTTGTGCTGATATCAATTTAGTGGTGGGTTTTTATGGAAGAAACACATTTGAACAACAAGGCAACACATGGTTTTCTTTGGATTTCATTTGAGATGGACAGATTTCCATGTATAGTCAAGCTTCTTGCTAAAAAAAATATATAGATTACAGTATGACAGATTACATGGAAATTGAATTTTTTACATCACCAAATGGCCTCTCAGATTTCACTCTGTCAATTTGATGTTAATCAATATTTGATATACACCAAACATGGAGCATAGGGGAGTTGTATTAGAGTTATACTTGTTTTATTCATCAGTCATGTGGTCATGTGGAGGCAGTAAAACAAGCTGTGGTCGTTGATATACATATTTGTCACCTTGGAACAGGGTCTCCAACCTTTTTTCCTCTGAGAGCTGCTTTGACTTGAACATCTATTCACAAAGCTAAGCTCCACCAAACCAGCTGAATAAGCTTCTTTTATGTGAACAATAACAAATTGATACCCAACACACACATACTCAACCAGTAGCTACTTGTTGGAGACCCCTGCCTTGGAAGAATAGTACTTACACATATAGCCCACATGAAGCAACATTAACATTTATATGTTTCATTTCTATTGTTGTGTTTCTGTCCTCCTGGTTAATGTAACTCCAGTATTCACTTCTCTATTAGCTCTGTTTTAGTCAATCCAAACATTCAAGATGCAGGCTGTAAGACCAGAACAATCAGCTGAAAGATGCTAAATTATACTGTAGTGCTGAGATCTGCAGTTATTCTCTGAGGGTTTGTCACTATAAATGATATACTTCACATTTCAACTGGTCATCTGTTTCATTGTCCATATGAACATATTGTTTAGAGCAGTTTTAAGGGGAAAAACTGGTGAAATACCAAATAGTCTTCTCTAAGGCTTATATTAAAACTAATGCAAAATACACATGCAGGCCTGCTCTGAATTTAAAATAATCAAATTAGTTGGCACCAAATAACTGTCTGTAACTAACTGTTTATAATATTATCCCTGAATGGGATCTAACCTATTTGCTACAGCAGTGAGTAAAACAAAAAGTAAGAGAACAAAGTGTTATGTTGGGCTTGTGGGTGAAGCAGTAAAGAGAAAAAAGGAGTGAGTGAAGCGGGATCAGAAGTACAAAACAGAGCATGTGTGTGTGTGTGTGTGTGTGTGTGTGTGTGTGTGTGTGTGTGTGTGTGTGTGTGTGTGTGTGTGTGTGTGTGTGTGTGTGTGTGTGTGTGTGTGTGTGTGTGTGTGTGTGTGAGTGAGAGACTGCAGGGTGGATTAAGGCGACACACTTCCTTTTTTGTTTGTTTGCGCGTGTAAACGCAGGTTTGATGAAATATTAATGGTGCCTTCCAAAATGCCTTGTAAAGGATCCTCTGTCTTTGACTTCTCCATCTGTAGCACCTCAGGTAGGCATTTAGTATGCTGTTCTCTCTGTCATGAGGGAACCGGCAAGCCTCCATGTGTCGAGCTGTCAGTGCAAATCCGCTGCCACCCCGCCCCCCTTCCACCACCTCCCTGACACACCTTTAGTCCCACAGTCTGGGAGCCCCACCCATCCACCTAATCGCCAGCCGACGCTCCTCCAACAAAACTTTCCACAAAAACATTCATTGATGTACTTTTATAATGATTCAGATGGTGCAAGATACAATAGAAGAGCTGTTGGAGTGACGGATCCGTTTTGACATTTAGTTAACATTTCCTGATGGAAATCTTCTTTTCTTCTCGCCAAATAAACTCAGACACGCTTTCTTCTGAGGTGGATCGGGTTGACGAGCAACCTGATGATATTGATTGCACTTCAGAGAGTCGCTTGATTGGCAGCTGCCAAGGATCTGAGGCTCCTTGTCCCACCGGTACACCCACCCAAGCGTCATCCCAGAGCCCCCACAGAGGAATCAGATACGCCAACAGTCCGTCATCTCGCTGTGCCCCTGCTAATGCTGCCTGACTGAGGAAGGGTAAATGATAGCACTTGTCGACAAACAGGAGTCTTGCTTGTGGTTTGCCGATGGGGAGACTTCGCGTTGGGGGGAGGGAATCGGATTGAGCCTCCTGACGTCCGTTGGTGTTTAGTGTCTTGTGATGATGGTGGATGCGCTGAGTTAGCTGTCAATCAGTCACCTTGTTGTAATTACAAAGGTGAAGCATCCCACAGTGTCATCATGAGTGGTCAGCCAGACACCCACAAGGCTTCCTGTCACAGGGACCGGCTAATTATAGTTCTTACAATACATGTCATGGGGCGGGGTTGTCGGCTTTATAATAGGCTTCATTTATAACGTAGACATGCATATTTCAATCTTGTGACTTGAGGCTGAGGGGCAGG
Organism: Brachyistius frenatus; assembly: GCF_029030835.1. Taxonomy (NCBI): domain Eukaryota; kingdom Metazoa; phylum Chordata; class Actinopteri; family Embiotocidae; genus Brachyistius; species Brachyistius frenatus. The sequence goes on along the minus strand of NW_027210613.1, from coordinate 781,990 downwards.
AGCAAACAAAGAGCACAACATGGCAGAAATACTCACACGTTTATAGGGTTTATTTTTTTCTTGTGGCCCTGAACTCTTGTAATTTATATGTTCTCAAGAAAGATGGTTGAAATATTTCCTTGCCCCCAAGCCTCATTCAAAAACAGCATAAAAAAATGAAAACAAAAACAAAAACAAACATACAAAGAGAGGAAAAAGATGATGACTGTTGCCCGAAGAGGTATGGTTGTCATAAAAAAAAAAGGAAAAGAAAAAGAAGCCGGGTTGGGATTTGTTGGTGTCACTCAATAAATCAGTGGGAGTTTAATTACCAGCCTGGTGTGGAGCAGCCGTGACAAGCACAATGTGTGTGTGTGTGTGTGTGTCTGTGTGTCTGTAACTCGGTGGATGTGTGTGATTGCAGGTTGAGAGTGGAGAAGCCGTGACAGGCACTAGCTCGGTGAGTTAGCATTCCTCCTGGGCCAGGAGCTACCAAAAGCCTAACAGGGCAGAGCTGCGAACTCACGCACGTAGTACACAGGACCATACCATTCTCTGTACAGAGGGGGTGGGATAGGTGTCGGGAGACGGAGGGGTCCGCTTAGAGAGTTGCAGCTCGGTCTCTCTCAAGACTAATCCCCCCAACCCCACCTCTGCCCCCACACACCGCCTCCACCGCCTCCCTTTTTTTTTTTTTTTTTTTTTTTTTATGAACTGAGCTGGGTAGAAACTTTTGGAAAACTAATCTCTGCTCCATAGTCCAGCGCACACCGACTCTGACCCAGCCCTGTAATCCTGTAACCAGAGAAAAGGGCCAGAGACATGGAGGGAGAGAGAAAACAAAACACAGAGAGACACGTGGGGAACAGAGACTCAGCGGGAGGTGAAGCACAAGAGAGGAGACACGAAGCAAACAGAGATGCAATGTAACAAATACAGAAAGAGAACAAGTAACACGCTTCAAATTGTTGCTGATGCTGCCATGCATTTCAGTTCTGCAGCTCCTTCCGCGTTATTATAAATACTATTCACTTCAAATTAAATTATTAAAGATGTCGTTGTGATTTCAGTGTACAAACATGCCTGTCAGTGTGGGGAAACTGACATTTTGCTTTGGCAATATTGTACACAGATTCCAATAAAGCCTTGAACTGAACAAGAAGGTGCACCCACTCAGAAAAAAAAAAAACCCGATAGAAAAAAATAATCATGAGAAAGTAGCAGGTAGAATAAAAGGGTGGCGGAGAAGCAAACACAGGTTTGACAGAGGTAAGAAAGGTGACGATAAGCAAGGGGTAATGTTTTTCTTCTCCAATTCCCTTTTGAGGTAACATCCGACAATTTGAAGGTTCAATGGGCAAGATTACAGTTCTGCTGGAGATGAGTTAAAAATACAGGTTGACTTGCGAAACTGTCTGCAGTGAGTGAATGACACACACACACACACACACACACACACACACACACACACACACACACACACACACACACACACACACACACACACACACACCCGAGGACAGACGCCATCAGTGTGCTGCAGTGCTGCGCGCCGTGCTCGCCATTATTGGCTGTTTTCAAGTGTAGCACGGATGAAAAGAGTCAGCATTACAGCTGTCAATTCAGATGGAGATCAGGTGGTGGGAATGAATTAGGAGACCGCAGATAGTAGCTCTGGTGTGTCTCCACACACACACACACACACACACACACACACACACACACACACACACATAGAATGTGTGCATGAATGCACGCATGCAAAGGCATTCGCAGATGCTAACCCTTAAAAAAATAAATCCTAATTCAAATCCTCTTTTTACGCCAAATAATTCAACTGTGTGTCTCCTGTGATAGTTACTGATTGCTGTTTTTTTTTTTTTTTAATTTTTTTGTTCTGACTCTTTCAGTCTGAAAAACAATGGCAGCTGCAAGGAGAGGTATTCTTCTCATCATCCAGCATTTTAAGTTCACCAAATTTTTCAGATAACGAAGATCTGCCAATATTTCAGACACAGTTTTTCATGTTTTGCAATTGATACAATTCAAAGTGTTCAACAGACAGAGAGAAATTTCCCAAAGAGAGTAATTAATTTCCTGGCACCTCAGTTTGGGAGCTTGTAAGGCAAGCGAAACAATAAGCGTGTAACACAACACTCCGCTGCGCTGTAGATTTCAACGCTAACAGACAGATGCCAATCTCTCTCTCTTTCTCTCGCTCCCCCTGCTAGACATGTGCGCTAGTTGGCTGAGAGACATTAGCATTTGTTTTACCCCCCATCCCATGTGCTAGAGCCTCAGGCGCAACAGTCAAAGAGACACCACCACCTCCCAATATCTCATCTCATCTCTCAGTATGCGCGAGTGTGAATGTGAGACAGAGAGTGTGCTCTCACTCATGAAAAACACACACACTGTGGCTTTTGATATGCGCCGTGTGATTTGTAGAACTCAGATTTGTCCAATTTGCATGAGGAAATTCATAAAGACTGTACATTTGACACGCTTGCCCAGCTCCGGCTGTACAAATCTAACACATATCAGTGCCGATGAGGACCTCACTTGTGTTTGTTACCGGTGCATGTCCACAATGTGGCGTGGATGTGCTAGTGCGCCCCCTAGCTTTCAGCTGAGGCCCAGCCCCTCTTTTTTTTCTTTTTTCTTTTTTTATTCTTTTTTTCTTTTTTTTTTTTTTCCACCCCTCTTCCTCCTGCTGTTCCTCTCTTGCCCTACATATCAGTCCCGGAGAGAATAGACCCGTCTAACACCCGGCTTCACAGAGACACTGTTTTGTCATGTTTTATATCATTCTACTAATGGCAAAAAAAAAGCAGGTCCTCTGACTAAAGACTGCAGTATCCCTAAAGATCTCTGGTAACAAATACTCTGCAAAAAAAAAAAAAAAAGAGAAAAGAAAGTGTCGACTTGCCTTAACTGAGCTCTCTGTTCTAACCAGCAAAAAGATCTTGTTTTGTAAACACTCTGAGAATGCCTGTTTCTTTTTCTTTTCTTTTGTTATCTGTATTTGTAATAAAGTAGAAAAAAAAAACAGACAGACAAGAGAGAACATAGAAGAAGAAGAGGAAGAGGGAGAGAGAGGGAGAGATCCAACAGATGGTCGATTTGGCGAGGCCTCTGCCATGCAGTTTATGTAAAAGCCTGTCTGGAAAGAGCAAAGACCCCGAAGCATCTCTCACATATTGAGGAGTCACAATCATGGCCAGGTTGCAAAGTGAGACCCCCATAATGTCGGTCATTACTGCAACCCCACTGCTTGTATGATTTCCTTAGGTACAATTTTTGGACTGTATTTAATCATCAAATTGCTCAAAAGAGAGCCTCTGAAATGAGAAATAACCAGCTTAAGGAAGGAGTGGGAGCTGTATACTGTATGATGTTTAAAACGGTATTATTCACACAAAAGATACAACTATAAAATTACTTCGATGATACCTTATTTTATTTCACTCACAATATGAAATGGATTTTTTTGGGGGTTATGCAAAGAAAAAGTTATTTTCATTATCATCAATTATTTTGATTATTAAGCGAATATTTTTTCTATAAAAATATCCATTGCAACATCTTGAAATGTTGTTTTGTTCAGTCAGAATATGACAGTCTGGCATTTGGACGTACTTGCCATTTTTTCTTAAAAATTATTATGACAACAATTTATTTTCAAAGTAGTTGCTGATGTTTTGGTTTGACTTAATCTTTAATTGAAATGTTTTCATTTGGTTTCACTTTTCATCACATTTTACTCAGAAAATGTCCCTGAATGACCCTTAATATTGTTTTCAGGGTGATTCGAATAATTATATAATCTATTCGGGATGACAGCATTGCCGGCCCATGACAACATGTTTAGCACTGAGTGGGTGGACACACATCCTCCCACACACACACACACTCATATACACACACACAGCCCCAAAATGACCTATTTGTGAGCATGTGTGACCTGCGACTGTCGATCAGTGGAAATTTGTGAGGCAATGAAGCATGCAGGAGAGTCCCGTCAGAGCAGAGGCTAGACATCACCCCCATCTCCTCCATCCAGGGGAAGAGTGTGAGTGTGTGTGTGTGTGTGTGTGTGTGTGTGTGTGTGTGTGTGTGTGTGTGTGTGTGTGTGTGTGTGTGTGTGTGTGTGTGTGTGTGTGTGTGTGTGTGTGTGTGTGTGTGTGTGTGTGGGAGGGAGGGGGGTCAGGACAGGGCAAAAAAAGACAGGATGATTGTAAAGAAGCAAAAAGGGCAAGTGAGAAAGAGAAGCCGTAGAACTAACCACAGCAAGTGAAGCTCATCAAACAGTGTGATTTAATGTCATCTGCTGGCTTGCTAAAGCCCCCCTCTATCCCTGAAATGTTGAAAAAAAGGACTTCTATTCAAGCCGGCATATTTTTATTCCTCCTCTTCTCTCTCATTTCACATGGGCTGCAGATGCCTTAATTGTGCTCGCTCTTCAAGGCAGCCTTTTCACTTGCTCTTGATAAGTCTTTGATATTCTGTGCTTCACTAATTGTAGTCGCTGCAGTACATCTATCTTTTTTCAATTTCCTGATAATTAGCCTCTAACTCTTTCATCTGTCTTTTCAAGTGCACTAAATCTCCTTCTCTAATGAAAGTTACACTGAACCCAACAAGGTTGACGGCTGGTAAAGAAAAAGAAAAAAAGGAGAAAAAACACTGACGTCTCTCTACTTCTATCTCCCTCTCTCCCTCTCTCTCTCTCTTGCCGTGGGCAGGCCCTGTCCTTGGGTTTCCAACGTGAAAATATTCAACCAAAAGAACACAGGAGCCGTTTAATAAGAACATGTTTCAAAATGACTCCGGTTTAATGGATAGGAGATGTGAGGTGAGCGGAAGAGCTAACCTGGAGCGATCTGCTAAAAAGATCAAAAAAACTCAGAAATCACTCAAAGCCACCGCTGCACTCCCAAAAGACTGCAGTCATATCGAGAGGCTCGGAGTAATGAGCTTAGATTGAAATATTTCGAAGAGCGGAGGAAGGAGGAGGAAGGACAAGGAGGAGGAGGGGAGGGGGGTTATGTTATGTGTATGATAACATATTAGCAAAGCATCATTTGAGTGTGACAGCCTAGTTTGTACTCCAGAGCCCACCCTCAACTTCAGCTTTGGCAACATTTATTCTTCCTGCATATTCAAAACCAGAAATCAGAGCGATAGGATGAAAAAAAAAAAAAAAAAAAGCGAAGAGAGACTGAGACGGAGATAAAGGCTATTTGAAGTACAAGGAGTGTTGCTTTAATAGTTTTTTATGTCTTTTGATTCAGTGTTTCGGCGGTGGAAATGTGTTGTTGAGAGCTAAATGCAAACACAGAGAGGAGAGCAGAGAGGAGGAGGAGGAGGAGGAGAAGGAAAAAAAAAAAAACAGGCATCAAAATTGATTTTTCAATCATGCTTGCTGTTTCAAGAGGGCGTCACATGTTCTAATGACCTCATCCCTCTTGTAGTGATGTGAGTTATTTCACACCGGGCCATTTTAAACTAAGAGGAGGAAGGTGGCGGGTGAGTGGGTGGGTTGGTGTTGGGTGGAGGAGGGATGGTGTGTGTGTGTGTGTGTGTGTGTGTGTGTGTGTGTGTGTGTGTGTGTGTGTGTGTGTGTGTGTGTGTGTAGGGGGTGAGGGGGGTGGGTAGTGCTGCTGCTAAGTAGGGCTCAAAGCGGCAAGGGGTAGTAAAGAGGAGAGGCGGGGTGGGCTAAGGGAATGGTTAACAGGGTCATTTAGATTGGATGGGAGATCGATACTGAGAGGTAGAGAGGAGGTGCATCTCTGTCACTGTGATGTGTGGCTTCTGTGTGATTGTTCTGCAGATTACGTACAAGGGAAGGGAAAAAGAAAAGGGAAGTGCTGTCTGTGTGAGAGTGTGTGTGTGTGCGTCCGTGTGTGTGTGTGTGTGTGTGTGTGTGTGTGTGTGTGTGTGTGTGTGTGTGTGTGTGTGTGTGTGTGTGTGTGTGTGTGTGTGTGTGTGTGTGTGCGTCCGTGTGTGTGTGCGCTGGGAACAATCATGTCACCGTCCTCCAGTGATTTAAAACACATTTCATGTTTTTTTGTTTGATATTCTGTCCCTGCAGAGGAGGAAATGAAATCCACTGTGCAGTGAATGTTGAGTTTACCAGTTTTCTTTACAGATTATCTCTCTTTTCTTTTCTTTTTTGTGGGAGAAGTCATCGACACTGAGATGATTACCAGTGACCAATCTATTCATTTATCTAAAGGAGATATGATGATGGGATGCAAATTAAATCATGCCTGTTGATACAATATCTGTCATTAGATGTGACAAGTCAGAGGGGAAGCGGGTTTGTGGATGAGAGGTTGCGGGTTAAAAGCTAGAATTTGACATATTAGTCATCCAGAATGTTCTTTCTGTGTTCCAACGTCTGCAGAGAGCAAATGTCTGAACTCAGCTGTGTGAAAACAATCATCTCAACTCAAAGAAATAAGCTCGTAAATGGACCTCTGAGTTGTTGAGTTGGTAACAGATTGTATTAATTGATTTGTATGAATGGAGCTTTGTGGGAATGAAACTATAAATACATTTGAGGCCGATATTCACAAGTCAAGGGTCATGTTATTATTGCCTGAGCGTTTGATGTTGTGCTCGTGTTAGTGCGCGTGTGTCTTCCTGTTGCATGCAGCAGTGGGTTCTCCAGCGCTGCCTGGAGCATTTCCTGCAGCACTTTGCGGCCTTCCAAGCTAACATGCAAGGCCGGGAGGTAGAGCTGTTCACACAACATCAGCAGAAGGAGAAAAAAAACACATGACGGGATCATGGCAGAAAACAGGCGAGGTGGAAACAAAGTCTGATGAACGATTTCAAATTTGCTGTAAATCATGTACATTACTTCACAGGTACAACACCTGAAAAATGCTACAGGACAAGGAGCTTATGTTGTTGACTATATTTGATAATGGTTAGAGTAGTCTCACATTTTTGTGTTTTTTCATACCCAAAAGTGTGTGGGACAAGTTGTTGAAAAGCATGAAGTTCCAAAAGGTAATCCAAAAAGTAAGCAACAATAATAATAATAAAAAAAAATATGTGTTTAAACTGGAAACTTTAAAGTTACTATAGTATTTCTAATAGATTGATAAGAATGTGAAGTCTTTGACTCACCACGTCAGACATGACCAAGTGCAATAATAGTGTTCTAACTCACAGTACCTATACCAACCTTATTAAATACTGTGTTTTATCACATCCCACTGAGGCTGATTTAGGATTAGGCAAAAAAAACAACAACACATGGTTAGGTTTCAAAAAAGGTTATAATTTGGTTAAATGTGACATGTTGGAGTTGGTTTAAGTGTAGGCACCAAAACTACTTGGTTAGGAAACGATCATGGTTTGGCTTGAAATAGGTAATTTTAGATATGTTATGCAAATCAAGTAAGTGCATAACATTATGTCACGCAAGTAACATGCTTACATTAGTAAAAAAAAAAAATCCACTTTGGCTTTTGTCAGAGAGACAATAATAACAAATGAAATGGTCAAAGCTGTCATTGACATTTAAGGTGTATTGATTGATTCACGATGTGAACTCAGAGTCTTGATTTGATCTGCTACTCTTTGCCCTGTTAAAGGTACTGCATCACGTGTAAATACAAACCCAACACTTCCTGTATCTGTTTTAAATCAAGAGCCCTCTAGAGTTTCAGGAGGCAGACATGTATTTGTTAACAAGGCTTTTACTGTAAAACATTTACAGGAATGTGTTGTGACTGAAATCTGTCAATCACACTTTCGATGAGTGATTCTAAACAACAGATGACAATAACATGAATCCTTCATCGTCATTATTTTATCAAAACAATTAAAATACTTAGGCTACATTATTGACTATTGTGTGGTTACACAACCTTAGAAAGGAGCCACAACAACAACAATGTGTACACCAGTGTGTGCACTTCAACAAAACAGCACTACACCTCTGCATCCAAACATGACCACACCTCCTCCTTATCAAACTTTCTAATCCGTCACATGACCTCCTTCTTCGACCACAGTGCTGACGCCAACAGCTTCAATGAAACAGCAGTATTTGAAGGGAGTGAGAACTGGCTTTCCCGACAAATGATCATACAAAGGCGCTTTAATATATTTTAAGTCATTAAATCAGTACATGCAGTCCTCATTCATTAGTTTACTGGAGTCATTTTTTTTTTTTTTCTGTTTGTGGCCATAGGCAATCAATGAATTACTGCTTGAATATGTGCGCTCACTTTAAGAAACTATAATTTCGAAGATTGCCAAGACAAAACAAACATCATGTATTACCTCAGTGCGCCCTGTAGGGACACTGTGTGCTCTTTTGGCTGCACAGGGGTCGGAGGTCAGGGTCAACAGCAGAGCAGCTTGTAGGGACTCAGTGTGTTGATCAAAGAGCTGTCTGCAGGCAGGATGCCTGCTGACACAGCTGCTTAGATCCAAGTGAAGGACATTCTCTGTAAACACATGAAGAAAAACATGACTCAAACTGAAACTAATACTTCTGTAATTGTTCGTTGTGGCCTGCACTTTATTAAAGAAAAGCCTGAGAATAATTGATCTTTGTTTGGGAAGAAAAACGCCCTTGTTCATACACAGCTGTCATTCCTGTATATAAAGAGAAAGACATAGAAATGGATAGATATGCAAAACACCGTGGAGCACTTTACAGTGTTTTTTGTTAAGTGCAGTGCCCACAATAACAGCATAACCAGCTAAGTTCAAGGAGTTGATCCCGATGTGGCAACTCTCTGTTTACTGTTGTAATAAAAGTATAGCAGCGGTGAGCACACAGCTACAGGATGTGTTTTACAGGATATGAACGTAGAGTATCGTCTCCAATAACAGTCATGTGGCTAAAGGCTTAATCTCTTGGTAGCCCTTGTTATTTTTCTCTCAGCCCACCGTATCTCCACGAAAGTGGTGCAGCTCTTAAATCAAAATAGAGGGAGGAGGAGGAGGAGTATGGGGAAAAAAGGGGGTAACAGGAAACACAGCTCTCATCTCTTAAACTCTCCCTGTTTTGAGGGCTGGGATGTGACTTTTGTTTTGTGTGTGTGTCCTTCTGCCTGAGCCTGGATGTGGGAGGCGGATCAGATATCAGTGCCTTGGGTGTTCGCCAGTGCTGCTCGTTCATCACGCACTGCCCACCCTCCCTTCCTCCGGGGCTTCTGGGAAACGTTGGACGGACGGACGGCCAGGGATGACAGGTGTTCCTTTTCCAGAAAAATACCCCAAAACACAGCAATCAGGTGCTTACAAGTCCAACCTCGTCACAGTCCAGCCTTCTGTAATCCGATAGCGGTTCCTGCAGCTCATTAGTGAATCTGGATCAGAATCCTCTTTTTATCATCCCCTCTGTTTTCTTTCTATTTCACAATAAATGTGCGCTACCACAGGAGGGATAAGTTCTGTCATTAGTCAACCATTTATTTCCTTCGCGTTGCGCAGCGTTTATGGTTTGGAATTCCGGCATGTTGCTCAGTACACAAACCCAGCCCGTGCCTACTGTCATAATGAGGCTTGGTTTTTTTGGGCCTAATCTTTGAGGGACTCTGCAGGGACTCTGGCAACGTGTGTAAATCTCATGCCATTTGCAGCGGAAACTATGTGGCCTGCTTATAACAATAATATTTCTGGGGGCTAAAGATGTACAGCATTTGGTCAGTATGATGAAGTCATGTGAAATCATTATCAGTGTAAAGAAAACACTGGTCCCTATGGTGCACTTCTGTAAACTTTGCCAGTGTTTTACTCTTATTACAAGATGAGAAGTGAATCAAATTATATCATAACATATTAAGGTAGGTGTTTTAAGAGGCAAGAAATCATGAAAGAGACACAAACATGCAACGATAAATCAGACAAGAGTTTATGACAGCTGTGATTGACAGTTTTCCGGCATGTGTGGAAAATCTGGAAGTTTGCGTTTGATGATGCCAGTTCTGTCGAGATGTTGAAATGTCTGCAGAGTTCCTTGGAACATCTCGGAGAAGCATGATGAAATATGACAAATTCATTTCATGTTTGACACGAGGTCAAGCTGTGTTAAGCACACGGAGCTGACAACACCTGGTTGACAACTTGCCTGCCAAATGTCTTTTTCCAAACTGACACATTGTACGAAGTCCCCACGCGGGTACACGATGTGCTGACAGTGTTCTCCAGCCCTCGACCACTGGGTTTAAATGGAAGCATGTGTGTGTGTGTGTGTGTGTGTGTGTGTGTGCGTGCGTGTTTGTGCCACGTTACTCGTTTTTTTCATGGCTTACTTTCAAACTCAGAGATCGCATCGCTAAGGCATCAGTTAATTGCACTGTAATTTATTTACAGCCCAAGTGGTTTCTTAAAAAGTGTGCTGTGAAAAGTACAATGTGAAGTGTTGTGATGGCTGTCACTGTGTGGTGGGCGAACGCGGCAGCTCAAAGCGTCGTGAACGCTGAGCAGCTGCTGGAAAAGCGAGAGAAAAGTGAAACAGAGCTGAGTATGTCATGTCCTGATGGATAATGTTGTTACTCTTTTCTGCTCCAACTTTGAATTTCACAGGTCTTACAATACAATGATTTAGAATACACGAACAAAAAAAAAATAACAATTTGGGTGTCAAACTGAACTTTTAAGGACAAATGACTGCGTTTACTGTATGCCATTTTTTCACCCCCTGCACAGTTTTATTTGAGCTAATTTAATTTCTTTCTCAAGGGCGGGAAAACTAGCTGCCTCTTCAAACTTTCAGAGTATGTAATTTGGTGTAAAACAGTAGCACTTTAGGCGTTCTCCACCAGTGAAATTAAATGGGACCCTGCGGGGTTGTGTTGTAGGGTATTAAGTAATGTTTATTGATGTTTATTCTCCGAGGGAGCCGCATGAAAAAAAAAAAATCACTCTTCAGCTTTGATTAATTTCCCCCCGTGCTCCACGTAAACGATGAAGCTGAAGCAAAATCGCTCTTTAGCCATGACTAAGAGAGACTACAAGTTGAGCATCTCTCTTTAAAAAAACCCTCATGCTGTTTTATGTAAAAAATGGACTGCGACTGAGGTTTGTTTTTTTTCTTTTGAAAAATGATGGCCGGAAGCCTACAGCACGATTCATCACCTATCAATTTGAACAGCTGCTACGTCTTCTTTTTACTCTTTGTGGATGGAGATCACATTTCCTGAGTCGGGGCAAACTCGATCTTGTTTTGTCATTATAAATATATATATGGAGGGTAAACATCAAGCAAACATTGATAGACAAGTTTGGATTCTATCAAAACACACTGATGTAGATTTATGTTTTGGTAGTAAATACTATCAGATTCAAGAACTATGGAGTTAATTAGACCCATAAGTGAAGGGAAGTCGCGTGTAATATTATTATTTCACATGATAAGACAACATCTTCTGTGCCTTATTTCACTTCCTCCAGATCCACAGGAATATCTAAAGTGGAGCTTCTGTTTGTTTCCTCTTTGAATCACCTTTTCCTAAGTGTTCCTGTGGGTTTCTGCTTGGCTGACCGCAGGACTGACACCTCTCCCCAGATCCGAGCATGTTCAGTCGCCATCCTGCTTGCCCCTTGTGCCAGCCTGTCATCTTGCCTAAACCATCACTCTCTCACAGCACAACAAGTCCCCACCCGTCTCACACACACACACACACACACACACACACACACACACACACACACACACACACACACACACACACACACACACACACACACACACACACACACACACACACACAAAAAGTAACTTCTTCTCTTCACTCAAATGATAATATAAAAATGAAAGGCTTAAAGAAAACAACGTTGCTATGACGACGTCAGGCTTGAAGCCATAAATTGTTTTTTTTCCTTCTCTGCTTTTTAACACAAATATGCATTTAGACAAACCTTTGAACTGGTGTGTGATATAGTGGCAACGCACATACAAGTTGAGGGTCTCTTGTAAGACAAATATTCTATAACCTTGCTGCATTTTGTGTACATACCTGGTGAAAGGTCTGATTTGATGTAAGCTTCTGTATAAGCGATGAGAGGCAGTGCTTTACAGTCAATTTAGAGGAGCTGAGAGGTGCTGTTAGGCACGATGTGACGCAGAATTAAAACCCTGGAAGCTGTTCTAAAATCACTGTGAAGCACTGCGCTGAGTGGCTCATTGCTTTTATAAAATGACATTATTCTAATGTTATTCCTCACTGGTGGAGTCCATGACAGGATTGCCCTGATTCATTAGTACGACTTTATGGGACTCTTGTCAAACAGGCAGTGTGTGCCTCTGTTGTGCAACATATGTCTACAAATGGTTTATTGTCACTAGATTTATGATATCATCCTTTAAACATTATTGTTTAAATTGTCAGATGTTAAATCTAATAGCAATTCATTCCGTAACGATACACAGAGTTTCTGATTATAGAGTTTCCGTGTGACAAGCACTGTGATTTTACAAAAAGAACTGAGGATGGTAGTCATATTTTTTCAGATATTGTTGAATAAAATCTTATAAAGAATTAACATGTTAACATTGTTAGGATATCTCCTCATCTGTCCTTTAGCTTCATGCTGTTTTTCATGGCTAATGTCTTCAAAATATGGTTTATAGGGGCATTTTCCGTTTACTGCAAGTTCTGTTTCCTTATACTGTCTTGAACATGCAGACTTTATTATCATTTCTGTGCCGTATCGTCTTGCATTTGCATTTCATGACCCGCCACTTTATTTGTATAAGAGCATTTTGTCTGAAAATGAACCAACTGGCACACACTGACATATTTGCTGTACTTATCAGTAAAGAAAATATAGACAACGAAACCTTCTTGACTTGTACGTTTGTCCGCGAGGCTGCTGAGCCCGCAGCGGCGGCAGCAGATGCTCCTTCCCAAATCTCCAACACGCCTCCACAAACCGGAAGGCCTGACAATAAGAGACAGCTGTGGTTGCGAGAGGCCAAATCTGCTAATGACCCCCTGTCATATTCATTAGGGATCTGCGTCAGTGTCCGCATGGCTGCAGTGATTGTCGGGCAGTTTACCGCCTGTCACTAACATCTGACAGCCACTTACACCTGTGCTGCTGCTTACAGGTGCTCGAATGTTTGGATGGATTCTTTTCCTTCATGCTCTCTTAGCATTTGAAAAACATTTTCCTCTCTTTGGTGTCTCGGGTTTTAACATCCTTTTGGAAACTTGCATGTCTATTTTTAGACACCCCCACCCCCACTTACAAGACCTTGTCCTTTCCTAACCTGCATAAGTTTGGTAAGTAACCTCCTCTACACCAGCTAGGGAAGCAAACAATGAAAACAGCAGCTGAGTAACTGCAAAGGCAAACATCACAATACACACAGCGAGTCAAACATCACACTCTCAGAGAATTTCAGCTCCAAACTCTCTTCATTTGATACAGGAAGAGAAAAGTGCTAGTTGATGCATTATTTCTTGCAGCAGAGAGTTGCATCAGTCCTTCCACTTCTGACTGAAGTCAATAAGAGCCATGTTGCCTCATACTGTCCCTTCCCCCCGAACTCTCAGCACGCTGCATTGTGGGATATCCTGTTGGTTTATCTTCCTCTGCTGCTTGTCTGTAGGTTGTCTGAAAATCAGCCTTGTCCATGTTCTCTTCTGCTCTTTCTCTCTCTGCCCTAAAAGAATGACGGGGCTGTGAAAGGCCTGGCTGTCACGATCCTTCAATAGCAGCCGGCTAATTGCTGACCCTAACAGGCCCAATTAGCACTTACAAGCTCGGCGCGGGGGCCCATGGGAGCCGTCCGCGCCGACATGGGGACGAGACGTGGGCCACTGCCACAGCGTCTGAAGCACAAAGAGCGGCCGCGCTGCTGCTGTGTGGCTCCTCTTCTTTCTATCTACTTCTCTTGGCTTTATTACCCCTGCTGCCTCTCTCTCCATCTCTCTCCATCGCTTTCCATCTTTCACCCATCCTTTAGTCTCCGTCTGCCCAGCCAGGCTCTTTGCTGAGGCCCCCAGAGCCCTCCTCAGAGAGATCCCTTGAAGTGCAGGGAATCAGAGGCAGAAGAGCGCTCTGGGAAAGCCGGCTGAGCGAGAAAAAGGCGCACCAGAGCCGGAGCTGGTATCACGACAGCAACAAGCGTGTAATCAGCCCTCTTTTAAAGTGGCTTCTCAAAGAGCATGAGGGCTAATGTGCACAACTTAGACTGATATTTTCGATAAAGCCCCACATTTAGTAACTGGCAAATACATCAAGCTGGCTGTTCCCTTTTGAGTGTGAAATGTGATAAAGACATACATCTCCCCACTGATAAGGAAAATGCGGGGAGGAGCTGGAGTGGTTGGCACACAAAAGAGGTCTGTCAAGACATCGGGAGTTTGGTGATTTTACAAGCCATAATTCTCCCAGTGAAAAAGAAGAAGGAAAAAAAAAAAAAAAACTGCAGAGAGGAAGATGATTAACGTGAGCCGGACTGCTCGTCCCTCATCTATTCTGTTATCTTCATTATTTGGAAGGCATTAAAAGAGGCCAGGGATGGCAGCTCGGGGAGAGGGGCTCAGGAGGTGGGGGAAGTTCTATGTGCCGGGATACTAATTACAGTGTCCACTAATAGCGCCTCAAGTAAACCAGGCCAATGCATCTTGCTTGATGAGAACATGCATCAACCAGCTTAATTGAGAGTAAAATGAGGCAGGCGTGCCACAGGACCTATTAATCAACATTGATGAATGAAAGTGTAATTAGATGTGGAAATACAAAAAAAAAAAGGAAAGGGAAAGCAATCGGTTAACTTAAAGTTAAGGCTACAGTTGTTAACTAACGCGATGCAATATTGTGCACATTAGGCTTTATCTTTCAGACTCCCTCCCTGCCAAAGTTCTTTTTCCTCCTGTGGAAAAATGATCAGGTAAGAGTGTGTTTGCTGAGGCATCATTTTGATTACGTAGATATTGTACTTCCCGCGCATTAATAGTGAGTATTGCTGCACCTGCATTACAGACTGCACCTGCCGCAGATCCACTCTGCAGCCTAATTAGTTTATTCAAAGCACCTCTATCAACTACAGTACCTGATGCATTCATCTCTGCTCTCCTCCGAGCCATGATGATCATTGCTAATATGGTCCACTCCCTGTTTTACTACAACTGCTACTTCCAGGACTGGATTAAGCAGGTGTGACACCTGAATCCGTTGAACTATCCATATGAATAAGGTCTGCGGCAGTGCACTCGAGGCAAGCAGCCATCATCGTTTTTAATTTAACGTGATCATGTCAACACTTTCAAGGGTTACTTAATGTCATGAGACTTGGGATCTGCTCATGATGTAGCGTGACATATTCAGCCTTAATCTGTGTTTATTGTTCATCATATTTATCTTGTGTTGCAGCGTTTTTCGCTCCCTGACATTGACATTCATTGCCGGTCCTGCGCAGCCCCATGAGCTATGTGAATAAACACAGCAAACACAACACCCTTGAAACGCCATAATCCCTTTTGTTTTGGTGGAGGCTCTTTTTTTTTGCTGTGGATGCAAGTGGGAAAGCCTCTGTGTCTTCACACACACACACACACACACACACACACACACACACACACACACACACACACACACACACACACACACACACACACACGTGCATGCACATGGAGACATAAACAAACTCACAGGCACAAATCAGTGCACACACACACACACACACACACACACACACACACACACACACACACACACACACACACACACACACACACACACTCTTTCCTCTCTCTGCTCACTTTCCCTTTCAAAAGCTCTTATCTATTTATAGACTTTGATATGTAAACCTATGAAATCTTACCTCAGGCGAGACAATCAGGCCTGTTCTTCTTCAATCCGCTGGAATCAAAAGACAGAAAGGGGAACAAAAAAACAGATGAGAAAAGCGAAACACAAAAGAGTCACAATGTAAGAAGAGAGAGACAGAGGCCCGGATATAGTATAGGGTTGATAATTACAGCCAAAGACAAGGCAGATTAGGACGACGTTCACCAAATGTTTCCTGAAGAGGAGACTGACATAGAAAGTAATGCGTTTTATTTTTGAACCAAATGCTCACATCGTCTCCCATCTCTTTGCATTACGTGAGCAAGGATGGCATGGCTGTGCTGGTGGAGGCCGGCGGTCTGTCATGGGATGGTGCACCCGATATCTGAGACGTGCCATAATGAAGTGGACACTGGGGGAAGTAAATGCGGCAGATTTACCAAATTTGGTGAAAGGGAAATCTAACGCAGCGTAGCAGCGCGGGGCATGAGAGGTCAGCTCCATTTTCTCCTGCGCCCACTGACATCATCTAAAATGGCCTGGCTGAAATTAGCCTAACCCCCGGAATGACATATCTCTCCGCATAAGCCATGTGGATGCGACGAGCGGCTGAACGTGAAATCCAAATCAACACATTGTTTTTGCAATGTCAGAAGCAGCCAGGGAATGACCATCACTCTCTGGCTCGGGGATATTTGTTGTCAAAACGGTAGCTCTGCAAACTGTTTGAAATAATCTAATCCAGTGAATCTTGACTCGTTAGGGTCATTATGCAGGCTTGACCTCGTTCTGTAGGGATGGATCTCAGCACAGCGAAGGGGAAGCGCAGGCAGACAGGGCTGTCCGCAGAAACACGTGGAACTTCCTCCGTCAATAAGTGTGACGCATGTTGGCTTAAGAGACGGGTGGCTGCCTGGTGGAAGTAGCACGACACCCGTTGACTTTAAAGCCCTTTACGCCTCCGGCACCAAACAAGACAACACAGATAGAGTCAATTTTAGCAAGGGAGAAACACACATTGTGGGGCTTAAGCGCACTGAACTATTGTTCAGTCCAAGAAGGAGCCCTGCATTATACAGACAATTCCTTATTAACCAATTATAGATAACACAAGACATTAACATATATAGTAGATACTGTAACTTGCATTTTATATTTATTGATCTGAACCTACATATGCATGAGACTTATAGGCCATGAATACGATACTGTGAAATGTTACTTTTTTTTGTGCATTTCACAGCTATAATTACAAGTTACAAATTAATTTTGTACATTAAAAAAAAACAGAATCAGTGTATAAAATGTGCTGCATTGTTACAGTTTATAATACCCACAACACAGGAGTTTAAATTAGCAACCAACTACAACATCAAAATACAAAAATGATGTTAATGCCCTTAAAAATAATCAGCAACCCACTAATTACATAGTAACCCACTAATAAAAAACAGTTAAATATAAATCACTTTAAGATTAATTGCGCCTTTGCTGTCATCTTACATGGACGTTTCTGTCAGAGACATCAAAAAACATCCTCTCACAGACTGCAGGGTCAACCAGACCTCTTCTCTGATGCTCTCACTGGCTCTTGGCATATTATGTTAGTGCAATATGACACACGTTTTATTAAATTAAGTAATTGTGTGATCGCGTCACCGCCGGGGCGAAAGACTCACTTTTACCACTGTAGAGCAGAGGCTCCCAAAACTTTCAGACCAGGTACCACCTCACACTGCAGATACCAACAATTTTCACGACAGTTTTCAACACGCGGTAGCATCACAGAGGCAAAATAACAACAATGTGGGGCCTCCGTTTCAAAATTGAATTCATTTTTCTGAGCACTTATAAAAATATGTAAATGATCAACAACCCATTTTTACATCATTGTAATGTGATGTGTTTGTAATAATTGAAGTCTGTTATAAAATAATATAAAAATCACAATTTGTTTGACGTTTTAGCTTGATTGTTTGGTATCACTTGGTGGAGCGTACCACCAATGGGACACATATCACAGTTTTTGGAATCATTGCTGTATGTGGTGGAAAGAAACACCAGTTACAATCTTCCCAACAATGACTATTGACACTGAAACCAGACTTGCTTCTAAACGGAAAAACTGTGACATTGTAAAGTATTGCATAAATGAATGTACTTGCTGTGATCAAAAACAACTTTTTGGGAAAAGCTTTGCGACAGTACGTCATAGCCACACAATATTTTACAGTTCTGGTAAATGTTGCTTGTAAAAAAAAAAAATCCTTTATTACTTCGTCCCGTGTTACTTTGGTGAAAGCTCTTCTCTTCTTCTTTCATTACTGGGAAATTGTAATATAACGCTTAATTTGAACTGAATACTTGCAGACATGAATGTTGTCATAAAATTATAATGTAGCATCCTAATATTACACTTTGATAATATTGTATCTTCTTAAATACTATGTTTCTATAAGGACACATTCCTAAAAATATAGTGACACACACATAACATTGAGAACATTACAACCAGCCAGACAAAAATGAGTTTCTAATGATTTAGGCCTCCCTTCTGCTTTGTCTGCTAAAAAACTGTTGATTTGACCATCATCTCCATCACCGTACCCTTACTCGGCCAAAGGAAGAGGCAATCCTCTCCGCTGTCTCCTTGTGTCTCCGAAATAATAAATACACTTTTTTTAATGGCTGACTTTATGTTGCTTTTGCAGCAGAGCTGTCGCTTGGGTAGTAACACTAAAGATGCAATCACGGCGGTCGGCGGGTGGAAGATGGACGAGTGAGCGGGACAGGTGGACAGGTGAGATAAGGAGGTTTTGTGAGAGGCAGTCAGGCCTGGATTTGTGTGGCTGTCCACTGCCGGACACTTAATAGCTGATGGCAAGCTGTGATTGTGATGAACATTTTAAATCTCCGGTCCGGTTTACCTTGACCTTTTTCCTTCTTCTCTTCTGTTGTATCACGTTGCTGGAAGCTCATCTGCTGTGGAATTAATGTCTTTGTTTCACTGTCCACGCCAGTGTGTCATAGTTCAGGTTTTTATGGAAATCAGAAGTATGACAGATTTCACAGTCTGTTTGTCTACCTACAGTAGGTGTTCATTTTACAGCAATTCTTGCCAGAAGCTGGCAATAAAGGGCCAGTCCACCCAAATTTCAAACAAGCATATTTTCTCACCTGCCTCTATTAGTACCTAACAATGCCGATAGTTTAGGTTCATTTTGAGTGGGTTAGTAGATATTAGTCTGTTAGATGTCTGCCTCCAGGGTACTCCTACAGTGATTCACCAGTGGAACATCACATTTAAATACTTCAGCAGCAGCATCTGTCAGAGAAGACCCATCACCACTCGATTATATCAGTAGTTCTCAGGAAAAAAAAAAAAAAAAAAGTACACTTGTGATCCTTCGTCACTCTCCGTGTTTATTTTTGCCACCTGATTTTGATTTAGTTACTGTGTTTTGAGAAAAATGTATACAGTTCTTTAGTTCATCTTATTTATAATTATTTTTTGTAAAATTCAATAAAAAATTACAACATTTCAGTCCAGTTCTTGTCAGTGAAATTGTCATTCCTGTCATGCATTTTAAATTTTTGCATGTCTTTTCAGCATTTTCAAGTTTCTTTAGCGAACGTCCATGCAACTATTTAGATGTTGACCCTGAACATGAATTGCAGAATATATGCATTCCTTCTGACAGCTAGCTGAAAGGAACACCAACCTCACATGAAGACCACTTGATAATGCTCAAAGTATCTATGCAAGCGGCTTAATGCGCACATATTTACATTTAGTGTGTGACCTCTAGTGGCCATAGTAATTATAACGGTCGTAAAGGAGGAAGTCAGGTGATGGAGTATAACAAATTACAAAGTCTATGTAGGGACAAGGTTGGCAATAGTTGATGGATTAAACACAACTTTCACACAGAAAATGTTACGTTATCCTACGTCGCATCATGTCACATTAGTTAACTTACGTATGTAATGTACGTAATGTCACTTATGTATCGTAACTTACTTATTAAACATGCTTACTTGAACCCAAACTCATCTTTTTCCAAATCTAACCAAGTAGTTTTGGTGTCTAAACCTAAACAAACTGCAACCGTCTCACATTAGGAAATAATTAACTGTTGTAACCATGGCAACTAGGTTCAGGTACACCTGTCGCTGGTCCTGTCCAGAGGTCAGATACCTGTATGTTGTTTTGACAAATTAGCTCTTCTGTCGTTGACGTATACTGACGTGTTGGTCCCATAGAGAGCGCTGATAACACTTATATGTTGTTTTGGTGGTCTGTGGAAATAGAGTTGTTTTTTCGTTTCGTTATGAGGACCTGCTGCAACGTTACAGCAACCTACCATCTTATAAGTGGGGTGCCAGCTTGTAAGTTTTTCTAGTTGGTCTCAGCTGTTTTTTTGCTGCCTCTTGTGTAATTGTCAGTCAATTAAAGATGAATTTAGCCCAGAAATCTCTTTCTTCCAAGGAAAAATACTGACAGAAACATGAGGTTCCTGAATTTGTGACACTTCTTAGTCAAGTCCCGTCAATTTTATTTGTATAAAGCATTTCATACACAGGTAAACTAAATGTGCTTTACACAAAAGCATTAAAACCTTTTTTTTTAACCACATACTTGAATAGTCACATAAATAAAAACAACATTTCACACAACCCACACAAGATTAATAATTTTTTAAACACAAAAACATAGGTCAAACTGAACAGAGGGTGGTGCCTAAGTCATCAGTGTTTAATTCCACAGATTGTTTAATAGGACTTTGTAGGAAAACAATAATTAGTTCCATCCAGTCCATCGTTCACAATAAACACAAAACACACTGTCAACACTTTGTACAAAGACTGTTTCACCAGTAGGAACGAGTGCCAATGAATCAACTATAAATAGCAATCAGCTGTAATCAGCTATATTTTCATAATAAATAATTCAGCATACTGCCATCAAATAATTAATCATTCTATCTCCAATTCATGGAAGCTTTTACATTTCCCATGATGGATGCCGGCTGTCACTGGAGCATTTCCCTGGAAAAGTTCTGTCTAGTGCACAGTGGGTGTTCTGTTTTACATTTATGGCAGAATCAACAGTGGTTTGTTACAGAGCACAAACACAAGTAAGCAGCTACAGCAGCTGTGGCTGATCAGATAGTAGAAAAAAAAACTCAGACTGCAAAAACTTTATCCTTTTCCCAGAGAGAAGACATCACAGTGTTGGACACGGGCCAGAATGTTTGATGGAACTGTCTTTGAAATGCAGAGTAATGTATCGTATAAATGAGGATGAATAAACCCACTAAAAACAACACGTGTATTACACAAGTGTAAAATGTGGTATAATAATGCTGACAGTATAATGTAAAACAACAGCTATAAGTGGTTTCGAGTCAATCTAAAATGCGTAAGAGGTGTGAGCATTTCCATTCCATAGCACTCAATCTCTGGCTGTTTAGCCTCACTGAGAGTGATCGATGCACTCTGGCCCGTTCTCTGATGAAAGAGTCATCCTTTTGTTTTCTATTGCTGGCGGATTTGAGCGAAGTTTGATGGATGTGGGTGGACTTGTCACACGTGGGTGTGTTATCTCTTTGTTGTGTGAAATGGAGACAAAAGAAGAGGAGTGGATGAGAAGACTGTGATTTTTATCTCTCAAGTGCAAAAAAATTTCTCGGCTCAACACGGGAGGGAGTGGGAGAGAGATTAGAGCTGTTGAGGAACAAAAATAGATTGATCAGATAGCATGATAAGAATAACGGAGGGCTTTGTTTGTTAATTCTCATTGGATTTTTTTTTTTTTTTCCTGTGCTGTGTTTAACATTTCCCTGATCCTCCCCTTTTGTTTTTCCTCAGCATTCTGTTACTTCATGAGTGGTAAATATGGAAACGTCTGTATTTACACCTTGTAGTAATTAGGCTTCTTGCCTCCATAGATTAAAAAAATAACCTAATTAGGAATATTTTTGTTTTGCTTGGCTCCACACCTGTGCTGCAGTCTTGTATGTGTGTCTTGAGAGTGTGTGAGTGGTTACTGTGTGGTGGTGTGTGCGCCCCCCCCCCTCTCTCTCTCCCAGGGTGGAGGTGTGCCCGCCTGGTGTGTGCTCGCAGCTCCAGGGCCTCTGTGACTCACTAAGGGGAGTCAGACGTGGCCTCCCAGGCTGCCAGGACCAGGCAGGGAACACGGCCCGGATTTACCTGCACTTAATCCCCATAGAGAGGTCAGGTCTGTGTTCCTGCAAAATCTCCTCCCTCATGTGGGAGAAAACACCTGCGATCCATTTACTTCTGAGAACCAATGTTCTTAAAGGGGCCCCGCGGGAACCCAAAAACATGTGTGTATGTAAAGAGGGAGGGGGGGACTGTTTGTTTGTGTTTGTGTATATCTATAATAAAAGGGCTGAGCCATATGTGGATGCATATTGTGTGAGGACATAGCTGTACATTTGAGCGGCAAAGAAAGCAAGACTTGATGTATCGCAGCAGACAGTTCAAATTACTTTTATGACTTTACTCCATCATCCTGAATTTGCCAGCGCGACTCTTCTTTTTTCCTCTAACCATGTAACCTTTTACTCAAATCTGACAGATGTGGAAGTAATGATGCCTTCTACACGCGAGGCCTGGCAGTCTACAGATCCGGCGTCTCCAAAGGCACCAACACTACCTGAGGGCTGTGATAGAGATGATTTCAATTCTCCTCAGCCGTTTAATGATGGATGAACCTGCAGCTGCAGGAACATTTGACAAGCTGCTGTCACCTGTGACAGCCGGGACTGACTGACTGAATGAAGGAAGCAAGGAAGGTGGGAAGGAGCAGAAACACACACGGCGATGTGCAGACAGACCACAGACGATGGCAGATGGAGTGAAGGGAGGAGGAGGGAGGGTTGTAAAAAAGATCGCCGTTCAATCTGCAGGCATTGACAATATGGTGTCAGCCCCTCGCTGGGGAGACGTGACAGGCTGGCAGGTGGGCTGCTGCTGTCTGTGTCACTGACTGGGAGATCAGGGCCGACATGCAGAGATTCCCGCAACCCGGACTCCAGGTTCTGAAGCTTATGATTGCAGCCGAGGCCACGGTGACACATGAACTCACAGTGGCGTGCGCAGTCGTGCGCGCACACCTACATGTCTGAGCACATCCACTCTGCGGGTGTAAAGTTACATCGCCTATCGCTAATTACCGCCACAGTGCCAGCATTCGGAGCTGGGGCTCCAAATTACACGGCTCAACCACAACAAGGGCGATGTGCCCAGCAGTCATTTGTCAGACTAATTATTTGTCTTGGGCTTGTAATTGCAGTGAGAACAGGTACTCAGGTAATTGTGTGGTAAGCTGCAATGTTAAGTGATGCTTTCCCTCTATTTCCACGAGATGAAAGGAGTCGAGATTGCAGTGCTGAAATACGTGGTTCAATCCGGCCTCGCAGTCACACACTGAGTCTAAAAATACATGGCATGGATGAGTTTCAGCTTTTTGAGAAGAAGAACAGCACCTTGATGTTAGGATCATCAGCATGGGTAATGGTTCTTTCTATTAGAACGGCTACTTCCTGAATATATGTAAATAATTATGTCCCTGGTGGATGCTGCATAATAAGTTCATTAATCACAATCCGCAGTCGGAGAAGGTAAAATACTGCAGATGTACAACGCAGAATAGTTCAAATCAGTCGAAGTCTCATATCTCTGAGCAAAAGTTGCGATAATTCAAAGGAGCACGTGCAGTATTATGCGGCTGCATACAAATATAAACACACAGGCCGCTGTCATTTGCGATGATGTTTGGCTCAGTAACACTGTCACCTATCATCATAATTATGACTACGCTCTCTGTTATTCTTATTTTTAAATGTGTATCCCATGATTCCTCACGGAGGTTACACAAGGCCGACTGGACATGATGTCAGGTTGAATATTATAATGAGCAAAAAATAAATAACTCATCGAGAAGTATAAACAGAGGAATTTTTGTATTTGCCCTGAATCCAATAGCGGCCCTCCCGCTGTCTGTGAGACTTGTCTGATCCGGACAATGGTCACTGGATTCCTCGGTGTCGCTTCCTGACGAGCAAATCAGTCTCACCACGCGACCGTCTCCGGCCATCTTTGTAATGCCGCTCCTGTGCACAGGATCGCCCAGGGGCCTCCTCGTTCTTTTGTGTCAGGGAACACGCAAGCTCTTGAAAAGGATCCATAACTATCAGCGACAGCCGGGGCCGAGCATGGCCGCCCTCACGCAGGAAAGGCCACTTCTACATGAAAAGGTAGAGACATAACAGAGTCCTCCACCTCCCCTTACCTTGCTCTAATGCGGTGCATGGCCCGGTCATGTCTTTTTCATGTGCGTTGGGGCAAAAATAATGTCAGCTCTATCATTAATATCAACAGGCTCGCTGACAGTTGCCTTTGATAAACAAAATGTTCCCTCTCATGAACAGAATGTGTTTGGGTGTCCGTCAGTATTCAGACACCACCTTTAGCTTCCACTCCAGGATTAAGTGTTTTGCAGCTCAACACAGTCACCGTCTGTGTAATGTGCATGATCAGTGTGTCTGTGGAGGATGAGAATAAGGAGTAGGCGTGTGGTTTTTTTTTTTTTTCCTCTTTCTTTCTCCTTTTCTCTCTCTCCTTCTCTCTTTCTTTCTCTCCTCACGGTGGAGACACCACGGTGCCATCTGCTTTGCATTTGTTTAACAAAGATTTATTGTGCAGCAAGACACTAATCCAAAACACACACACAGACTCACACGCACACATCTCGCCTTCTTCTCGTCACAGGCCGTGAAGAAAAAAAAAAAAAAAAAAAAAAAGTGAGGGATGTGGGATTGGAAACGCTTGGCGCTCTCTTTGTCAACTCTCACTCTGACGAGAGGAGAGAGAGCCGGCTGGCACACAGAGGTAGGAATGCCAATTATGGCCTCCTCTGCCTCCATGTGGCACACACCAACACGACGATTTGGAGCTACAATTATAAACTTGTCATACACGTGTTTATGGTGAGGTGGAAGCATAAAAGTGCACGACTTTGAAAGAAAAAAGAAAGAATACAAAAGATGAAATCAAAGCAGGGAGAAATTGCTCATCTGTAGCTCGGCAATGACAGGATTCACTTGTAATGTGGTGCGGAAGGTGTTACACACTCCGGCATCAAACGGTGTTTCAGTAAGCAGGATTATCTTCTCCTCATAAAGGGAAAACAGGTCAAAGTGGCTCTCAGGAACAGCTCTTATCATGTCAGCTCGGGAAACAGGGCGATGTAGCTTGGCGTGTTACTCCTCTCCGTCCTGTCCAGGTGAACCCTCGTATCCGCTGACTCCTCCTGCCCTCTTTGTCACCCTCATGCCAGGTAGAGAGGCAGGGTCCTGAGGGCAGAGACTGTGCGCCCCTCCGACTGGAAAAGGCCACCGCGGAGGCTTGGTAGGGCCCCTCAGAGACGACAGAGAGGTTAGAGGGCCCCAAAGATGCGGCGGTGTAGAGCCTGTCGAGCCGCTTCCGAAACACTCGTCAGCATGTTACCCCCACTCTAAGGAAGGGCCGGGGGTCCCCATCTGCCAACTGGTTCTACCAGGGTGTTCATCATTTAGGGGCTAAACACTGAGAGGCACAGCCGTACACACAAAGCAGGCACATATGAGCATGTGTTCTTATGTATATGCACTTGTACAAGCAAATAAACACACCCACTTACAGAAGCACGCACACATCCTCAGTCAGGATGTATCCCAGAACCCCTATCCAGTGCCAGTGTTCAGAGCTGAGCCCTCCAACCTCGGGGTGAAGCCCCTGCCAGTTCACCTGCCAGCGCTGGACAAGCAGAGCACTTAGCGCCCCAGAAAGGCCACCCCCACCCCCACCCGTCCACATCCACTCCGTTACTCAGGGTCAAGGAGGCCTAACCCACGCTCCCCCGTTCCCTCTCTGCCAAGCGTCGCCCCGTGTCACCCGTGCGCGCAAGGCTCGACAACCCACGTTCTGAAAGCCACTCACAGTGTAAATGCTACATTTGTAAGAGGTTACTTCCTGCAGCTCATTTACAGTGACGTGTTAAAGGGTACCTCTTTCAGTGTCAACTGGTATGCGAGGCATTCTGATCTCAAAGAAGAAAAACAACTAAAAACTAACGAAAGAAAAATTTCGTCAGCACAGCATTCATTTAAGATTGTACTTCTGGAGAACACTCACTCATCTTAAAACATAAATGTGTATTGTAAAATAACATTCGATAACGATTTTGGGGATCTGCACAAGCACAGTCGACGACCCAGTATTATGCCAAAGCATGTAATACACCCATCAGTCCACCAGGGGATACCGTGTCAGTGTTACGTCATTAGCAACAGTCAGTTAGTCAGTAAGTCAGGTGCCTTAGCTTTAGGCACAAACAAAAACATATCGCTGGGTTTAGGGAATGATTAGGGTTTGGATTAAAATAAATAATTTTACGTTAGAAATCTTACGTACGTCAGGAAAGTTTCTTAACTTATGTTAAGAGAATAACTTACTTACGTCACTTTAAAGGTGAAAGTCGTGTTCTTCCTCACTCCTGGGAATAAGAACAGGCTCGTCATACATGCGTGTACTTAGGTGAGGCAAAACGTGACACTGAAACACTATCCTCTAGTGGAGTGAAGGGTGTCTTACACAGGTCTGCAGGAGAATACTAAATTAATTGTCAAAACTTTTATGTTTTGTGGAAATAGTACAAAAAAGGGGAGATAACAATAATCAAAGCCAGAATTCATCACTTTAGTTGTGGTATGTATTGACCTGAGAAAGGAAGCCTCTAACTCTCCCCTGTCGTAAATTAACGGGTTCTTGTTGCTTGCTTTGCAACATTGCATTGCTGAGAAGAAAGCCCACAACTGAAAAGAATAGACATGAAAGAAGTAAGAGAACTGAGATGAAAAGAGAAGATATCCACCATGGGAATGCGAGCAAACAAGAGGATGTGGCCACTTTTTCTCATGACCCCTTTGTTAGAAAAAAAAATGTAAAAAAAACAGTCTTTTTTTTCTTCTTGTCTTGGTAATGGACAAAACTTTGTAAATTTCATCCCCCATCAAAACTGCAATCAATCAATTTGAGCAAGCCGGATGGTTTTGGAAGGAATTTGACCTGTTTAATTGGAGCTGCACATTACAAACCAGTTACACAAAACTAAGACTGACATGTTGTTGTGAGGAATCTTACATAGACGTTACTGTTCAGTACAGTACCATCAAAGTGTAAATGTAATGTTTGGTGTTATATATACTATTTTTCTGACACTTTGAAAATACAATTTGGTGTGTTTTCCTGTAGAATTGTTACAATGTCAAAAGGGGAATATTCTGAGTTTTGACAGGAAGTTTGATGCTTGTTTTATTAAATGTTTTTAACTGTGTGTAAGCTTCCGCTCTCTATATTCTCACTTTTTTCTCTCAGTACTCCACCTTTTCTTTACTTTGTTTCATAACAGTGCTTTCGTAATATTTTTTTTTAACAATAGTTCAGCATTTTGGGAAACACACTAAATCACTTTTTCTCTACAGACTGAGAGGAAAAGATAGATGCTCATAGAAACCACAGCCACCTGCCGAAACGCTTAGCTTAGCACAAACACTGGAAACAATGGGAGTCAGTGTTGTTGTCACTGTGAGGTTGCCAGGCAACCAGTAGAGATGCCAGAAAGTTGTTGGTGCTCACAGGCAGATATTGTTACCTTTGGACACATTTATGCTAAGCTAAGCTAACCGCCTGGTGGTGCTGTATCTTTGTATGTGACTAATCTGCACATCTCCCAAGATGTCCCCTTTCAGTTTGTCAGAGCATGCATATAGCACGGCTGCTGTAGCTTGCAAAAAGATAAGTGGGAATAGGCTTTGGTGAGCGACATAGATCGGGAGGAGAGGGGGGGGGGGTGGCTGTCTGCAGGCTGAGAAGGGCAGATTGAGAATGGGAATTGCCATTGGGGAGAAAGTTTTGTTGTGGCAGGTGGTGCTGCACTGATGCACCAGAACTGTCTTCCAGAAGGTAAGATGTCAAATAGGGGCTTGTCTGGCCAGGAAGGGCCGGTAGCCATCTTTTGTTTGCCCTTTTCTTCTCTCTGCCGTCCCACAGGTCTTTGATGGAGGGTGCGCAGCAGCGCACAAACCTCTCAACGACATCCTGCAATGTTGAGGCAAAGCAGAAGCATTACGGTTGACGTAGTGAGACCGCGCTCAGCAGTGACATGTTGACATGTTAGCCGAAGTAGACGTAGGAAGAACATCCTGTGTTGGGGCCTCGTTAATTACATTGGAGATGTTTGCATCCTCTTTAATGGTGTTGCAGACGGCGGTCCCCCAGGAACGTGAATGACTCCACTGTTTTCACGGCAGTGCCATTTGGGCCTGTGGGTTCTTGTGGACGTCAATCCTCACCTCCGCCATCTGGACGGTATTAAGCTAAAGATTGCTGATTGCACCACAAGACAGCGTTCTGGCCTCCTTTTTGTGTGTTTAAGCCTTCTAATAGAGTCAAACTTCAGGAGCTTATACTGTAATCATTAAAGGAACAGCAATGAGGACTTCAGGAATTCAAGATTTGCTGTTTTGTCAAATTTCATTCAAACCTTTGGTTATTCTTTCAAATTAACACAAGTGTGAAGTTGTTTTTTTTTCGTATTGTGTGACATTAGTATAGTATTACTGTGAGTTTATGAACATTCTTGAGGAAAACACTGTTTTAAAAGTATCTACAGAGCCTAACTCCACTTTTTGAAACAGAACTGAACAGAGAAAAAAACATTTAAATGTTCTCCACCTCACAGATAGAACAAACCAAAGCAGCAAATGACGTTAAATAATGTGGTTTCTTTAGCCGAAAATTAATTAAATCCATCATTCTGTACTTACAATGGCTAAATCGAAGTGTGTTTAAGGTTAATTAGGCCTTTTATAGCAGATTACATACACTCATATTGAATGTAAAGCTCATTTTATGCCCGTTTTTATCTTTTTACCATCTCATCTCATATTTATGGTTTTATATGTTTTAATCTTTGTCTCAATGTTAGATTTTCACATTGCTTTTATTGTCCTTTGAACACGGGGCACTCATTAAATAACAGAGGAGGTACTTGTTCTCATTGGACCATGCAGTATACATTAACAATGAATGAATTAAGTAGCAGTTCATTTGACCTTTTTTGCCTGTCGCCATCTTGCCATTTTGGAGCCAAAAGTGACCATATTTGGACAAACTGGGGAGGAACAAGTGGTGGATCCAACCTAATTTTACTGTGAACCCGGGAACACTATGCCCGCCCACCTAAGCCCAAACATGATTGCACCACAGTCCTGTCAATCAAACAGACACGCCACCAAACACTTTTTGAGGCATAATATCTAATTAATGATGGGATTATTTTTAGATTGACTGCCAGAAAACTCATGTAAAGGAGTAAGTTTAGCGAATGACGCTATAATTACTTTTGGAGAAAAAAAATGTGACTTTGTATTTCATGAGACAAGTTAAATGGGAGTCTATGGAGCCAGAGGCTTTTTTTGAGGCAGCCCCTAGTGGCCCTCTGTGGTATTGTAGTTTGAAGCACTTCTGAATTGGCCTTTTATATACAGTCTGTAGTTAAAATTCATTCCCTGGCAATGCAAAAGGTAGCAAATTAATATCCTGTCTGAGCCACATAGATTTATTGTTAGGTCTTGTTCCTGTATGTCTACACGGTTGCACAAAATGCTGTGATAATTAAAAAGGTGGATTTTTATTATTTATAATTTAATTAAACTTTGACTAAAAACGAATCCACCCTAGTAAAACAGAATACAGTAAAAGATATGAAGACAAATGCAGACATAAAGTGTTATTCTCTTTGGTCCATTGTCACAATAGACCTGCTCCTAAACTGCTTTGAATGTGCCTGAGTAAAAATATTATCCCTGTCTTTCCTTTTACATGCTGCATTTCTAACACAATCCAGGCCCCGGGGACAACTGAAATTGCACCAACCTCATTTACATGACATGTATTGGTAAATCCTAAAAACTGAAAAAAAAAAAAAAAAAAAAAAAAAAACCTACCTGTTTTATTCTTTCAGGAAGCATTTTCTCTACCCCTCCTCAGTGAGATAATTCTTTATCGCTTGGAGGACATAAAGCAAGCAAAAGGAGGTGAATCAAAATAGGATGTCAGGATAGCAGGCAACAGGCATGGCTGAGCGCTAACATTAGCTAAGTTAAGAAACACACAGAGGAACTCTCATTACATCTTCCTCCTGATGAAAACATCTTTCATAAATACACATGGAGTCATATACGCTGTATAGGCACACAAGCACTCCTCACACACCTAATTAAAACAACAGCGCTATGGTATACAGTAGAAGACGGGTCCAAAGGGAGACGGCCTGCAAAACATGCAGTTTTATCCATGTTGTTGTTTATTATATTCCAATCTATGGTTCCCCGAATGCTCCTTCCTCTTGTTGTCTGCACCCTCCGGTTCTCCATCTTCTGGTGGAGATTAACTTTCCAATCCGCTCTGTCGCTCCCTTTAGCTCTCCCCTCCACTAATTTACCCTCCAACCTGCTGCTTTTGCCATGTACAATTACAAAGGGGAGTGCTAGTTAATGCGCACTAATAATGTTCAAGCTGAGAAGGTTTGTCGGTAATAATTACTTCCCGCAGAATGAGTTATAGTAGTCACAAGATGTGTATAAATACCTACTGTTGTTCTGCCTAATTTTCAATTTCCAATGCAACGTGATTGTCTCCCGGTGCTAAGTAAATCAATCTTGTTTTGTGTGCAAAATTTGTCACAGGTGAAAATAAGGAGAGGAAACACAGAAAGTGCAGAGGATGCGTCAACACAGATTCATGCGAGAATAAGGCGTAAGTTATCCTACACTCTAATTATTTTCATTTCTTTACTGTATTTTGGGGGGATTTTTTTTTTACATGTAACATGATCACTGAAGACAGTGTCACCACAGGTACACACACGAAAATAAAACCGTTAAAAACCAGAGAAGGGGATGTGTGACGACACATCCTTTCAAAGTGGATCAAATTCCAATCTTAGATTGCTTCCTTGGATAATGTGGAAATATTAGAGAAGCCTTGATCTAAAATGGAGCATGGAAATGAAGTGGCAGAGGGAGCCCTGAGGACAGGCAGCAGACACAGTGCTGGGCCAGCCATACATACCTCTGGGAGGCTGCAAGCACAGCCTGCCTCTCCTATGTAAATGTCCCATTCCACACATTAGTCATACTGCCTTCACCGTACACTAAAGTGTGCCTCGCCCATCAAACCCTGCCTGCCTCCATGAAGATCCTTCGAATGTTCCACAGATAAACCCCAGAGGCCCTTTCTACCCCTCTATCACCCCCACCTCCAGGACCACAGAGCGGCTGATTGGTTAGATACCCCAGGTAAATCTCTAATGGGACGCTTGAATGCGGATGTCAGGACATTTCTGATGCAAACAAATTGATAACATGTATGAAAAATACCTCAAGATAAAGAGTATTTTCTTTTCTCTTTCATCTAATTTCTCTCATTGTATAAAACAGTGCCATAAAAAGTGACAAATATATGAGAGGACAGCAGATTGGAAAACCAGGAATCAACATATATCCTTGAGTCACTGACTATTGATCACTATAACTATTGACTTTCACATGAGCGCTGATTCGTTTTTGGTTGGAATGTGCTGTCATTCACAGCGCCCTTAAATTACATGTTATGAACCAACTGAGCCAGGAGCAGCACACCGGTCCCATTAGCCTCCCGAAGCCTTATGAGCTCCAACCTTATGGCCCTGCCTCCGTGTAATGTCCTGGCCTATCCCACACCATCAGTCCCCTCTTCTCCCTGCTCTGTTCCTATTGTTGAGTGGCGAGGTCTGGGCCAAACTGGCTAATTTATTCCAGGATTAATTGGTCTCGGGCTGTGTGGCTGATTAAAACCTGTAATAGCTTACAGGGGGGAAGAAGGAGACGGGGGGTTTGGGGCACCGCTGCTAACCAAATGACTGTATTAGACATCTCACTGTCCGGCCAGATATACACTCTGAGATTAGGCTTTTAGTCTTTATTGACTCATATGCTGATAGATTTTTAAATGTTGTAATGTTTGGCAGCTGTTATTTACACAGTTTAACCAACAGAGGAACTGGACATGCATTACCTTAAAAATAAAGAATGATCAGAATAAGTTTCTCTGAAGGTATAACACAAAAACTATCACTTTTAAAGCTGCACTGATTGATATTTTTCTATTAACACTGTGTAATAGTAGTCCGGCCACTCATAAGTACTCGTGATGAGCCCATAGAAAATGCAACTCTGCATTTAAGATTATTTGCAGCATCTCCCTTAAAGTATTTTTGTTTTGGTTCGGTCACATTACTTTTATTTACTAAGTGCCAGGAGCAGCAGGCAGCTGATTTTGGCAAAAAAACCAAAAAAAAACAAGCTATGATAAACCTGCTGTCTGCTACTTGCCCAACATAGTTTGCAATTAGTTGATGAAGATAGCCACCAAAGAGCCAGAGAATTTTCTCAAGAGATGTTGGAGGGCAGACAAACGTAAAACAAAAACACCATATAGACTGACATTTGCCTAATGGATACAAACACAACCTATTGACCGCTGGATGTGTAAATAAGCAACATCCTCACATTCTAACCACTGACTGTATATGAAGGTGGACGTAGCTTCCGGGTCTGAAAAATGAGGCCAATGATGAAGAGTCATAAAGTGCAATACCACCGAGTGCTGCTAGGTGCTGCCCGCAAAAAGCCTCTGGCTCCATAGATTCAAATTCAACTTTTTTCATGAAATACCAAGTCAAAATTTTAGTTATTAATGTGTCCTTCGTTAATGTCACTCCTTCTTTTTAGTTTTCTGGCAGTCCATCTGAAAATGATCGCATCAATGAGTCAAAATTTTGCCTCAAAAAGCTATATTTTTGGGGGCATGTCTGTTTGATTGACAGGCCTGTGGTGCGGTCAGGTTTCCGCTATATCGAGGCGGGGAGTATTTTCCTCTGGTTTTACTTAGATCCACGGCTTGCTGCTCCCCAGCTCGTCCAAATATGGTCACTTCTGGCTCCAAACTACTCCGAACCATCAAGATGGCGACAGCCGATTAGTTAGATTTGAGGCTTCATAACAGCAGTTCACAAACCAATAGACGACGTCATTGTTGGTTGCCGCTTGGTAATAACATGATAACATTTCAGTGATGTGTGACAAATTGCTTCTGCTGCCTCCAAGTGTCCAAAAAAATCTGTTAATGCAGCTTTAAGTTTGTAATTTTTTATGATTGATATCAATGTATTTCTATGGCAAATACCACAGTACTCTGAAAGTGATCCGATAGACTCCATAGTAATGACTCCTGGACCACAAGTAACTGGGTTATCTTGCTTCAATAAATACAAACCTCAGCAACATGCGATTGGTCTACTTCTACAGGCTTCAGCTACTCAGGGTCACTGACAGTAGTTTGCTTTGCTCACAATCCTGCAGCATTTCCTCATTGGTCAGATTGCCTGTTGTGTTGCTCAGGCAGAGGTAAGGTGATTCAGCCTGATTGCTATTCTAATCATTCTCTATATATGCTGGACTCCAAACCTCCCGACCAAGTTAATGTCATTAAATAAATAATGAAAGATATGTATTATCTATCACTCCATCCAACATGGGATCAGCAATGTATTATGCATTACCTTTTCTAATTTATTCATTAAGACAAAACGCAAGTCTTGTTAGCCTCATTTCTAAGACATGAAGTCATGCTATACTCCACTCTGATACACTGCTATTTATACACAACCACAGAGGACTACAAGGCTGTTTGCAGCCTGAGCGACAAGTCCACCGGTGATTCATTTTTATTATGTGACTGCAGTAATTCATTTACTTGGCGTTGCTCTTTTTATTTAAAGCATGATTGTGTGTTTTGCGGTCAGAAAGACAAGGATGAGGAGTAACACGCCAGAGAACGCTCATAAAAAGGAGAATACAAGTGATTCTGTTTCTATTATCCTGTCAACCTTTACGCACACACTCAAATCTTCTATTTCAATGTCTCTACTCGTTTATTCACTTTGTCAGATCATTATATTAGTCTTCTTATTACTCATAATCATTCACGCAAATATATAATGGGTCGGAAATCATGTCTTTTCAGCCCTTTGTGTGGTTAAGACAGAGCAGTGGTGGAATTAGTGTACACAGGTACAGTTTGGGCCGGCATAGTGGTGCAGTGGTTAGCATTGTCGCCTCACAGCAAAAAGCTTCTGGGTTCAGATATGGGCCTGGGCCTCTCTGTGGGGAGTTTGCAGGTTCTCCCTGTGCCTGCGTGGGTTCTCTCCGGGTACTCCGGCTTCCTCCCACCATCCAAAAACATGCACTCAGGTTAATTGGTGGTTCTACAAATTGCCCTTAGGTGTGAATGAGAGCGTGAATGGTCTTTGTTTCCGTCTGTCTGTAAGTGTTGGCCCCGTGATAGACTGGTGATCTGTCCAGGGTGTACCCTGCCTTCGCCCAATGTGAGCTGGGACAGGCTCCAGCCCCCCCCCCCCCCCCCGTGACCCTGTTCAGGATAAAGCGGGTACAGATAATGGATGGATGGATGGATGGAGATGCACTTTGGAGGTTCTTGAACTATACTTCATCATAATATGAATTGTAAAAGTGGACGTAGCTTTCGGATCTGAAAAATGAGGTCAATGCAGAAGTGCCTTAAACTGCAATACCACCGAGGGCCGCTAGAGGTTGGCTCCAAAAAAGTCTCCTGCTTCATCGACTACCATCAAATTTTCTCATGAAAAACAGTCAAATTCTTTTTTTTCCACAAGTCATTATGGTGTCATTCGCAAAAGTCACTCCTTCTTTTTAGTTTTCTTGTGGTCCATCTAAATATAATCCCTCAAAAAAGGCCTCAAAAAACAGTAAGTTTGGGGGTGCGTGTCTGTTTGATTGACAGGCTAATGGTGCAGTCGATTATGATGGGCTAGAAGGGGTCTTTCTGAGTGATGAATATTTTTGCTCCTCAACTTCAAGTACATTTTCTTCCTTCTACTTCTTTTAATTTAGTATCATTTGGAATGTGTGCTTTTAAATTGTGCTGTGTTCATTCAAGTAAAGGATACGAGCTCTTATTTTACCCTAATGATGCTGTTAGGACAGAAACATACTGCTGGTGGTTCTTGTCGTCTTTACATGTGTTTCCGTACTTAAGTAGGACGTAACATTGTTGTTGTTTTTTTACTTGCACTTTGTGTAAGAGCCCCCCGTATCTCACACCCACCTACACACCCACACACTGCTGTTCCCACACTCCTGCTCCACTGTGCTAAAATGTCAATAAAGTCCATAGCAGGTTAATCTCCCACCAATGGAAACATGAACACTTTATCCAAAGCCACATATGTTCCACACCCAGGGTCGATTTACTGTATGTCAGGGGCGATATTAGCATTCATATTAGCCGGTCTTCCTATGTATGATATTCGTCATTGCCAGCCCTTTAGCACACCAACACAGTTCAGGGATGCTTATCTCATGAGCCATAAATTAGGGGATGAATTCCCTCCGAAACATCGAAGGCAAAGGATGGAGGATGGAGTCATTGTGCTTGCGTGGTGTTTTGACACTGTAATGACACATGTTTTACAATCACCCCCTTCCCCTTTTCATTCGGAGGAGTGGACCTGTCCGCTCCTGCTGGAGAGAAATGGGCCTCTCGGACATTACCACCTCCTCCCAGGGGAGACATAAATGAGCGAGTGGCAATAGGGGGAGACTAGAGGAAGAAAAAAAAAGAAGAAGAAGGTAGGACTGGAGTGTGTCCAAACACCAAAGGTAGAGGGAGGGAGTGTGTGTGTGTGTGTGTGGGGGGGGGGGTATGAGTATGTTTAGGAGGTGGAGGGAAGGAGGGGAGGCTGATGGGATGATGCAGAAAGGGAAAAAGAGAGGAAAAAGTGTTTGTTTTTAATTGCAAGCGGGGCTGCTGCACAAGCACAAAGGTGCATCATTACTTACCTGACAGAGCTCCACAATCACAGGGCCCTCCCTAATAAATACTCGTTACTAAAAACTCAAATATAAATAAAGTGAAGGTCACGTCTGAGGGAGGCGTGATTTAGTCCAGAGGTAGGTGTCTTACCCATCAACACAACCTCCCTCTTCTCTCTCTCCCTCTCTCTGCTCTCTTTCTCCTCCTCTGTCTCTCTTCCTCGCTCATCCTCTCTCACGCTCATTACAGGAGGAGCCATGCAGCGCTGGTTAGGAGAACGTGTGATGAGCCTTGGGAGATATATCCACTGGGAGGGAGAGCGGTAGAGAGAGACTAAAGGGGAAGGGGGGAATAGATAAAAAAATGCTGACTTGTCTTCAAAGGAGGCAAAAATAATTGAAATGGGGTGTGTATGTGAGTGTATGCGAGTGTGTGTGTGTGTGTGTGTGTGTGTGTGTGTGTGTGTGTGTGTGTGTGTGTGTGTGTGTGTGTGTGTGTGTGTGTGTGTGTGTGTGTGAGAGGAGGAGAGGCGGGGTGAGGTGGCGGGGGGAGATTGAGTGGCTCCATGTTCGAGTTGGTCATTAATTGAGGAGGAATGTGAAACACTGTGTGGTCCTCCGCCGACACCCTCGCTGACACACAAGGGGAGATTGATAGAGGAAACGGTGTGATAAAGATATGAAAGGAGGAAAGAGAGAGAGGAGGAACGAGGGGGGGAAAAGAGAGGAAGTGAACAGCGAAAACATAATAAAGTGGAGGGAACATTGTTGAAGCGGCTAAAACAAGGAGGGAGGGAGAAAGAAAGAGAGAGAGAGTTCAAAGTGTGCCTGAGACTGAGTCCTGTCCTCGCCGTGTCCTTCCTCGAGCCCCGAGTCACGCATCGCTCATCTTGTCACATTGAACTCCAGATGCTCCTACCCTGGAGAACGCTCCGGCCGCGGCCATTTTTCTTCATTCTCACTAACAATTTGGTAATGAAATATTGATTTTTAGTTAGATTCATATTGATGCCATTAGCTTTGCATTGATAAATCACGTTTGGCTGCTTGTCTAGCGTGGCAGAGCAAGAGCCAGGGCAGAGAGATTACAATCAAAGCCACTGATGTGTTAATTTGATGGATACTTCCCCCTCCGCCACCTCCACCCTACACACACACACACACACACACACACACACACACACACACACACACACACACACACACACACACACACACACACACACACACCCCTCCTTCTTTCTTTCTTTATGTTTCACTGCATTCCATAACATTGTGTTTTTTTTTATTTTTTTTTATTACAAAGCACCCCGCAAGGATATTTATGTCCGTGTCCATTTCTCCTGAAATAGCCTTTCAGCCGACCTGCCCGTGGCAACATTGCACAGTCTTAAAGTCATTTCATCTCTTATAGACAAGACAAGAATATGAGCGACTGTTTCACACCCATTGAGTCAAATGAGGAAAACAGGAGAGGGCACGGCTATTTCTACACTTTGACATCAACAAAAAAGCAGCAACAGAGGCTGACAATTTATGGGATGCCTTTTTTTGCATGAGATAAGTATAATCTCCGGCGGGGGGAAAGGATATGAATTTTATTCAGTTTTTTCAGTATTTATCGTCAAAAATATTGGCAATATATGTGAAAGCAGGAAAAGCAGCTCTCAGGGTGCATTTTTTTTTTTTTATTTTTTTAAGGAGAGACTCGTTTAAAATGCCTCCAAATCTTACAGCACTCTTAGCGTTTCACATGCTAGGTTGGGAGGATATAACATTTGAGAAACATTAGAATCATTTTCCAGATTAGGGCGGTTTTTAAATGAGTCTCCTGCCGCAGCTTCGCCTTCCAACTGCAATATGTGTCTGCACACAGTCATCTTAATGAAAGGAAATGATGGCGTTCACTTTAATGACGTGGAGTTCAAGGACTGCTTATTGTTCCAGAGAAAAGCCATCTTTTTTTCACGGTAATATGAGTCTTTCTTTTCCCTTTCCCTTTTTTTGTTCACGGTGCAATTTCATTTTGAGAAACAGACACCGAAGGTTAAATGTGCTATATAGGTTGTCAAAATATGAGAGAGAATCCCGGATGTGAAGCAGATATATTGATAACGTCCCTCCTGTGCAGTTATCACTGTTTTGATAATGTTTCATTTCAACTTTTTGTTATCTTTCTGGGCGATTATGCAAAACAGAATATAGTCCTAATTATCACAGACACATGAGCCACTCTGTTTCACTCTAGTTATAAAGCATTCTTACTGCGGATGATCAACGCAACTCCTCTCTTCAACATCCAGCACACATTTCTCTGTAGCTTTTTAAAGACATGAACCAATGACAATCCAATTTACAGCATATTTACTGTGTGTGTCATAAACCAGCTCCCTGTTTACATTTGTTCTCTAATTTACTGCTCTGCGTGGAGTCACTCTCCCACATGCTAATTCTCCAAATAGTTTGGTTCAAATGTGATTTTGTCTGATAGAATGACAGCAATTTGGTATTAAAGGGGAGGTAGATGATTCCCAGACGTCTGGGGTGCTCTGACATTTACTCCAAACACAATTAAACCCCCAAGTTATGGCTTCTTTGGGGTTCCGTGCTTTCCCTTTGATCCCATTGTGGCCCCGTCTCCTGTCACGGATTATAGGGGCAATCGGGCTATTTGGGGAAAGGCCAGTCAGGTCCAAATGGGGCTGGTGGAAGAACTCCGGCTCCACTGGCTCTCGGGGAGAGCTTCTTCTGCCACAAATCTAACGGTTGAACTGGCTGCCCTCCAGTTTGGCTCCAACCTGGTTGGTACTTGCTGTCATTCTTTGAGATAATATTAAATATAACACAATGACCTAGACGCAATTGATCTAATGAAGACCTATGGGGAGACATTTCTGTTTTGGAACTCTACCTAAAAGTTGGAGCTGTGTTCACGCTTCATCCGGTCCGTTGTGATAGTTGCTATAATTCGGTCCCGGCCAGATTCCCATCACTCCAAACTTCCATCAAGGCCAAGATGCTCTCTCTGCTCCTCATTGATTTGGCTTAGAGTCCCCACCTCTCTGGAGCAATACCTCCAGCTCAGGAGGATTTTCTATTGATCCCCACTTCCTGCGAAGTGATATACCTTCATCCACACACACACACATTGAGTCTCGATTTTACCGACAAGGTGTGCAGCGCAGATATACTGCAGAGTATTATGACAGAGCAGATCGACTGCGAGCGAAAAGTTTTTCCAGGAGATGACCCCCGTTCAACTAAGAGTGAAACACCTCAATTTAGATTCCCTACGCGCTGATTGATGAGTCTTTACGTTGCGCTGCCCTTTACTGTGTTGTACTACCAAGCTCTTTATTACTTTAATGTCTTTCCAGTGATGTCATCCTGAGGTCATGCTCAAACAGGGACTGTCAGTGGTGCTTTGATTGGCAGAGGCATCGCTGAAGCTCAGCCAATGGCGGCGCGGTATGCCAGCTGGTTGTCATGAGAGAGGGCAGGCAGGGGGGAGGGGCTACGTTAGCGACCAGGCCAGGCAATGGAATCGATATCTGCTCTCCCACCCAGCTCCCCGAGGCATCCTGTGTTCCCTTGAACCAGAGAGAGGACAGCAATGCTCACGCTCACTCCAGAGCTCCAACACTACAGCTCACAGGCACTAAATGAGAGGCAGAGAGGGAGGGGGGGTGGGGGGGCTGAGGTGGAGGGGTTTCTGAGGAGAGAAGACAGAGCAGTCAAACATTTCAGGGCCCGCCATTCCAGAGTAATGAAGCATAGCAAGAGAATATACCTCTGCAACATTTGATAAAGATGGGCTGACACACCAGTCCAAATAGGTTCCTCTGTACGCCGGCACATGTCTATCCATCACCGCTCCGCATTACAGACAGGAAGAAAAGAATGGAGGAGGAGGAGGGCAGTGAAGGGGAGGAGGGGGCAAATACACAGCAAAAAGAGAGTAGAAATTGACTGACAGTGGGAGAACAGGTGGGGAGGCAAGGGTGGATAGAGAGAGGAACGAATAGAGAGCGGGAGTCGGTGCATCCTTGGCAGCTGGTGAATCCTATCAAGGCCGATTGGTTGGTGAATGAGGCTCGGGAGGCCCGTGTCCTTGTACCCACCGGTTTGTTTTCCGCTCACTCCCTCACTCCACTCCTGCAGCGAAAGACAATAAAGAAGCGAATGAGTAAACGTTTCACATTTTACGTCCTCATCATCCCCGCACTCTGTCTCTCCATCTGTTACTTCCTCAACAACGCCGTAAAAAAAGAAAGAGAAGGAAGAAAAAAAGAGGAGGAAGACAGCGGTTGGGTTGTGGCAGAATTATACAAGTTTTGGTCGGGTTACTGTAGACTGTTAACATCAACACTTGAAACTAGGTCCAGGAAATAAGCAGGGAAAAGATTCTGCTTGAGCTGATGTGATTTCTAATACAGGAACAAACAAACAAAAAAAAACTATTTTACACAGTATAATACCAAGTGCATAGTGGTATCATTTAGATTGTGACATTACAGTAAAGAGGAAAACTTCCAATAAGATGATTCACTTTAACACAAGATCGAGAAGACTACGAAGGGGTCACAGCCACACTCACACCGTGAGGCTGCACATGGGCAGCAGTGCTTTGAAGTGGCTGCTGATGTCAGCATGCCAACATGCTCACAATGACAACGTGAACATGCTAAACAACAGTACAGCATTTTTTTTTTTTTCCATGTTCACCACTTTTTTGGTGCTCCGGAGAAAGGTTGTTGATGTTAGTTGAGAGTGAGAATTTTTGCAGGTAGTTGGTCAGAAGCCAAAATACTGGATAAGTTAAAATTGTCGAGATCAAAAATGAGGACTTCAGAAAAGTTATTAGAATTCTTCCTTATGAGGTTATATTAGTCCCGGAAATCATATGTTGAGACATTTCACACAAAATCAGAAATGACAGATTTATAGTGAGACAGAGGAAAAGTCAGGGGGGCTGGCAAAATCAGGATGAATCATCCTCTGAGGACCTTGAGTGTCTTTACAAAATTTCATGTCAATTAATACGGATGTTGACAGTTGAGATATTTGACTCTGGACCAACGTGGTGACCTTTGCCTTCCCTCAATCCCCCTAGAAGCAGGCATGTGTACAGTAAGGGGGAGGAGATCTGTAGAAAGCTGGGTCTCACTTTATTCCATGGGTAGTGACCTTTGACCTTTTAAAAGTTGGCAGTGAGAAGGACTTAAAACATTTGTGCTAATACTGATGGGTGTGTGTCAGTGTTAGAAAAATCCCCCTTCTCCCATCTCCTTGTCTTAAATATTAACCTGATCATTTCCACAGAGGCCGTCACCGGAGCTCCAACTAACCCCTCATGAGAGGACATAATCTGCTAATCTTGATTAAACGTGATTGCTGCCCTGTCAACTTTATTTTTCACTTGAGAACGAGCCTTTGTAGAAGTTTTGAGCTGCAGCATGTCCAGTCACTTGCTTTGCAGCACCGTCTTCCATCATTGCGCAGTTAATAACAGAGTTTTGAAAGCCAGAAATGTCCTCACCTGGCCAAATAATCGTTGAGTCAGTTGATATTGATCAACAACCATAACGAGTCCCCGCTGACATTTCAGAGTTATTTTGTGCTGTTGGACAGTAAAAACTTTTATTTTTGCTCCTTTCAGCAAATGCATTCCTTTTTGGGAAAGAACAGTGTTACTTGGAAGCATGTAAACATTGAGACAGAAAGAGAGAGGAGAGACACACACAACAAATAAGCTGTGCCATAACATAACACAACATGGCTGTGTGTCGTCCCCAGGAGGTTGTATACAGAGGGCCCGCTGCCTGCTGGCCGGCCGGCCAGGTACGCTGCTTTGCGCTCAAGTCTTGGGGTGATTAATGAAATCTTAACGGCAGGCCAGACACAAATATTCATCACCTGGCTGCCCCTATTGTAATGCATGTGGAGAAGCCGGAGTGTGACAGAGGAGAGGGGAGACGAGAGCCGGCCCAGAGACAAAACACAACATGGGGCACAGGGATTATTACCAGGCCCACGGAAACAACGCTTTTTGTTCTCCTCAACAAAATGGAGGCATGTGATTTATGGACAGCCAGCATCTGTTTGGAGCAAGGGGAGACACAGATTCATGTCTGCTATTATGGGCTGTCCATGTTACCGTGGTGAGAAGCTGAAAAAAAAAAAGGGGGGGGGGGTAGGGGGTTGCAGCCGTTAGGAGCAAGACCTTCTGGGAAAGTCCGCTGTGTCAATTCCTGTGATTCTGTGACATTGTAGCATGTGGGTGAGGTGTTGTGTTACACTGTATATCACAAACAGATGTGGGCCTGTACGAGCCACCCCGGGGGACGTTTTCTTTTTTTTTTGGATAGAGTTGTAGGAGGGATCGTGAGTGTGAGACACACACACACACACACACACACACACACACACACACACACACACACACACACACACACACACACACACACACACACACACACACACACACACACACACACACACACACACACACACACACAAAGTTTTGATACAACAGCTGATAATGTGTTACCGAACAGAGCA
Organism: Brachyistius frenatus; assembly: GCF_029030835.1. Lineage (NCBI taxonomy): Eukaryota > Metazoa > Chordata > Actinopteri > Embiotocidae > Brachyistius > Brachyistius frenatus. The sequence continues at coordinate 739,646 of NW_027210613.1, read as the reverse complement.
GGAGGGAGGATGAGATCTATTGTATCATCACTCCACGCAATAAATACGGCTTTGTGCGCAAGACTGATATGATCATTTTGATTTATGACATGCACAGGAGACTTCCAGGAATCTCTGAGACCGTGTTGTGTATGTGTGTGTTGTGTATGTGTGTGTGTGTGTGTGTGTGTGTGTGTGTGTGTGTGTGTGTGTGTGTGTGTGTGTGTGTGTGTGTGTGTGTGTTTGTGTGTAAATTTCAGTGTCTTTGAAAGCAGCAGAAGCAGAGGGACAAAGAGACATACATAAATACAGAAAGAGCGAAGGAAATAGCCAAGCAGCGGAAGTGAGACAGAGTGCAGTAGACAGTGAGGGAGATTGTGTGTCGGTGTGTGCAGTGTAGCATTGACTCCTGCATGCTCCCAGTGATAGATAGTGTCAGGTTAGGCTGCTCAGTGGCAGGTCTCACACTGTCAATGCTGTGGCTGTGGGGAGAGCAGGGGCCTGAAATGTTTTAACACCCATCGCTGATCCCTGTCAACATACACACTAACACACATGACAACAGGCGGGATACTTGCATATGCGCACCTGAGTGTGTGTTCTCACGTGTGCGCCCCCCCCCCCCTCCACACACACACACACACCTCCGAAGACTTGTGTGTCTGGTGTCACACACTTCACATTCTTTTGTGTCATCCAGTCTCCTCCCTGAAATTTAAAAAAAATACTTAACATATTCGAATCCCAGCTTTTGAAAACAATTATACTAGGCCAGTTCTTTTTTGTTTTGTTTTGTAAGGATCTTCTTTTTTTTTTTTTTTTTTGGTCTCCTTCAGGCAGCAACAGAGAAAGAGAGAGAGAGAGAGAGAGAGAGAGAGAGAGAGAGAGAGAGAGAGAGAGAAAAGGCTCTCATTGTTCCATTGTTCACATTGTGTCATTCTTTGCCTTGGAACAGCGATTGTTTGCTGCACAGTTAGGAACACAATGGTGTTCACATAAAAATGAGCCACTTAGCTCTCACACTAAATTAGCACTGCAGAAGAGAGTCAAGCTTTCCAAATTCGCTTATTCACATTTTCCGCTCTTTACCGGCCCTATAAAACCGTCCGCTTCTGCTGAGGTGGACAGAAACAGTGACAGCCTGGGCTCGCTGTATCTGTATCCTGTGTTTTGATAGAGCAAGAAAAGAGATATTCAATTATAAGGGGACAGTTGTGTTATCATTTGCAGTGATCATTTGGAATCAAAATCAATAGCCTGTTGCAAATAATATCTAACAACAAAATAAGGGGATTCAGAGTGAATGCAGACGCGTGCAGTACAGTAGACGAAACGTTAGAGGAAAGAATGTTCAGTTCAGTTTGACATATATGTCTCCAGTGGGAAATCCTCTCTGTTTCTGAGAGTCCTCTGCTCACTTTCACTGTAAATCTTACATGCAAGTGTATGTTTCCCTCCCCACTGCTTGCATAGGAGAGATGATGGCATGTTGCACCGCTGCAGCTTTAAATCTGTAAAGTGGCCATGAGGTGCTGCTGCTGGTGACGGGCGACTGGAAAGTATTGTGTCATCTGTAAAGAAGAAGAAGAAAAAAAATGGTGCACAGGAGTGGGTGATTTTTCCAGGCGCTGTTAAAAAATACTTTTGCATGGGTGCCTTTGCTCTCCTGTTAGTAAAACACATCTTGGAGCCCTCCTGCTGCCGTGACCAAGAATGAAGTACTCTCTTGGGCCAGACAAAATCAATTCCTCACTCGGGCAAATTTCCTCCTCCCCTGCCTTTTTCTTTTTTTTTCCTGTCCAGCTATTTGTTTTTAATGCTGGCACAGACTTATGGCTCGAGGAAGGCAGTTATGCCAAAGAGTATAAACTGCAGCTCCTGACAAACATTCAGAATGCCATTGAACTTTCATTCATTTTTTGGAGGTGTCAGACTCAACTTTCCAAGGCTTTGTTATGAAGAGGTAGTGCTGTGAATTTCACCGTTCCTCAAATGTGGCACACACCTTTTTCTTTTTTTTCTTAAGAACGCACATCTGTCTATGTCTTTCCAAAGCCCGCATTTATCATTGAAATCTGTTTATTTGAATGATCCCCTGGAAGAATTACCTAAGCCGGTACATGCACAGCGTTTACAATAGATCGAGGTTTTTCCCTGTGGGAAATCAGAGCCACTGATTCAGTACCCAACATCCCCTTTAAATCAAATATAATCTGTGTTTACTGCCTAACACCTATATCCCAAAGTACGACACTTATGTCATTAATTGATGTTACTTATTCAGTCACAATTTGCATGTTATAGCAGACAAAAAGTGATTCATACAAGTGACTTTTGAAATTCTTTTCTCACTCCTCTTTGTAATTCTATAGATCAGTTCAATGACTGGCACATGGTTAGGAAATGATTTAAAAGACTCTCCATTAAGTTTGCATGCAAGGCATTTCTATTCTAACGATCTCTGCTGCTGATTTATAAGCAATATATTTGAAATATGGAGTTAAACATTGGCATAAGAGGGAGAGCATTGTATTAAGCACAATCCCCTTTTTGATACCATAAAAATCCCCTTGTGAGCAAACATCTTTGTGTGTTTGGCCGGAGTTGGTTTCACACGGTTTGTGGCTCCTCCTCCGCTCATTCTGCGTCGAGCGTGATTTCCATGAGAATCAACTTGCCGATTAATCACAGTGTTCCTGCACTCCCACATGTCATTCAGGGCCTTTTAAAGACATCAGTGCTCTGTGATGTTTATGGGAGGAGAGAGATATGAGCTTGGCAGCCCGGCCCACAGACCCTTGTGCAAGCTCCCTCTGGGACACGCATACAGTCAGTCAGCTACTACTGTCCTGGATCGTCCCAAACGCAGTCCCAACTTCCTGCTCCAGAGAAATAGAGAGGCAATCAAAGCCAGACCTGACTGACAGCTGCGCTCGTGACTAATCCCACATACGTAGTTTATGTTGTTTCCCAAAATGTGCTGAATGTACCGATGAAAAATTTGAAATAGTAGGCACTTTTTTTGTCTCTGAAAACACACTTTGGAAGAATTCAACTGCTTTAGTAGATACTAGGTTCAATAAATGTTCAGTTACTTCCTGTTTGAACCCTGCGGTCGGTCATATAATAGGAGTAGTATTCTTAATTAGGATAATCTCTCTAATCATATAGATTTGTGAGGGAAGGAAAAGCATTCTATAACCGATTTGATAATCTTTTTGGACAACAAATGTCAAAAACACACACACACACACACACACACACACACACACACACACACACACACACACACACACACACACACACACACACACACACACACACACACACACACACACACACACACACACACACACACACACACACTACTTAACACCCCCTGCCTTTCAATTGCAAAGCACATACAACCAGACAATAATCTACTGTACAAATGTGTCTGTTTGTCCCTTAAAGTGAAGCTCACTTGATTGTTTAATTTGTTTACACCAATCAAATCAATACTGTGTTGGAAAAAACATACAGGAATCCTTAAAAAAATGATTTTTATAGACAAGTTTAAACCATAATTCTACATTTTACAAATACCCATATGGCCCATTGTTGCTTTGCAGGAGGCAAAAAAAAAAAATGGAGTAAATATATACATTTTTGATTCATGCATTTAAAAAAAAGAAAACCTCGCTGACATCACAGGGAGTAGAGACAGAAATGAGGGTGACAAAAGCAAGTGAAGGGAAATTCCCCTGCATGAACTGAGCTAAAAGGTTAAGAATCCCAAGCTCTAACAGGTCCCTGATAATGAAAGGGAAAGCACAGGCTTCGAGTGATGTCTGAGTGAAGGTGGTGGGTGGCGGGGTGAGCTCGGTTTAAAGAGTCTAGTGAAGTCAAAGACGTGTTAATAAACAGTTATGGAGAACCCCGGGTGGTGGGGTGCTCGGGGGGTCGCGAGGATGGAAGGAAGTGGGAAGGCAAAGAGGGGATGGGGGAGGGCAGAGGAGAATGGGGAGGGGGTCGAGGGATGCTAGATGGGATGGGGGGGGGGGGGGGTCAGGATCATGGTAGTCAAACTGCTGTTTCCTCCTGGGGAGAAGAAAGGAGTTAATGACACCCTAGAGCTTCCCACCCCCACCCGCCGCTCCTCCCTCTTCTTTATGGAGGGTGAGCGACACACACAGCCCATTCGGAGGTGAGGAGGCCAGGGAGACAGCCATGCCGTCCCACCGCCCCGCTAGCGGGAGGCTTTAACAAAAAGGAAGGAGGAGGAGGAGGAGGTGCGATAACTGTGATTATTATTACTAAATATAATATAAAACAGTCAGTGCGGGGGCACGGGGACCGGGATCCACCCATCCGCCCACATGCTCACTGTTGAAAACTCTGCTGAAGATGCGGGGACAGGTTTAAAGACAGTGCCTTTTCAATGCCAGGGGAATAGGGAGGGGTTAATGAGGGGCTTGGTGAAGGAGCTTATGGCAGGGTGAGGGGTGAGGGAGTGGGGAGAGGTGAGTGCGGTGCAGCGGGGAGGGATGCCTGGCTGCCATGGTGTCAGCGGAGGAGATGGCGGCAACAGACCTGGAGACAAAGCTGAGACAGGGCGACAGTGAGCGTGTCTTCTCCCCCCACAAATGAGGGACAATCAGTAATAAATATGCCACCGTGTTTTGAGCTGTAATTGTAGCTTCCTTTTTTGGCCAGGAAGTGTAATTTTTGAAAAGGTGAGGCGCATCATTTCTCCGGGGTTTTGTCAAAATGGGAGGCAAGGGTGTCGGAGAATTCACATGTGATGGAGAGAGTAACAAATAGCTTCTCCTGTGCCATTTTGAAAATACCAGAATGCGGTTGCTGTGAGATGTTTTTTCTTTTTTGTATGTGACTTGATACATCATTTCCCCAAGTTTTGTGAAAAGTGGAACAGTGGTGACAAACCAGCGCACAAACAAATAAACTGACACAAAGCCCTTCTTTGATACGTGGATGAAAGAAGGAGTTCACCTGATTTTCAAATCTCCTCGTGATGAAATGACAGCAGTGGCGGCAGCGTCAACGTCCCGACAGCTCTCGGAGAGGTGTTGACCAGTGCAAAGTCAAGTTGAGACAACACCGGTGCGAGTCAAGGTCACAGGAAATCAGGGAAAAGACAGCAGTTAAGTGCTGATGTGCTGTGGCAGCAGCCCTGAACAAAGGGGCGCCACGTATGGGACGGTCCAGGCCAGAGTCCCAGGGCTATAAATCCCTCTTCTCCCTGTCCAAAATTCATTAATGGCCACACAAAGTGGCCAGTGAAACCAGATGGAGGGAGAAATGAAAGGGGGGTGGGGGTTGTAGGTGTGTGTGTTGGTGCTGGGTGGGTGGGGGTTAGCGTTTATTCTTGGGACACAGCGAGTCGAGGGGATAACTGGTTCTCCTCCAGTGTAGTGTGAAATTATAAAGCGTTACCTGCTTTAATTTTCCAAATACAAATTAAATCCTCAATAAGCTGACTTTAAATCAATAGTTTCATTTAAGGGGCCACGCGATTTAACAAAAATGAAAACTAGCTGGTCTGGTCAGTGGAGCCGGGTCATAAATCACAGGGCTTTGGGAGGCAAAAAGCCGATTTGACTTGTATATGGAGCGGGTGGTGGCCAGGGAGGAGGGGGGCGCAGCAGGGAAATGAACTCACGCTTCTTATTAGGACTCATATTGACCTGCCTCTCCTCTACCAGCACCTCCTCCTCCTTCTCCTCCTCTCTCTGGCATTACAGCGTCATGCTGTATACACCCCCTATTAAAAACCAAGAGGTGTTCAAGTGGAAAGCAGTTATTCCTAAATTCATATGCAACCCGGAGTGAATTTTCTGTCTTCGCTCCTTCGTTCTGGCGACTTTCTGGTTCAAGAAGGAAGAAATAAAAAGAGATGAAACAATTCAAACTTTTAAAAAAGGGGGGAAAAGGTAAAACTTGAATCGAATCTGGAAACAACAGAAACAACAAATGTATTGTCAAAATGCAAGAAGAGGGGAAAAAAAACAACCTTGTCTCACCAGTGAGGTTTTTATTTGTACATCAGTTGTGCATGCCAACATCAAACATTTAATGTCAGCATTCTTCAGAGACACAGACGAAAGGAAGAGAGATGCAAGGCTCACATTGTCATCAAACAATCAAACAGTCATCCGCTTCTCCAAACAGCTTGCAGCTCAGCTCAGCTGGCACCAGACACTCACATTACAATAAACATCCCTCCTAATGTTGTGCTTACACCACGCCATGCTTACACAGACACAATGCACACAGACATAAAAAAATAATACTCTGTTTAATAGGTCGGCCTGACAGCTGGAAAATGGAAAATGGAAGTCAGAAGACGAGACGCGCGCACACGAACACACAGACACACCGACGTGTTAAGATCAGATGAAGTCGCTCTCGCCATCAGAGCTTTGGATTATGGAGGAAAAGGAGGCTGTGAACATTATGCTTGATTGTGAATGAATGGTCCAGAGCGCCACAATAAATCCATTATCAAGTTGTTATGTCATACTTAAGTTCTCCCCCAAAGTGTTCCCATACATCTTGTCAGTGGTTCATTAGCCATTTGGACAGGTAAAGCTTTCCGAGTTCGGCCCTCAACTGACCCCACATTCTGCCTCTGTGTTCCACTTAAAAATAATGGACATCCCCTGTCCCGCATCCATCAATCAAGCAGCGAGAATCCCCCAGAAAAATAGTTTAGAGGGTTAGGAATTACAGTTACAGCAGCTTTCTGACTGAGGATAGATTAGCCGGGCATTAGCAGTGTTTCATTAACCTTGCGTTAAGTGACATCCTCACATGATTAATGGACATTATTAACAAAAGGGAGATTGTATTTCCGAAAATGAACCTTTTTGTGAAATGTCTGCTGCATTGTTAATAGGTTTGTTTATTAATCATTCATAGGAGAGGGCCTTCATTTCTGAGCTAGTGATACATAGAATGGGTATGAGGGAGACTGACAGCAGCACTGACTGTACACCGCCTGCATTCGAAGTGTTCAGCAGCCTCATGCAAGCAAAGTAACGAAGTATTGTACTTAAAAAGGAGTATTTACATTTCATGATACTTTACAATCGGAGACATTTGTCAGCATGGTTGCAATAACAAACACATGGTAGTTGAAGTTTTGTTCGTTTTAGGAAAAGATCA
>NW_027210613.1:422500-727500 GCF_029030835.1 Brachyistius frenatus | reverse complement strand
CTTTCTGTGAGAACAACTGTGAGTTCCAGACGTTTAGAGTGAGAAGACACACTCAGATCCTTGACTCAAGAAAAAGTAGAACAATGGAAAAAATACCCCATTAATTACTAGATAGTTTTATTTTGTCTGAATTCACTTAAAGTATCAAAAATAAAACTGGTCATTCTTCCCAAAGAAAATAGTCCCTGCGAATGATTATTTTGTGACATTGGATTGCTATCACCGTGTAAGCAGCATTTTACTGTACATTTGTAGCTGGTGGCAATGCTTCTTTTTTTTCTTTTTTTTACGATAACCCGATCGATTTATCCGACTCAACGTTATCGGCCTATATTGGCGTATCACAGCCAGTATTGTCTGATAAGAAGTCAAAGCAAAAAAGATACTTGGGGTATATAAGAAATTCAGTTTGTTTGGTTTTTAGTTATTCATAATTATTACATTTTCAGTGAGGTTCACTTTTTCAGTGCTCTAGCATAGTTAGGTAAAAGTATCTGAGAGTATTCGTTTTAAAACCACATTTGACAAATCACTGCAAAAAAATTTGTCGACAATATGTACACAGAAATCACAATGTTTTTACTCCCTAATCAATGAGTATCAATAGTCAGGCTTTTCTTTTTACAACTTTATATACAACTAGATTGTTTTGTTTAGTCCAGTGTTTACCAATTTAGGAGTTGAGCCCATCAAAAGGGTCACCAGTTAAATCTGCAGGTTAGTTGAATAATAGGAGAAGATTCTCTGCTCCATAAATTCATATTATTTATTGGATTTTTCTCCGCTTTGACTTTTGCTTAATTTTTTTAAATTCTTTTAAATATCAGATAATATGATCTCTTTGATCCTCAAACTGTTATTTAAATGAAACCGACTAAGCCTATAAGAGGGGACATCTATTTGTGGTGAAATTCCTATGGTCACACCTGAAAACATAAAGTATGAATATCTGAATGTGGCTATAGAGGCCCAAACTAGTCCTTGTTTTTTTTTTTTAGGGAGTTATAAGCCAAAATTATTGGAAACCACTGATTTAATAATTAACAAAGTGTTTCCATCACTCTGAGATTTTTTTTGTGTTCTTTCATTTCTTTAACAGGTAGCTGATGAAAGGGAATTGAGTTTAGAAACGTGTTTTCAAAGCAGTTTTTAACAATGTCTTTGTAGTCACCAACTGAAAATAATGAGTTTTGTCTGCGGAGGCTAAATGCATTCATTTTCAAAATGACATGTTAAACTTTGTTCAAAATCATATGTCTAAAAATAAAACCCTAGTTAGTATATATTGCTGGATTTTTCATTGAATATATTATCAAAACCCCTTTTTAGTTTTCTGTTAGAATAACCGTTAGTTAAGTAAACCATACTGCATATCAGTGATGGTGATTCAGTGGAGGAATAATTACATCTATGGAGGATCATGGAAGGACAGTAACACCAGTGCGTGTGTGTGTGTGTGTGTGTGTGTGTGTGTGTGTGTGTGTGTGTGTGTGTGTGTGTGTGTGTGTGTGTGTGTGTGTGTGTGTGTGTGCGTGTGCGTGTGTGTGTGTGTGTGCGTGTGCGTGTGCGTGCGGACCTGTCTTGTAGGAGTGATAACAACTCACCCTGCTGCTCACCGTCAACGGTCATCCATTAAAAGTGAACCAGGATTCAAATACTCGACCCATCAGAGGTGCCAATAACGAGGAGTGCTATAGAAAATTACAGGGGAATTTAAGTCTGCTGGCTAATGGCATTGGCACCGACACTTTGCCAATACACATTTAGCGGTGTGGTGGTGCGGCTGGCCCGGGGTGGTGGTCGAGACTGACACATCTCTCTTGAGTCTGTCCAGACAGAAGATTGGCCTGTCCGTCAGCGGCCAGGCCATTGCCATTACCCCATGATCACCCCCAGCTCCTCTTACCCTTTCAACCCCCCATCCCCGCACCAAAACGTCCTCTCTTCTCCCTTTTTTTTCCACAACATTCCTTTGTGTTTTCCTCTTTTACTGCCAACTCCGTCCTCCATCCTTGTATTACAGCCGTGTTTTAGTGGTAAACAAAAGAGGTGTTTAAACTCTGCCCTCCAGACGATGATCTTAATGAGACAAAACAACTGACATCAAAATAAGTTCAACCTGCAGAAAAGCTTTAATTAATGGATTCGTATGTCTTTTCAGGGGTTATTCGTTTTGAAAATGAAATTGCTATGAACCGTGGAGCACTTTTGGTTTACAGTCAATATGTAAAGGTGGAGTCAGCAATTCTGTGGAAAGATACACCCCTCCCTTCAAAAGCTCCACCCGTATTCACAGAGGTACATTGCCAAGACAACAACACCAACAACTGGTTCACATGTCGCAGTCTCATGCGGTTGGAAGTTGACGTCTATTTCTCAGAGCTGAAGCAAAATGAAGATTATAAAACGTCATCATCCGAAGGGTGTGCAAGTCCACAAATACTTACTGCATTCAAAACAGAGGAAACACTAGCGAGGGTTAGTCGTTCAGGTTGTCTTTACCGAAAAGAGGATCGTAGGTTTGTAGCTAAGGTAACAAGGACTTTCAAACTAAGCATCTATCCAAATGATCCCACTGGCCACAAAACCATTCGCAATCATTGTGCGGACGAATACCACGATACAAAGCAAACAATGACACAGCAAATCATATCGCTCATGCTTAGATATATTTTGCGTTACCTAACTGCCGCAGCTGTTGCTTGCATGAAACTAACATGCAGAGAGGACGAGAGCGTTTCCCAGAGCCAGAATACCAACTCCCGACAGTGATGCTCTGCTGTTACTGTACCTGACATCACAACAGCACATCTCGGCAAGTTAGAAAATCAGCTGCTTGTCCGTGGGCAAAATAAATGGACACGGAAATGCAACACAAATCACAGACATTACCAAAGGACAAACATAAATGCAACGTATTGGTTCTATGAATCTTAGTAATAAAAAAAACAAAAACATTGTTACCCACCTGTCAATATAAATATAAACCACTCGGCGTAATGATAAGAGTGCGCGAGACCTGTTTCAAAATAAAAGCACTGTTGTAAACACGATGGGACAAGAAAATGCGCTTCTGATTTTCAAAATAAAATTCCTCAATATTAGCATATATTCACTGTGAATCCCGATTAGACATGAAAGGTCGTTTACACCATAATTTGTCACTCAGAAGAAGAGACTGTGGTGAAACCAGCCAAAATGAGAATGATACTGTCTAACTTCTTCCCCCGCTCTGTTTACAAGTATGAACGCCTGCTGTTGCTGATTGGCTTAAATGGTGTTGCTTATAGGCTAGATCAAATAAGTGAATTAAATATGAGTTCAAGTGTTGAGAAAAAGCTTTGTCTTTATTATCAGTGCTAGCTAATTACTTGAAGTGGATTAGGCGTATCAAATTGGTCAAAATGGGTACACGTTTGTACACAGTTTTACTTTACGTAAAGTTAGTTAAAACTCATTTTATCGTGTGTTTTTTTATTGTCTGTATTCTTTCTTTTAGCATATTATTGAATTTGCTGTACTAAAAAATATGCAGTTAAAATACGAGTGGAACATGTTTTCATTCTTTTCAAAGAAACAGATATCATAGTACAATAAATTACTCTAGATTTACAAAATAAAAGAACCTCAGTTTATGAATAAAGGTGATGTTACATGTGATTATAATTGTTTACCCCCGTTACATAACCGCGTCCCTTCTTTTGTTCCTTTACCCCTCAAAAGCAGTTTTCACCGTTGAATTACTGTAACATTATCAAATCTGCCGTTGAGCCACCTCTGTCGCTCGTTTGCTGCGGGATGGCGTGACCTCCCCAAAGAAACACATGGGAAAAGCTCACCGACCTTGAACAAGGTTGGAGACCATCACTAATTACCAGGGAGGAAGGCGGAGGGCTGGTCGAGACTGTTGTTTGATAAGAACACAATGCTCATTTTTTTCACGCAATAATCTCCCCCATGTACAAATCTAAGAAAGGCATTTCTTCAGGCGCTGTTATCCTCTGTGATTTGTCTTTGATTGGAGAAAAGCGAAGTGAAGTTCAAGCCTCTGAAGAAGAAGAAGAAGAATAGATGAAGGGTATTGGACAGCACTTGTTTCAACAAGAGGGGCTGAGGATGACAGAACAGTCATTGAACAAGAAAAGAGATGACCCCCCCCCACACACACACACACACACACACATACACACCCTCCCTAATCTGCTGCAATGCTCATGTCAATTGGTAAAGAGGGTGTGACCGATAGAATAGATTTTCAACTTAAAGCCTTTATAACACCACCCCCTCCCTCCTCTACTTTAATTCTCCTTCCTTGTTGTCTTCTTGCAAAGGAAGAGAAAAAAGTGAAGAGTAAAAAAAGGGCGACTGAAAGATTTCTGCCAAAAGTGTAACGTGAAATTTAAGCTGCAAGAAGCAGCCACCAGCATTAGCTGGTTAAGTATCAGCAGCAGAGAAGGGGTAATGAATGTAGAAGGGGAGACATATGAAATGTCATTAATGTTAATTCTAATCACTTTTTGGCTATTAAGCACAAATTAGTGAAGGCGATGTTAAATGTCATGGTCTGTCCTGGGATTCACAGACGAGAGGGTGGGGGCCACGGAATAGGTTCTCATTTACATACTTAAGATCCAACTTAATTCTCAAAAGGGGTGATGGAAAATGAGGCCGAGCCGTAAACCGATGACGATGACACGCAGGCTCGGGAAAAAACACAAACGTTTTCTGGCGGCTGATTCTTCATTGTTCATGCTCAAGGTTATTTTCTTGAGCTTGTCGTCGAACGTCATTCCCTTGAATAATTCCGCTCCGGCTTTTCCTCCCTCTGGCTTTAAGGTTTGTGCTATTTAAGACCAATCATGTCAATGTGGAAAAGAATTAATCCTGCTTAAAAATATGTTACATGACTAGAATGTATGTTAACATCCCCCCCGATCCTGTCGCTGGATATAGACTTTAGCTTGGTGCAGCAGGAGATAGTTGAAATAAATAATGGTGTGGGCTGGATTTCAAGAAGAGTTCATTGTCAAGTTCACTCTTAAACTTTGCGAGAGCTTGTTTTCATGCAGGTACTCTGTATCTGTCAAGCACTCAAATCCTGGAAGGAAATCAAGGCAGTGAACAATGCGGCATTTTAAAAGCTAGTCGAGCTGAAGCCCCACAAAAACCACGTCATGTAATTCATTGCGATAGATAGATTAACCTCAGTGCACCGCAGAGGCCTCTGCATTCTTGTCCACATTGTTCTAATGGCAGCCCATGGTCTTTGGGAATATCCTGTTTTTGTTTTTTTTTTTGCTCCTCTTTCTCTCTTTCTTTCCTCTGTGGCTACAGTTGACTGTGGGAGAGTAAATAACATTTGATATGCATAAACAGCCCCTTCCTATTCATTACTGTCAGAGTGTTGGAGTGCAGGAGGCGGAGGTCAGCATGTGAAGGTCCTCCTCAGGCAGGAGAAACGCCTGTGGTAGCTGTCACTCCTCTACCCTCCCACCACCACCACCGCCGCCGCCCTCCCTCCACCACCTCCTCTGTCCTCCTCTTCCTCCCTCCCTCACTCCTCTATTAGCACAGGCTCCAGGTCATAACCTTTCCGTGGCATTTTGCGATTCCACAACCCTTTGATTAGTGCAATATTTACATATTTCACAGTGGAGAGGGGCGTTCTTCTGTCGCAGACACTTGAAGTGTTGTAAATGTGTTTGGCCTTTTGCCTGGGAAATGCGGAGGAGTCAGACTCTCCGGTGGTAGCTGTAGTCAAGGCCGCATACGCCGTAGTGTGTTTTAAGTATATTTACCCCACACCGGCGCAGCCATCCTACACATACGAGTGCCATTTTGTCTGTGATGTGGGCCTTGTCCTCCTGAGGAAGGCTGTTTAGAAGCCATTAGAGAGGGATAGTGCTCCCTGGTGGCAGATATAGATCAGACCCTCGGACTTGGCCGGTGCACTGCAGAGCTACAAAGGTTTGCATGCAAAGAGGAAGAGGGGATGCCAGAGGGGATGACAACGGCTCATTCGTACATGCAGCAGAAATGCAAGAGATCACAGAAAGACATGGAGGAAATACAAAGCTCAGAAACATGTTAAAGTATATTATGACAAGGGTAAGACATTTTTCCAATGGCTTGGGTTTTTATTTGTAGACAATTGTAGTCTTCACCAGGATTGTTTCATTTGTGATCCTGTGTTGGCTCTTGTTGTGTTGGTGTAGCGGTTTAAATTAGTCTGCCAGCGTCGCTCCTGATTCAACCACAGGAGGGCACCATTGTAAGAAATTGTAATAGGTTCCCCAAGGCTTTAAACATTTGTATAACTGGTTTTCGGTTTGGTTTCTTTATTTGTCTGTTTGTCAGCAGGATTACGGAAAAAGTCCCAGCGTGATTATCATACAACTTGGTGGAAAGGCGTAGCATGAGCCAAGAAATAATTAATTGAATTTTGGAGCAGATCCGAATCACCTGGCAGGCCCATTAATTATCATTTTACTTTTATTAACACTGCGAGATTTTGTCTACAAAATGTTTGCAGATTTGCATTTCACAAAAGAGAGGACTTTTGGCCTGTGTTCTGAAATTGCCCTAATGTTAGAAATTAATTTTACTGTAATATATAATGATTTTTCTAAACATACAGTAAAGTCTCAAAGAATCACTGACCACCTTGAAAATGGTCTCATCTTATGCGAGTAGTTCAACATTTTGAAAAGTATTCTGATCCACTTATTATACTTGTTATTTACACCACTTTTATTTCTGTACAATAGATAAAGGGCTGTACAATAACTAACCTAGGTAGCTTAGTTTAACATACAAACTAAAGACAAAACTCCACAAAGAAACATTTCTATGCCATGAAAAAGTCTGCCACATAATCTGTCTTTAAAACTTCCACTTGTGGTCTTTTGCTCCTTTTTAACATTTCAACTTGTGAACTTCAGAGGTCTATGGTGGATTGTATTTCCCTTAGATATATACAGACTTGCTGTTTCCCTGTAACCCTATATTTATTGGACAGAGAGATACATCTTCTTATCTAACTCTCAGCACAAAAAGTAATGAGCATTTCCCAAAACTAATTCAGAGTATGCATGAAAGAAACTTTGAAGTGTCCTCCATGTCTAAAAACATACTTATAACTGTTTCGATCGGCCAAACTGCAGAGTGGTGAGATGTGATAATTGTTGAAATAAGGATGACAGCACACAGTTTTGGACAAACTCTCCTTAAAGTCAGTCTTGGTGTTACACTCACTTAAAGAGCACTGCACAGAAAGTGATGCATATTAGTGTGAAGATAAGAGGTAGAAAGAGAGCTGGCAAGTTCAAATCCTGCAAACTATCTCATCTCTGTGCTGCATGAAACAGCCTTTTGAGATTGTCAGGTTTGCAAAGTAACAAAAATTGTCAGATACAGAGCATGGAAAAGATGCTGGGGAAGGGTTATCCTATACTCTTTGACATTCCCTTACAGAAACAAAACACAAGAATTACAACATACACATGTGATTGTGCACGTGTGAAATATGTATTTTGCCCACGGGAAACATGTGGTTGTGGAACATTTCCATGCTGTAACATGTGAAGTCCATGTAGATTCCCGTGTGAAAACGTTTCCACATGTTCTCCCCATGTTATCATATGTTGCAACATGTGGTAAACATCTGTCATACATGTGATCACATGTAAAACATGGGAAACTCGTGTTTTTAGTGTAAGGAATTTAAAATGTATCACTTTTCAAGCAGTGATGCCTTTAGTGTTCAATGTGGGTCGAAATGTCTTCGGCTCAACTTTAAAAAAAAAGAAAAAAGTTATATTTCTAAGATCTACAATAGTTAAGTCTACCCCGCAGATAAACTATAAACATGTTTAAAAAATGTTTAATGAAAAACAAACATCTTCTCTGCAATGAGAAAAAGCAACCAGATCCTCCTGCGGTTATACCTGTCTAACAGCAGAGACTCCCGAAGAGAGCAACAGCTTTCTTTTATTACACTTAAAAATGTGAAATAAAAAAAAAAAAAAACACCCATTACACTGTGTTCTCCAACACACCTATCCATCAAGCCTGAGTCAGCCTGACGTTCAGCGTATTTTCCGCCTCAATCAGTCAGTCAGTCAGTCAGTCAGTCAGTCAGTCAGTCAGTCAGTCAGTCAGTTCTCTCTGCTGTGTGACAGAAAGAAGAGATGTCAGCGAACAGGTTTTTCAGGGAGCTCAGGGCCGTCACGTCTGCCTTCGCAGTGACTGATGAGGTTGGGAAGAGTGACGGGCAGCTGCAGTCTTTTCTCAGCCCCGGGCTGCCTGGCATTAACGTTATGTGCCATGTTCTCAGAGGGAACCCGTCACTCAGCCGTCACTCAAACCGACAGACAGATGGTGCACATAGACACCAAACATGAAAGAGACTGGCAAAGTAGCAACGAATCCCTAGGTGGTCCCTCGCAGTTGAAGGGTGTGGGTTTCTCATCACCGTTGCTTGGCAGCTCGACTTCAACCGCAAGGCCACACATGGACATCAAGGTGCCAACGGGGCCCGGCCCAACATCAAAGTCCCCGATCCATCAAACGTGTCACATGCTATGAAAGGGAACAGCTTGCAGTGTGGCTCCGGTCTGATCTGTTTTCACCTCGTCTTCATGAATCATGACCACTTTCACTTTCTCCTGCAGGTAATGGAGATTATGTGCAGGACTCAATGAGAGCCAGAGGGCACTATCAGAAAACACCAGCCTGTATTCGAGAAGCACGGTGCTATAGCAGAGTTGTATTACGTTTGTGCATGTGTGGGACAATTACCGGAAATTTGACTGCGATAGACAATCATGTTCAGTTTGTGTTCTTTTGGAGTGAAGTTTCAGACTTTGTGTGTTGTTGGGTAGAAATACTTCTGAAGGAGCATGTATGCTATAATGAGACAACAATAACCTCAGATAAGGAAGATCTCTTAAAATAAGCAGCACTATAAAGCAAACTGATCAGACAGCCACTCCTAGTTGTATTGTTTAGGTAAACCCCCACACTGGCGGCTAGTTGTTCGCCACCCAGCACACTTCACACCACTGTCCAATTTCTAGCATCGCTGCGCCTGAAAAAAGCCTTTTTTTTTTTCCCGCTGAGAAAAGGCTTTTTGGTCCTTCGCAGCTCCTGTAGCAGTTCTTCTTCTACTCTGCTCCTGCGGCAGCTCGACTTTCTCACCTCTTTCTGTTACAGTCTCACAGCGGATGAAGGAGAGACTAGTCGTTGAGTTTGAGACATTTCCTGAGCTGTATCAACCACAATGCAGTTATTAACTGGACAACGGGCAACTTCATCCATCATATTGTTTTTTCCATGCAGCTTCCTATTGGTGGCATCTGAAGCGCGACACATGATGCGCCTCCGTGCCACGATGCCTGTGTGTTTTCAGCTTTAGTTTTGAGCAGGAGAATATTCTACTGCATGGTGACACTATTCCAGCTACGGCAACATGAGGGTAAATCGTGTGAAAGGTTGCAACTGTTCCTCAAGCAAAATTCAATGGTACTTTTAGCAGAATTTATTCAGGGAGGATTTGTTAATTAGACTGACTGCTCTGATCCAAACATTGAGTACCCAACAGAGGACCAATTATGGCTGAGATAAAGACTTTTTCACCTGCAGCAGGCCATGCCTTACTACATCAGGATGTCATGTTTGTCTCTTGTGACAATATGGTAAAATATCAGCAGCGAACAGTTACATCCAATGTTAGTGAGTGACTGTAAGAATAAGTAGTTTGTGAGACACACAAAAAAAAATGCAAATTCTTTGTGAATCCTGTCAATATTCAGAGACGCTGCACTGCACGCTTCTTTGTAAATTCCATGCCAGCAGTGTGAGTAACAGAGAAAAATGAAATCTAAAAAAACGGTGAATCTGTGAGGCTTTTTCATCTAAACTTGGACGCGTTCAGTCACAGTGGCTGCGGTAAATTTAAAACAAACAAGCAAAAGCAGATGAAACAGCGCCAACAGGTGCCATTTTGTGTGTCTTTATTGTGGACATGACATTACATCTGTTTGAAATGATGTACAAAAGTGTAACAGAACTGAGAATGGCTCAGACGAGGTAGAGCTTTCACATCGGCTTGCTGGCTTGAAGACTACACAGTATAAAAACAAAAAAAACAACACAGAAAAATCAAATTAAAACAAACACTCCTGTCTGCCTCTGTCCTCTTATCCTTTTTGAAGTGATAATAAATACAGATATCAACCAAATACATTTGGAATAATAATGTCTTCCAAGGTAAATTAATCATGAAGTTCATAACAAATAATAATAATAATAAAAAAAAAAAGCAATACGGACACAAATAATACAACTTAAGAGGCATGATAAAAACCCAACCAAAGAAGAAAGAACAACACCTGCCAGCCCCTCTGGGAGGGCAGCCACGACTAGCTACTAAACAAATCCTACAGTTTAGCAAAGAGAAAGACTGAAAACACACTCTTACATCTTTATGAAATAATAAGCACTGCTGCACCTAGCATTATCAAACTTTCCATGAGGAAACGTAGCTAAAAAAGCTGTGCCACACAGCCGTCACAGAACAAATCATTTGTTATTCAACTCTATGGAATTATTCTAACAAAAACAAAAAGCCTAGAAACCAGAAATTACATGAACGTGTGTTAGCCGGCACCATTAAAAAGACATTCTCAAAGAAACCTTAGCTAGAACTGGACAAAATGAGAATGGTTAAAGCACTAACCTAGTCTAAGTGCACTAGTAATGCCATTTGGTTTCTACCGCTGTATATAAAGGGTTTGGTAAGAGTGGATTACAGATATACAGTTTATATTACATACACTCACTCCTGCTTCATAGTTTTTCTAAGTCACACTTCGGAGTACAAATTCATAACTGAGGAGTTAATCTTAAAGGGAATTCTGTACAACATTGGTATTAGTACTACACTACCTCAAAGGCTAGAGTATCCATTTCAAGTATTTTCACTACCCACACCTTCAATATACACGTCTGTGTGTATGATTAGGTATATTTCAAGCACACAGTATTGTATGCATAACTAAACAACCCACTGGTATAGCAACCATTTCATCATGTGTTTGTGTAAAAACTACTGAGGTCTCAAAATAGATGGAAAGTACAGTACTCTGTTACTCTGTGTGTGTGTTATCTTTAACTGGTGTGAATTTTGAATCCAAGAAATCAACTGTTTTGAGCTGCTTTGCTTTTTTTCTTCTTACTCCCCTCGACATGTTGAAGCACAGCCCGGCCCTGCTTCTTCAATCTTGGGGACCATTGAGGGGTGAAAAAAACAAGCAAAACAAACAGTCGCGCTTCATATCAGCCAATAAATTTGAACAGGCTTTCATTGCAAACGGAGGTAGGCTAGTATACAAAAGCATCTAGACGGAGGCTGGAGTACACCGACGTTTTAGTCTACCTCGTACAGTTTAGAGAGGTTTGAAGAGGATGCGTAAACACACATCAATGTCCACTCTCACACACACTTGTGTTAAGGCCGTGACAGCTCGACAAGTCAATAGGCTTCGAAACGTCTCCACCTCGTGTATTTATCCCTGAACTCTCTGGAAGCCTGACCTCCTGAACCTCCGGCTGCTGCCTGTCTGACCTCTCCACTTGGTTCCCCCCAGAATGCAAATCTTCAAATCACCATTCAAGGAATTAGACTGACGGCATGGCAGATTGGCTCATTAGTCTGCCTAAATGTTCTGGTAACAAAATCAGCTCTGCGTCGCTGGTTGTTTGCGTGTCCGATGAGCATTCTAATAAATGTGGATGCGTTCATTTATGTGCCCATTTCACTTGTTAAACAAACCTTTCAGTGTCAAAGAAATAGGTTTACACACTGGGAAATATACTGAAACACTTTCTTGCCAAGAGTAGGACGAGTTGATCAACACAACTATTGTGTCTGTCCATAACCAAATCTGCTTTAGTCTAGAAAAAGTTCTTGATCCATTAGTTTGAAAGCACAATGTTATGGTATCTAGTGCCGCTGAGAGGCTTTTGACAAAAAAAAAAAAAAAAAAAACTAAGGCCGGGTTCAGACCACAAAGTCGAGCGTGAGAACTGATCGTTTTATCCGTTGTAGTGTATCTTAGTTGCCACATCTGGAGGGTCTCACGAAAACCCAAGAAGACCAGCAAGTCCTCTTTTTTGTTTTAGCTTCTTTCTCGTCATGTGACAACTTCCATATCATTCCCATGACGTTGACCAATAGTGAAAGGTAGATGAAAGGATCTGAACAATCCACATCTTTTGGCTTGGTGCGATCCATGAATGTGTCTACAGAAGGCTTTTTCTGAACACAAGACCAACAGTATCATAAGACACTGTTGGATTACATTGTTGTTTCCAGTAGATGATCCCCAGCACCTCCTTTCCCATGAAACCATGTGGGTCGTGGAAGACAGGAAACTATGATTGTTCTGTGACCGACGTGTTGTTTTTCATCTGTTTCGACAAGAATTCATTCATCTAATCACATGATCTGACACAGAAATATTGTATAGTCTGAACCCAGCATAAGATAATTTTGGTACCAATGTTTCATCAAATAGTTTTTGGAGAGATCGACGCGCCAAAAAGGTCAGAGTTGCCCTTCGGCACAGGGAACCACTGAGGTGCCTAACATGAGGAGTACCATGTACACAACGTACACAAAGTAAAGTGAAAAAGTGAAATCTGCACAATCGAGAGCCAATGTATTTGCCACTCCCACTGTTGTGCAGTCAATCTAATTTAAAGTCAGACTTGTCTTAGTCGGAAACACTCTAATATGACAAAGTTATGGAGGAAAACTCCACTCAATCCCTTCCTCTTAAATGGACAATAATTGAATGGCCATAAAAGTGGTGCGCTCATTTATATTGGCTATTAAAAAACGCAGGCTTTTTTTTAATGAGCACTAAAGCAGACGCCCCCATTAAGCGCTCTCTCTCCTTCTAAACCTACCTCTCTCCATCTTTCTCTCCTTCTAATCATCAGCTACACAGCCTCAGAGTGGTCACTGCACTCCCACCGTTACACTTTAGAGTGGAGGGAAGTGAGTTTAACACACACACACACACACACACACACACACACACACACACACACACACACACACACACACACACACACACACACACACACACACACACACACACACACACACACACACACACACACACACACACACACACACACACACACACACACACACACACACACACACACACACACACACACACACACACACACACACACACACACACACACACACACACACACACACACACACACACACACACACACACACACACACACACACACACACACACACACACACACACACACACACACACACACACACACACACACACACACACACACACACACACACACACACACACACACACACACACACACACACACACACACACAGAAAGATGCAAGTCTTCATCTTCTGACTTCAAACCCAGAGGAGACTTGTAATGTGCCAGTTGTCTGTTGATGGATTGCAGCTCTTCTTCTGTTGCTGTGGGTTGATGATTGGTGTCCTGAGGAATGCACAAACTCCCACAATAAAGCTAGAAAGAAAAAAAGTGTTGGGGGGGGGGGGGGAATACAGCAGCCATGCAATGCCGTAGTCCTTGACTCAAACGCTAGCCGTTGCATTCGAGTTCACTTTTTTTTTCTTTTACTTTTCTTGTAAAGCTGCAACTTTACATGTTAGTACATCCAAAATGGCAGCAAGAGGGAACTCCTTAATTTTTGAGGGCTTCTAGATTCAAATTTCTTTGAAGGTGACGCAAACCTTCATATTAAAGAAGAGTCCAGCTTCGTACTTCACTCTTGACTTTGTCTGTGGTGAGAGAATGTCCCACCTGTGTGCACACCAGACACACACCATTTCCAAAAGCCAACTTTTACCAGGGATTCTTTCCATTAGGCGATAAAACACTCTTTTCAGCTGCAGCCCCTCTTTGATTTAAAAATTACCAAGCATATCTTTAATAATCAAAAACTACAAGGACCTTCGTTGTAAAAAAAATATTCTAAGGTCATTAAAGGATGACAGGCGGAGAGGAGAAGCTCAAAAAGTCAATCGTGAGTTTCGGGTGCAGAATCTCGGATTTTCAGGAATTGCAACAGGGTTTCGGAGGTTGTGTGATTCCCTGCTGATCCTTGAGTCCAGGTCGTGGTCTAACAGTCCGACGGTCTACTGCTCCTGTTGTGGTTTTGGGGAGTGTTTGTCAGCCAGCGCTCCTCGCTCCTCCTGGCTCAGTAACAAGCCCCTCGTGTCCGGGTACTGGCTGTTGTCAAAAGGCATGTGGTGGACACTCTGGACGTGCGTCTTTAGGTTCCCTTTCTGAGAGGCTCGGTATGGGCAGAGCTGGCAGCAGAATGGCCTCTCCCCTGAAGAACACACACATAAAGGTTGAGAGGTCAGGTAGAGGCCAGAGGTGACAACAGACATGATGTAGAGAGGACAAGGGATTTTGAGCATACAGGGAATTTAAACCACGGATTAGACTTGCCGCAGTGGGATGAAAAAAAGGAAAGAAATAAGCAAACACAGACAAACATAAACCAAGACACATGATGGCATTCAGCTAGAAGAAGGGAAGCATTATGCGGGGCAAGTGAAGCGTTCACATTTTATTTTTTACACCTAATTTCACATAAAAAGTTCTGTATCCTGACCCAGATGGAGGAACTCGTCCTCCCTCTTTACTGCCATCTGGAAAAGAGCGCCACACATCCCCTGTCTGAACAGTCCTACTTTTGTCTCCGCGTATTTCTCTCAATCATCTGGGCCACCCCGTGCTCCCCGCCTAAACACACACACTCCACACACACCCCGTACTCTCTCCTCTAATTAGACTGACCTACAATGGCACAGACACCTCTGCAAAAAAGAAATAAATAATAAGCAACGCACACCTGAATAAAACAAATGAGAGTGCCATTTAATTGCACCTAATTATCATTTTGATAAATGGAAGAATATCAAAGCGGGAAAACAAATGACTCCCCGCGCCCCTCCCGCACCCTTCTCCCAGAAGAAGAAACAGGGAAATATAGCTGTTATCATACATCATCAGAAACGCAACGGAGAGAAGAGAAATAGAGGGTGTGGGGGTGAGGAGGAAAGAGAGAGATAAAAACAACAAAAAAAAGGTATAATTAATCACATAAAAATCATCCCAAAAAAAAAAAAAAAAACAGCTGGAAAGATGGCAAGGGTGAGACGTGAGAGGAAAGCGAGAACCTCCACGACATCGTCCTGCGAGGAAACATCGCTGACGGGACCGGTGCACTACATTATACTAAAGGTTATCGTCACCGTAAAGCAGCGTCAACACTACATCTAATTGGACCCCTCCGCCGCGCCTGCTCCCATCATTCATAGCGTGCGGTAAATCTGAGTCCATGTGCGTGCGTGTGATGTGTGTGATTAATTAAGATGGAAGCAGCAGCATGTAGAAGCCAACTCCCTTCGAATGTCAAAAGCGGCGCAGATTTTGTTTACCTCTGTTCCCACCATCCTTGTCTCTATGACTGACTCGGACAACTCTGAAAACATGTTCTTTTTTTATTGACTTTGTTTACATGCACTGCTGTAACTGCAGTCACTCAAAAACAACTGAAAAAGATGAAGTGCGCCACTGTTGCTTCTTGCCAGGTTGATAATCATAATTTTCCTCCAGACACCTGTCCGTGTTACGCAGGAACTTCCCTTTGCTGATCTTTATAGCTAGTTTCCCAGTTAATGCTAACTGTACATGGAGTGAGTTTTTATTTAAACTGACCTGTTTGAATTGGATTCACTTAGACTTATAAATAATTAAGGATGGGGCTGCTTTGAGTGACAGGTCAGTGCTGTCACGGTTGGTGAGCTGCCTGCACGTTTCAGCAACCAGGTTCCATTCGGTCCATCTCAGCTCCACCCATGAACCACCTTTTTGTCCATTTTTGGATTGGCCTGGATTAAGGCGGAGTCAGGGACTGCTTCAAAACTGCTCTTCAGGAAACCTTTGGGTGACGTCATGGAGGCCACGTTCATTTTCTATTTACAATCTCTGGGTTTTTCTAATCCGCTACCACAATTACGGTAACCAGGTTTTTAGTTTAAATGGCAGTGAGAAAATAAACTCAATGGAGAAAGACGACTAATCAAGTCACCAACACTGACGTTTTTGAAGCAAAACCAAAGCTTTTCAATGAGAAAACTGTGATGAGAACTGGATACACACTCCTAAAACGTCAGGTGTGATCCAGCAGTGTGAGGGAATGCTAGGTGTTAATGCCAGGTGCAGAAGGTGCCACGTGAGTTACATGTGAACAAAAAAAATAAAATAAAAAATAAAACTCACACTAGATGGGAGGCGGAAGGATTGACACAGACACACAATGACATGCTGAGGTGAGACAGTAATAATAAGGAACATGCAGAAGCGATGAGGGAGCCCGGTGATTAGCCATTGTGCCACATACTTGTTTGGGAGCTTCAGAAGCGGTGGTGTGAGCGTCAGTGCCTCTGTGGAGTCCGTTAAAATCAAACCCAACTGTGGGGGGAGAAGGAGGAGAAGGGGGGGGGGGGGGGAGGGGAGGAGGGCATTTGGTTAAACGCTCAACCAGATCCACACAAGCAATTTTATTTTTTTTCCCCCTCTTTTCCACCACCACCCGCACACAATAGCGTTTGCCACCAGCACCCTTGTTAATAGAGGGGAGCTGGCAGTGATGATGATGGCGATCATGGTGGTGATGATGGCGATGGAACCTGGTGGATGCGAGTCGGTGATTTAATGTGATGCATGTTAATAGAGGCCTCGGGGTGGCTGGCCTTTTCTGCGTGTGCACGTCCATGCTGAAGACAACTGTCGGTGACCACTTTAATTACAGCCTCTGCCAGTGTTTACAGAGCCAGTGCTTGAGCATGTGTGTGTTAATACAGTGTGTGTGTGTGTGTGTGTGTGTGTGTGTGTGTGTGTGTGTGTGTGTGTGTGTGTGTGTGTGTGCGTGTGTGTGTGTGTGTGTTTACAATAGGGCTTGAGGGGGAGAGGGAGGTGAGGGGGGGGAAGCTGAGCGCTGCATCACTTACCATTTGGCCTCTGTCACTTAGAATCACTGGCTGTGCCACATATCATTCACACTCTCTATAAAGAAGCTACTTATCTTACTGTCTACTGTGATCAATGCCAGCCCGGCTGATGGACATGACAGGACAGGAGACGGGAGACGAGGAGGAGGGAGGGAGAAGGGAAGAGAAAGGAGAGCAGGCAGCTGAGGAGAGGAGAGGAGAGGAGAGGAGAGGAGAGGAGAGGAGAGGAGAGGAGAGGAGAGGAGAGGAGAGGAGAGGAGAGGAGAGGAGAGGAGAGGAGAGAGGAAGAGGAGAAGCAGAGGAAACAAAAGAGAGAAAATAAATTAAAAGTGAAATGAAAGGACGTAAGGAGACAAAAGAAGAAAGTGTATGAGTAGCGGAGGACGGAAACCAGAAAGAAAAGACAAAGAGGGTAGAAGAAAGGGTGAGATGTGAGGACACAACAGGAGAGGGGAAGATGATGAAGAAGGGGAGAAAAAAAACGAGATGAAAAGTAAAAAGAGGAAGAAGAAGCACGGGTCAAAGAATGATGAGTGGAAACAAGAAAAGAAGGGAGGAAGAGATGAGAAGAGGGAATAAGAAAATAAAAGGAAAAAGGTGAGATGAGGAAGAGAAAAAAAACAGAGAAGGAAAGGAAACGAGCAAGGAAAGGAAGAGGAAATGAAACGTGAGGGACAATGAGAAAGTTGAGGAACAGCCAGGATGTCTGAATCAAGCTGTTTAGTGAATGAAACCGGGATGCATGCAAATGGATTCGTACGGTTGGCATGGACAAATGCTGTTCTGCTTCATTAGAATGCACAATTCCATCTCTCTAATTGACATGTGATTAATAATGTATACAATTTGTCACAGGTCAGTATCCGGAGCAAATCATGTTTCAGTTTAAAAAATAGAGACAGCTGCCCAGCCCAGGGCGGGGAAGGACTCACAGACCGGCTGTCACACTCAACTGAACAAAAAGATCTGTTTTGATTTATTTGGTGGAGTGCGGGGACGTCGCGGACGCACGATGACTCAGACGAAGAAATATGGCTGAGAATGTGAATCCCCATGCATATATTCTCTATAGCTCATGTCGGTGTGTCCCGGCTGGATCGGGCGGAGACGGAGGTGATGTGTGTGTGTGCACAGGTGGTCCCGGGGTGAGTGACTAGTGAGAGAGTGGCCAAAAAAACAGGAACATCTAAGAATACATGAATAATAAGCAGCTAATAAGGTTAAAGCCGAACACTGGACCTCTCTCTCACACACAGTACATTGTTGGTGCTCTTCGTCTTTACTGAGGCTGTTTGTCTTCCTCCCTTTTCTAAAAATTGTACAGTTTCTGTGACTGATGCTCTTGCGACGTGATTACCGATCATTTATCCTCCAAGAAATCTTTTAGTAGGTGTGAATGACATTGGAAACTCATATTTAAAGAACTTACTAGCAGATCTTTTCAACCCTAATGTTCTGTTTGGAGGTCCTGGAGACCTACAGCTCTCTTAAATCTATAAAAAAAAATGTCATTAATATGTACAAATATAATTAACACAACAAGTTTACAAACTTAACACCCCCTGAATTTTCCTAATTCTAGAGAAAATAATCATAAAAGGATTATAAACATAAATTTGAACTCATATTTTATAATTCCCTGTTCGTAGAAGGACACATTACTACCATAATATGACAAACAGATTGGGTTGTCACTGTTGTCAAGATTTGATCATGTATGAAACATGCCCCTATCTTAGTGTAATACTAATGCTTTATGGTTGTTTTGGTAATGTGTACCATTAAACATATGCACAAACTCAATTTAGTTTTAATGATGTCAGAAGAAAATAATATTTAAAGGGAAAACAAGTTAAATTTTGCAATTATCATAACATATTTCTATAAGGAGAGCAGCTGGGTCTTTGAGAGTCCAGAAAAATTGGGTTGGAGCTGAAGCCAATTTAAAAGCTGATTTTGCCGGTTTACAAATGCTTTTATCATGAGGTGTTTTCATTATTTTGACGAGCCAGTGAAAGTGTACGTGTGCGACGTGTATTTGTGTTTCACTGCAGAACGGCTGTATTTACCTGTGTGGGATCTCATATGAGTGCGCAGGTGGCTGGGCTGACTGAAACTCTTCCCACACTCGTGGCAGAAATACTGTCCCTGCCGCATGAGAGACCTCAGCATCCCTGATCACACACACACACACACACACACACACACACACACACACACACACACACACACACACACACACACACACACACACACACACACACACACACACACACACACAGGAGGGAGAAACACACAATTAAACAAGGTACAAACGAGACAATCTACAAATACATTACAGATTTGAAAAACTCCATTAGTCAAAACAGGCGTCAAATAGACATTAAAACATAAGATGTGTATTATAAACCCAGCTGTGAAGCTTGATCTGACTTCTTCACTTTAAAGCAACAGGTATTTATTCAGAGGAGGCTCTGAATGACATGAAATTGAACTCCTCCTAAACAGAATTTAAAACACATTTTTAACATTAATTTGTATTAAAAAAGTTCAAATCCCGCCTTTCTTCTTAATTTCTTCTTAGGATAATTTTTTTTCCCCAAATTTAGTCTTGGTAAGGTTGTTTCGGGTTGTATTTAAAACACTTTCAGGGAACATGAAAAATATGAATTGACTTCTTTTGCGGAGGTTTCAGATGTGAATTTGTTTTAAAATGATACAAAGTCGGTGTGTCCTCAAATACAGCCGAGGATTCCCGTGTGAGATTTTAC
Organism: Brachyistius frenatus; assembly: GCF_029030835.1. Classification (NCBI taxonomy): domain Eukaryota; kingdom Metazoa; phylum Chordata; class Actinopteri; family Embiotocidae; genus Brachyistius; species Brachyistius frenatus. The sequence goes on along the minus strand of NW_027210613.1, from coordinate 707,619 downwards.
ATGACTTTTTTTTTTTTTTTTTATTTTTTTTTATAAGGTTGACATCAGCATAATAGAAGTCTGAGTAAAAAGACATGTCGGCGTGGCAGTGTTTGCAGAGATCGAACGAAGATGTAAAGGTCAGTAATGGGCAGAAAGTGAGTGGGTGTACGTAAGCGCGGGGCCTGGCTGGAGCGGCGGAGGTAGGTAGCATCAGTAGTGGACTCGCGCAGGCATCATTAGTATGTCTAATGTGTCATTATGAGCGGCTAGCTCCAGGGGCTGGACTGCAGCTGTCACACAGCATCATCTCAGAGGCTGACAGCCAGACACACACAGCACACACACACCGCATAAATTACAGGCAATTAAAACGCCCCGGCTGTGATGTGCCCGCTCCGCTGCCCGTGTGTCACATGTCAGGTGTGTGTGTGTGTGTGTGTCGGCATGTGTTTCAGGAGTTGTATATTATGTGTGTTTGGTCCAAGGGAGGACAGTGAGGCAGGAGCTGTGGCACCCACTGGCTGCATTTACACACACACACACACACACACACACACACACACACACACACACACACACACACACACACACACACACACACACACACACACACACACACACACACACACACACACACACACACACACACAGAGAGTAATGCAACAACACTGACATTGCATGCACCGATCACCTTTACATGGTGATGGCCTTTAAATAGCAAAAACATGATGAATTCTGATGCTCTTAAAGCTCCTAAATCCTGTGACATAACGTGATTTAATGTAAAATCAGGGCTGTTTTTACGCTTAGTCATTTTCATATTAGAGGAAATGAAGAGGTTCAGCCTTTGTTTTATTGGTCTAGCATTCTTAGAGGACTGCAAATATCCAGGAGAAACCTCTATTGTTGCTTGCAAGTGTGCAAATTCATCAAGACATCTGAATTTGTGGGAACAGATTGAACCTCTGCCAAAGAATAGATTTTTAGATTTTGCATACAAATCTTAATTAACGCCAAACTTGCAGGTAAACAAAATTAGAACTGAAAACTTAAAAGATTATTTCAGTGCTAGATGGATGTTACTATAAGATTGATTTAAAAACTAAAAGGAAACACTGGCAAAAATCCACCATGTTTTAACTCAGCGTAGCTAATGGGAGTTCTATAATGAATGAATGAGGCAGTAGAAGCAAAATGCCACCAGGAAATTAATTGTTAAGGGACAAGAAGCCCAACTGTGGTTGGTAAAGCAGACAGAATGCATACTGAGTGGCTGAAAGAGCAGCATATAGAAACCTGTTGTTGCATGATGAGGTATAATATTCATAATCTAGATAACTAAGCAATAAACACATATCACTCATGCTGGACAGAAACTCTTTTGCTTGTTTGCGTGTAAATGTTTGCAGAATGAGAAAGTGGATGAGACGTTTAAAGATCCATTTAATGACATTCTGACCATCACACGCACACACACACACACACACACACACACACACACACACACACACACACACACACACACACACACACACACACACACACACACACGTTCCTCTGACCTGTCTTGTTGACAGATAACAGGCCCGAGGGTTTGGGGTGTGCTTTGCTTACTGCGCAATCCCCCAGCAGGCACATGAACACCCTGAGCGTAAGGGTTGGCATATACCTGGGCAGTGCCCACTAGTTGTACGTGTATGTTTGTGTGTGTGTCTGTGTATGCGTGCGGACAGGGAGGGAGTGTGTGTGTGTGTGGGGGGGGGGGGGGACACAGCAGGGACAAGGAGGACGGGGAGGCGGAGGAGGTGACAGAGAGTGTCTCTGGCAGCCCGACTGCTGGCCTCTGGATACTCTACTTCTACTCTGGGCCGCCAGCCCTTCTCACTGATGCACTAATGAAAGACAAGACAGAGCTGGACGGAAAACACGAGCAGACGCGCACACACTCGTACACACATTACAGGGAGAAAAAGGGAGAAAGACTCAGTTGCTCAAAAAAGGTCACTTTATAGCATGTGACTCAAAGGGCTAAGGCAGATCGTGACGATATGCGCCAGGACGGGTGACAGCGATGTCATGCGTCTGCTCTGGGGCTGTTGTCTTTGACCCCTGGCTCCGTACAGCCCCACTTGACCCCAGAGACACAACTGAAAATGGGCAAATAATACGGATGTTCGGTAATGACCATTTCCAAAGCAGCTGGTGGGGTAATTATTCTGTCTCATCTCTACTCTTTGCCTCTTCTGTTCCCTCTCTCACTGTTTTTCCTCCCTCCATTCGCATCTGTGCGAGTCTCTCATCAGGCAGAGCCGTGACCTAAACAGTTTGTGACAGCTTTCTGGGAGAGTGGAGCCGGAGACTAGGCATGCCTCGCAGACCTGAGAGTAGCAAAGGTTCTCTCACGTCTTTCATGGTTAAAAAAAAGAAAAACACACACACACACACACACACACACACACACACACACACACTCTCCTTTTGCATCTAAAAACCCAGGCACATATGGACACACATGCTGCCCCAGATACATCCTTTTAATATACCACACAAACATGCAAGCGCACATGTGTGTGCTCATTTAATGGATTTTCTCTTCATTATTAAAAACTTCATCAGACTGGAGCGTGGTCTGTCCATCACTTGCCAGATGGTGAGTTAGGATGTGTGGGAGAGGGTAATATGTCTACCTATTTAATACGGCTTGTACATTAAGTGTGGGTCTGCTTGACTGCCTGGTATCTTTTTCATCTTTAGCCTGTCGAGTACGATCACTTCTACTCATAGCAGCTCAAAAACCAGTTGTTCTTCTACCATTCCTGACGTTTGGCATTTTCTCCGAAGCCAAGATCCTCTGGGCATTTTGTATGTGAACTGACGCTGTGGGACTTTCTGCAATACAGATTTTTCCAATTGTTTTGGTCTTATAAAGACATAAAAAAAAAAAAAAAACACAATTTTGCATTGTCTTACTACTAAATCAGACAACAGAAATGGCTCCCTACCAGTGGGATCCAGCATAGCATTGGCTGCACCCCAGCGGTGGCAGAGGGCAGCCAGTTCATGCGGGCTGTAGTTCTTGAGGAAGCCGAGGATATCACTTGGCATCTCCGGTGTCTCTGCGATCGGCTCCTGCTTCATACCTCCACGAGCTTCTAAAGGTAGTGAAGAAGAGGAGAAGGAAGAGGTGGAATTCTGCAGAGGGCCTCCCTGTGCGTGGGAGGCGCTGTAGTTGTACCCTGCCGTTGAACTGTGGGTGATGGCGCTGGGCCTCGTAGTGTTCGCCCGACCCTGGCTGTGGGAGTTGGGAAGCGACTGGTGAGGGGCGCCCCGTGCCCGGCTGTACTCCGCTAGGCCGTGTTTGCTGGACAGCATGAAGCCCAGACCCTCCTGAGGCATCAAGCAGTGGTCGGCCATCCTGGAAGCGGTGGCGGGGCTCTGCGCTGAGGAATGCGAGGGGTTACCAGTGTTCTTCTCCAAGGAGCTAGAAGACGACAGCGAGCTCCCCCGAGGGTACATATCCACTTTGGGTCTGAAGCGAGACGGATGACTCTGATCCTCCCTGTGACGGATGCTGCTGCTGGTGCTGCCGCCCGGCCGTACGGGAACTCTCCCGGCGTGGTTGCCTGGGGTGGATGAGGAGCCCCTCGATGATGATGAGCAGGGGGTGGCGGATGATGATGATGATGATGATGATGATGATGGTGTGGCTGCATGACTGGCTGGTCGACTCTTCTTTGGAACCTCACTGGGGCAGGCTGGAGGCCGTGTACGTTGGGTGGGCATCAGTGAAGGCAGCGGTTGACACTCCTTCCCTTCCAGGACTGGCGGGGGTCCAGTGCGTCTCCTGGAGGATAACAAGCTGTCCCTGGAGCCCTTTGAGTTGTTTTTAAGAGCCCATTTAGGAGCCAGGCTGGAGCTACTGCTGCTGATGCGGTGAGCCACAGTCTGGTGCATCCAGAGCACCTCGGGGTAGTGGGTGGAGTGAGAGCAGAAGGAGCACTTGTGGCTAGGAAGGCTTCTCCTGTCCAACATCGAGGAGCCTATGCCCCTGATGCCCTCAGCCCTCACACATAGATCCACTGGGGCCATGCTGGGATCGAGCGGTGAGGATCGAGCTGAAAGGTAACCAGGAGGGGATGCGGAGTTGTTCAGCCCCTGAAGGAGAGCCTTCTTCAGTTTGGGATAACCACTGGGGGTGCCGCTGTCCGAGCTGTAGCTGGGGCTGGGAATGGGGCTGGGTCTGTCTTTGGAGGCAGCCGGGTGATGGACACGAACATGAGTCAAGTAGGCCTGTGACTCCGTGGTGACAAAGTCACACAGGCTGCAGATGTAAGGCTTCTCATCTGTAGGGGAAAGGAACGACAACATAACGGTCAGTTACTGCAAAGGAAAACATCTGGATTATCCTCTTTACTGCTCGCTAACTTAGAGCTCATGACTTCAGTTCACTGTGCAGATTCATGGTTTCATATTGATGTAGTTTTAGTGAACGGCCACCAGGCTGCAGTATTGGTCACTATTTCCATACCTTCTCTGTTTATTTTTACATGTAGACATCATCTCAAATAAAAGTATTATTTCTTTAATTACAAGGATAATAACCATACCAAAACAAAAATCAACAATAAATACCTATATAATAATATAGTATATAACATATAATACTGTAATATTATGATGGTTGCAAAGGTTAGATAGTTGTTCATTAAGACACCTTGAACATGTAATAGACAGTACTCCTGTGAAGGTTATTGTGTCGTGAGGCTTGAAGATTTTGTCAGGGATGTGTTGATTATCTCGATGGTAAATGTTCGGCTGTCTTATAGTCCATATATGCTGTGAAAAACGTACACCATAATATCAAACATTACCAGAGAGCTGAATAAACACCTTATTTACACATAAAACAATTGCAATATTAAATCTTAAAAGGCTGGCTTACTTATTGTCAGACTGAAATTGTGCAAAATATTTAGCCCTCATGTTAACTGTATGGAGCCAATATTGTTTATCTCGGAGGTGCAGCTTTATACATTCCCCACAAGGTGGCGTTTGAGACCTGTCTTTACACTCTCATTGTTATCACAGTAAAACTTAGCAATAGAAATAGAAATAGTTGTATTCTTTCGATGTAAAAATTATTAATAGGAGTTAATTTGAATTTTGATGAGTCAGACAGAGGCTGGCTCATGCAGCATTGTATCTTTTTGCATACACAGCACAGATACTGTAAGTAGCACATTATTGTACTCTCCACTACCCCGCCTCTTCTTCACAGTAACACCAACCTGCCATCTGCTTTTCATTTGGCTTCCTGTTAGCAACACTGGCCAAAATTCACAGCTCAGACGGTGCCAAGGTGAAACCCTGGGCCTGGGCAGTTTAGCAGGCAGGGTGGTAAGACTGATGTGTTCTGTTTATTAGGCGGATACTCATTATTATTATTCAGTTACTGACCAGTCAGAGTCAGTGAAAGTAAGTTAGTGTCTTTTTTGTCATCCACTGCACATGCAGAATATTTTTACTGTCCTTCCAAAGTAAATGTAAGTTCTAAATCAGTCGCTCAATCAAGTGTGAAGACAAACATAGAAACATTGAATAAACATTTACATTTCATTTAGCTGATGCTTTTATCCAAAGTGACTTACAACACACTGATGGTACACCATCAGGAGCAATTTTTTTTTTAGGGTTCTGTGTCTTGCTCAAGGACGCTTAGATATGTGCACAGGAGGAGCTGGGATTGAGCCACCAACCTTCTAATTAGTGTGCAACCCACTCTACCAACTGAGCTACAACCTCCCCAACAAATCAAACAAATTAAGTAAGTAATAGTGGTGCCAGTGTTTAACACTTGTCTTGTAAAGTGGCGAGTAAGCACCTTAGAAACACATCAGAACCAATCGAAATCATATGTATCCCCAAAAAGTGTCTAAACAGATGTAAAGGGACATCAGAGTATTTGGGAGTGTCCTTTGAGTGTCTCTTTCCCCCATTGCCTGCATCCCTCCTCCATCGGGAGGTGACACTATAAATAACCAATCCCTCAGACATCAGGCAGCCTGGCTGGCTCAATGGTAAGAAGAGTGGGTAAGTGACAGTGGGGGTGTCACAGGAGGTAACCTTAGAGATTAGGAGTGAGTCAGTGGGGGAAAGGGAAGAAAGGTAACTACAAAGAGGATGGATGGAGGGATAGAAGCCCTTACATCTTGACAGCAAATGTTTTTTGGTAAATGCTAAATTCTTCCAAATTTGTATGAGTTAGTTTTGTCACTAAAATCATTGCACTTCACCAAATATTAGTTAAATGTGATGATTGAAATTCAGTATTTCTAATATGTGATATATATATATATATATGTGTGTATACAGTATACAGCCTACACAGTATGTTGAGCTAAAGTGCAATTCCTGAAACCGAACACCAGGATGTCCATCATGGTTTGGAGACACTGAATTCTCTACAGTACATTTACTACTGTAAAAAGGAGTTAACCAGGCCTTTAACTGCGGGAGTACAGGACTGTCCTTTGATGTTTACACATACACACTAATAATAATTGGTTGTTATAAAAGATACAACAATAGTGGTTAAAAGGAAATATGTTTACATATTTTCATGGCTAAGACACAAAATAGAGAGCAAAAAAGCTAAACATATTCACACAGATGAGGAGGGTGCGGGGAGTTTCCTGAGACAGGAAGACCTGAAATAGCACACAACTCGATCAGGCCTGAAGAAATGTTGCTGCTATTTTTGACTGTCTGCACTAACAGGGAAGAAAGGAAACAATCACCGCAATTCTTTGCCATCCACTATCATATCCTGTACAAAGAAGTGTTTCCAGCAAGTTTAAAAAGGTAAAAGACAGAAGCCAAAGAGCACTCAAGGGCTGCAAACACCGGAATCCTTCCTTTAGCATGTGTCAGCTGTGATTATGGTTGTTTTGCCCTTGCATGGGTAGGTTTTCTTTTTTTTGCTCTGCAGTGTTTATTGGTTGTGGAGGTGAAAAAAATGATAGGCATTCCAAAAATGCCCTCTGCTCTGCTGACATGCCACTGAAAGCTACAAAGTTTCATTTAACTGTTAACTTGATTGCTCTGTGATACATAATCACAGCCCCGCTGTAAACAGACTTTCCAGTCACAATGAAAATGTATTGACCATATTTGATACAATTTGTGTGCTTACAATGATGCTATTATAATGTAGCTATTATAATGTTCTGCCACATGGTGGCTCCAGTTCCCAGTCCATGGATACTGATGAGCTATACCTTCACAAAGCACATTTCATCAACAGATGTTTACTACAGTGTGACAGGTCTGGAGTGGGAGGCTTGAAAAGGGCTCCAGTCATTTCTGTCACTGAAAATCCTGCTATGTGAGTTTCTACAGTTACATTTTCCTATTGTTGTACACTACAAAGTTGAGTCAGTATCTTATGAAAAACAGAGAAGTGAGTAGGTAGCAATGGTGGTGCCATCAGTAGCTGAAACTGCCACAAAGAAAGCCTCAACATTATCATCATCCAAGTATTTTGATTTGACTAAACCCCAGAATAGTAAAATGAGCTGCAATTCCCAAATCCCCAACATTTACCGCAATGTGTCTGCAATGATTTTCAGTCATTCAGGTCCTAGTCAATCTAAGTGTTATCTGAAGACAACTGGACTTGGTTGAGGTTCTTGAAGACCTTTCACCTCTCCGTCGAAAGGCTTCTTCAGTTCCACCTGGCTGGATGGGAGTCCCACACTTTTTGAAACATCTTAATGAAGCATCTTCAAAAATACTAAAGCAATTCCAGTTGCCCGTGGTTATTACTTAGATCTACCCCTAACCAAACCTTAAGTTACATCTATATTGCTCATAGATTGCTCTTTTAATTATAGATGATTATTTTAAACAAGTACAAGGGAAATACATAACATAAACCCTACAGAAAATGGCAGACATTATTGACTAACCTGCAAGCTCTCCAGAGTTTGAGGTACCCATCTCTGAGGCTTGGTCTCCAAGGGTTGAGGCCGGTGGAGAGTCTCCGTACCCTGGAGTGCTGGGCCGGCTGGGGGAGCCTGACTCTGGATCACTGGTGGAGCCCCACCGGTCGTCTCTCGCGGTTCTTTCCTTGTCTCCCACAGACGCCCTGCCTCCGTCCTTCCTGTGGACCCGCTGGTGGACGACCATCTGGTGACGACTGCGAAACACCTTCCCGCACTCAAAGCACTCATTGGATTTGGAGGAAGCTTGTGACTGGGATGGTCGTCGTCTTTCCTGTCGGGACGAAGGTCGGTACTCAGAGTCGCTGAGGCTCTCTGGCGTCCGGTCCCCTGAAGAGGTGTGGCTTCCCAGCCCCGAGCTGCTGCGTCTGCCTGAGCTGCGTTTCTCTTGACCTTGCAGGACATAACGACTGCTCTCCTTCTCGAAAACCACAGCGGCTCCAGCGAGGGCCTCCTCCCCCATACTTCCTCCCCCAATGGAGGCCTTGTAACCAGGCTCCACGGGCTCCACAACCCTTCCTTTGGTGGCTAATTGCCAGGCCTGGTAGCTGCAAACTGGATCTAGCTCTGGGATTCTTTGACCCGAAATCAGATTCTCGTTTTCCTCCTCTTCATCTAGGGTCTTTCCCTCAACTGTCTGGAGGTTTAAGTAGTCCAGAAAACGTCTCTTAGCAGCTGGAGAGTCCTCATCATCACAGGGTCTGCACTTACTGTGGGATTTCCTGCCAAAGCTGAGACTGTGGACTTTATCATGAGCTCTAAGGCTTTCTTTGTTGTGAAACAGGTTCCCACATTTGGAGCACATTTGATAGATAGACGTCACAGAGCCAGTAAGGATATCAGGATCCTGGGCTACATCGTTGATGGTGGCTGGAAGCTCGGCTGAATCTCCTTTTGATCGTGACCTGGATTTGGTGTTGTGTGTTTTCATGTGAGATTTGAGAAACCAAGCTTCGCGGAACCGTCTGCCACAGATACGACAGCAGTGGTCCAGGATCCCTGCATGTTTCTTCATGTGCGACTTCAAAAACCAGGCTTGGGTGAAGACCTGGCCACAGGTCTCACAAGGAAAGGTCCCATCACTCTGGTGTTGGACACCATCAGATTCTGTCACAGCCTCTTCCTTAACAGCAGTCTCCTCCTCTGTGTCTGCTGTTATGTGAACCTTCTCAATGTGGCTGAGGAGCTGGTCCTCGCGCTGGGCCTCGTAGCCACACAGACGACAACAGTAAGGCCGGTGGTCAGTGACAGACTTTTCCCTTTTCATGCTCCTCGCAGGCGCTTTCCTCCGACTTTCCTCACCACTATCCCCATTGATCATGCGGTTACAGGCAGAGCTGCTCTTAGTTGGACTCGTGCCTCCATCGAGACCCTCTGAAACCCTCATCTCCTCCTCCTCAGCCCCACCCTCTTCATCATCATTGGAGTGGTGGCTGGACAGTGTGCCCAGTTTGTGGCTGCGGATGTGGACTTTGAGGTTGCCCTTCTGCGAGGCCCTGTGGTCACAGTAGGGGCATTTGTAAGGGCGTGCACCCGTGTGGCGCCTCATGTGCTGCGACAACGAGCTGAGGAAAGGGAAGCTGCGTCCACAGATGTTGCAGTCGAAAGCCCCAGGGATTTTGTCATCCTCTCCCTCAATCTCATTCCCAGAGTTGGCCTTGTCTTCACTCAGCTTCTCCTTTTGACCTCCTGCCTGGGTCTCCATCACATCCACGCTGTCTCTAGGATTCATGCTATAAATTAAACTACACTGTCTACCTGGCCTTTTACAAGCTCACTAACACTTGAGACTGCTGCTATCTGCAGTTGCACATCTAGGGATGTCTAGAGTGCTTTTCCAGGTCAGTTAAAAAGCGATCTGCCTTCAATCATCCAGCGATCAAGCTGCTAACAGTGCTGCTGATTTAGCAAAGTTCAGTTACTGGATGCCACACAATGTATCCATCTTCAGTGACTCAGCCCATAAAAAGCAACTGATCATTTGCTTTTTCAGGCTAGTGAAGGCCTGGCATATAATATACAACTGAGATCTCTTTGTCAGAATTATGTGAAAGTATCACCCAGTTTCAGGTCATCATTGTGTTAATGGAGCGTTCAGAGGTCTTCCAGAGTAACTAATCCACCAAATGTCAGGTTTTTATTCTACTGGCCTCTTCATCCTCAGTTTTTGTGTGTATCCCCAGCTTCCAGGTCACATAACAGTGAGCTCTATGTAGCAGGGTCTGCCTGTAAACCATCCACCTGAGAATGAAGAAGAAAAGACACAGGGAACATATCAGTGAAACTGCATTATTTTAAGAACACTTACATATTTTAAGTTTAAATACATATCTAAGCTAGCTACAGGTGGCGTGTGTATGTCATAAAGTCAGTCTACATGCTTGTTTCTAATTTAGAGATGAATTAAAAAGTTGGTAATCTAAGACCTCAGGTCGGTTATCATCATTACACAGATGGATGGATGACGACATTTTGGAAACTGAATTTGCACGGGTTTTTAGCTAAGGTTACAAAAGCAAACAGTAGCACTGGGTAAGTGAAAAAAAATAAAATTAAAATTAAAATAAAAAATATATATATATATATCTTTTGTAAACCACTAAGCAAGCCATACATTTAAAATCAAATATGGCACCCGGAGCACAGATATAAACCTTCCTAGACCCCAAATTCCTTTGTGGAGGTAAAACACTCAACCGTATTATAACAGACTGTATATCAGTTTAAATTTAGTTTAGATGTGTTATTACTGTGTGTTTGGACTACTATGTGTCTGCAGTTTGCACTGTTCACCATTACTGTGCATGTGCATGCGTGTATGTGCGTGCTGCGGTTGTGCACGAGCCGTGCAGGGCTCGGGGGCTCTGACGCCACAGTGGCTGAGTCGACACTTTACACAATCAGGGTGGTAGTTGAGGGATGCGGGGGTGGGGTGAGGTGGGAGGTCGGGGGCAGTGTTCACATCAGCAAGATCAGCAGTGCCACCATATTCCCTCCCCATACTGGCCTCACGCAGCCGCATCAACTGACACTATCACATGGCAGGGATCTTAAGTACACAACAGGAAGTGGCTCTTCAGACAGTTTGCTCTGCTCTATTTCTCAAATTGGAGTTGAATGGGGTCAGGGAGAGAGTCAAACGAAAGAGAAAGAGAGAGGAAGAGATAGACAAGGCTATAATGGTGTTGACTAATTACATACCGCATATATTTCCTTCAGTAAGTGGCATACTCTCATAGTTTGCATGTTTCCATGAACAGTAAAGTTTGCTCAAATGTTGTTGTTATAAAACCTTAAAAATGTCTTTATTTTATTATTTGCTTCTGCAAAGTCCTAATATTCTCACAATACAAATTAAAGGTTAACATTTTTTCTTTTCTACCTGTCAGCTCAAAAACCCCATCATTAATTAAGACAGCTTTGTTGATTGAAATGACACTTTTTTATGCACAACATTCAAAGCAACTTCTAAATTCCCATCACAAAACTCTGAAACATGAAAGGACCTTTCCCTGGGAAGCCTGTCTGAGAGTGTGGACTGTATGAAACGTGACTGACAACATTATTACAGGCTATTAAAGAAAAGTGTCAGGGCCCATAAGCTGAGTTACTGCCAGGCTCTAATTACAAGTGGATAATTGATCATAATCACAAGAGGATACAGTGGTGGAGGAGGGACGTTAGCACAGGAACAATCATATGTCTTAAACTCTTGCACTGAAAATGACTACCCTGCACCAGAGCCACCTATCTATCCAGAATGATTTATGCTATTGAAATCAGCCACAATGGTTCACCATGCGTCCTCCTGGAGTGCTAACTCGGGCGAAGGCTTCCAGTGTACATGTACTGTTCCAGCCTAAAGTGCAGCTCTGGTTAAAATTACTTTGAAACATAGCAGAATATCAGATCCATAGCTCTTACTGTCCAAACATAATGCAGTCAATGTTGATCTAAAATGATAGAAGCTCACTTTTTCTCCCTGCATTTGAAAGGTCCTAACCTTAAAAAAAGAATAGCCAATGCTTTACGGACATTGCCCAAGGATGGATGGTGGGGATGTTCAGTCGGTCAACTAGTTTGGTCCAGATTATTACCTCAAGAACCCTCAGATGGATTGCTAAAAAAAAAAAAAAATTCGACCATTATTCATGGTCTCAAGGATTAATCCTGATGGCTTTGGTGGTAAAGTTTGTGTTTGTTTTGTGAAATATCTTAACATCCTCTGAATGGATTGGCACAAAATTGGACATTCATGGATCCCAAATAACAAATCCTCCTGACTTTAATGATCCCAGCCTTTTTCCCTGGTACCACCTGAAGGCTTTGTAGCTTCATAAGATAAACTGCATTTGCGCTCCCCTCAGGTTTAACCATGTTAACCTTAGTGACTGTTAGATTTGTTTCAACATCATCAGGTCAAAATTGTAATTTGTCAGTTCATGAATAGTTGCAAAACTAACAGCATTCCTATCGCTCTAAATTTACTCTAGCATAGCCAGACCTATCTTCACCATACTGTGCCAGAGAATGATAGAGGGAATAATCCGGCTGTACCCATGTTATTAGCCTGTTATTAGAAAAAAGAAACCAATCTGGCTTAAATGTATTTCTTTACACTAATCACAATTGATTAACTACCACCAAGCTCAGGATGCAGCGACGGTGCTCTTGAACAATCGGGCAGCTAAATCCTGGCAAAAGCTAGAAAATAACCAAGCAGTCCCGCCTTTTTGTATGCTCCAAATTTATATACATTTATATAGGTTGCTAATTTGGAGGTTGTTGTTGCTGTTCTCCATTGCAACAGGGATTTTTTTTTTTTTTAAATAGTAACACACAAATAGCGGAAAAGTAGAAGAATGTTGCCTAAAGTAGTTGGGCAACAGCAGGTTTATACCAAGTTCCTACATCAAGTGAGTCAAACTGCTCTAAGTTATACTTTGTTTTTCATGTTAATTAGCAAATGCTAGCATGCCAGCACCAGGAAAATAAACTATAATCATAGCATTACACCTGCTAACCACTGCACTCTCAATGTGAGCATGTCAATATTTAGCTAAAAGCACTGCTGTTCTTAAGTACAGTCTCAGAGCCATTAGTATGAGTCATATGAAGTATCATTACATGTAGGAGAATTTATAGTTAACTGTGTTTCATCTGTAATCACATGAAAGAGCACTGCAGTATGCTGTTGCAAATGCCAGTTGTTTTTTTTTATTTTAACACTACGACATAATATAAATTCTTGATGTAGTTTTTAAAAGATGTACACTGTTCGGTAGGACCAGTGTACTTGGCTGACCACATGATAGACTCACCATTTATATGAAGGCTAAATCCTTAAACCTTACGAGGATAATCTTCAAAAGAGCAAATGTAACAACTAACATGACATTTTATTGGAAAGAGCTACAAACGTTGCGCGCTTACTTGATTATATCGAACAAATGACATGGTAGACAATCAGGTGATGATGGATATACAACAGCACAATAAGGACAACAAAGCTGTCCCACCCCAACCATTCATCCACTGTAGTTTTCCCCTCCATCTGTTCCATCTGCTCTCCGTCTCCACATCCGAATGCTACTCATTAATACTTAGTAGTTTCTTCCAGTTCTGGCGCTGAAAACAGAGGATAATGATCTTACTTCCTATTACATGGCCTTGCCGACTGGGGGTCAGGAGGGCTGGGAGGGGTTGAGACTATTCAGCAGTAAGCCTGTCATCCACCAGACACTCACATGTGCAAATTGAAATGTAATGAGATTAACCAGCAGAAGGGAAACAATGCAGGCTCCTCAGCACTGAGGCTAAAGTAAAAAAAAAAAAAAAATGACAAATTGGCTTAGGGAGGGAGAAACTGTCCAGGAAAGACGGAGAAGATTACCAATCATCGAAGTCATCAAAAAAAAAGAGAGGAGGCTTCAAAGCTTTATTAAACACCAACAAAAGACGATAAATGGATACCGTGTCTCTCCTGGAGCTACCAAGACCAGTCCAGTTTGTAAACCTTGACTGTCATTGACATCCTCCAGCTAATTAACATTACACACACACACACGAGAGAGAAGTCGAATTAATAAAACAGGGGACAGTTTGTAGATTAAATTGGAGCTGAAATTGATGTTTTATTTCTTAGTGTGTTTAAATGCTGCCTTCTGATTGAAACAGTTAACACTACTCGCAGGAAAATGATCGTCCTTAAATACCAGTCTGAGCCTTGTTGGGAGCATCACCGCTCCGACATCAGACATGCTGGACACTTAAGCTGCCCTACCGTGAGTCACTGAGAGTGAACAGGGGGGCCTACACTCAGCTGATAATGACTTCTGTGTCGAACAAAAAACAAACAGTTCTTTTTTTTTTTATTACTTCTCCCTCCCCTCCCTCATAACAAACGCAACCTCTGCTGTTCTGCTTTCTGAACGCTGAACTGTAGCAGCTGAGGATCAGCGAGAGGAGGAAATCCGCTCTTATTTTCCAATCGCAACCTTTACAGATCAGCCCGGCTATTTATTTTCACTGAGACTCCTGAGGTCCACATCTGGACTGAGTCTTGAAACAACAAAGTGTCAAACTGTGCGTATCGGCCAACAGAGGACCTAGTGACAGAATTTTTGTGTTTGTTTTCACACAGTAGCGCTGATACAAAGCAAGGCATAAAAATTAAGCTTGATATGCAACACTATTACGATACTACAACAACCACAAAAACAATTACGAAGGGCACCGACTTATGCCGGCTCAACAGTTTTCTCAATAGCCCCCTCCAGAGGCCAGAGATACAAAATTTGGTGCAATAACATGCAAAAAGGGATTCATAGTTGGTTACAAAACATCAGCCTGCTATTTAAAGAGAACTGTTTTATTTTATTTAGATTTACACAAAGGTTTGCAGAAGGTGACAGGCCTCACTCTTTCTCTCATCTGAGATTAAAAAAAAAAACCACTGTCATCCAGCCAGGAAGCACCTTCATCATGGCAATCATCCGAGAGGCAGCCATGACACAAATCTCCTGCACCCAAGGGTGCGGGAGATTGGCTTTCATAACGCACTGACTCACTTGCGCTGTCACCTTATCACTGGTAATGACTGTAGGTCGTCCTGGTGCGGGACATCCTTCAGCCATGATGGGATCTGTTTCCCTCCCACAAAGCAGCACAGAGACGAGTATTTGAGGATAAGAAGAGAGAAAAAAAAACACACAGTGGGGAAAAATAAAGAGTGGACCTTCTGTTGAGATGAACACACACACACACACACACACACACACACACACACACACACACACACACACACACACACACACACACACACACACACACACACACACACACACACACACACACACACACATGCAGGGGAACTGAGGAATCATGAAGCAAAACAGAGGGGGCTTTTTAATGTTACCCACACAAGTCTACATACGCACACTGTGGGCTTTTAACACTGTTCCATACAGGCAGCATTGAAAGCTTAACAGTCCATACAGAGGTGCTCACACACACACACACACACACACACACACACACACACACACACACACACACACACACACACACACACACACACACACACACACACACACACACACACACACACGCACGCACACGCGCGCACACACACACACACACACACACACACACACACACACACACACACACACATAATCACTTCATGGAGCAGAACATATAGAGAGCACTTTACAAAAAACCTCGCTATGCTCGTACAGTTGCTCATAAAGTGGAGACATTCAGTGCTTAGAGTGGGACAGAGGGGATTCTTATGGAGTCTTAAACACACACACACACACACACACACACACACACACACACACACACACACACACACACACACACACACACACACACACACACACACACACACACACACACACACACACACAGTGCAGAGCCAGTGTATTCTCAGACCAATCAATAATCCATTATGAACAAACTGCTCTTCACCTCCCACCCTGCCCTAAACCGGCAGACAAAGAGGTCTGCTGTGTACGCCACGATGAAGGGAGAGAGAAGTGAAGCACAGCTGGACACGAACACACACACACACACACACACACACACACACACTTCAGGCTGTTTGCAAAACACACACTCTGGAGATTTAGGAGTTTTGTAGGGTGACAAATGAGTGAGCTTTTTTTGCAAAGTTTGTGGACAGAGAGGGTACTGCCTTAGAAAGAAAAAACATCAAAAGTTCGGTCTGCAGTTGTGAGTGGAAAACCCACAGAAAAGCTTACTTTCTATATATAAATTGTAGTAAACTAATACACGTGCTTTCCAGTAAAAGAACGTGTACATTATTGCGTATAATATTCCTACATTCTTATATGTTTTTGCTCATCCCGGCTTGTCCCTGCTACATTTCTCACATACTTGCACATAACCACATCTGGCCGTGTATGCGTTTGTGTGTATGCAAGCGAGACAGGACAATCCTTCAGAGACTAAATGCAGATGGATGTGGGGCAGGTGTGTGTTTAAGCCAGTTTTAGTCCAGTTTTGTACTGCATGCTCTGATTCGCTCTGTTTTGATGCATAATTGTGTCCAAAAGTGACTAAAGTATGGACCTAGTGTAATAGATTGGCTCGGGTATGACTCATTTGGACTTTAGCTTGGTACTTTGGTGTTATTTTTGGTGTTTTACTTGGTAGAAAAATAATACAAGTAAACACATGGTAGACACATGATAGGATCTATGTTTCCCTCAATAGCACAATGAAGGTCAAATTGGGCATAATTTGACTGAGGTTTGGTTGTATGATTCCAGTTTGATTGGTATATCTCTTATGTAGTTTGACTCCAAACTTTGAGCTCTAATCTAGAACCAGGTCTCTGACCAAATTGGGTCCCGTTTGGGCTGAATTACCGTATAGTTTTCCCTTCAGTCCCCCCTGTGTCAGAGCAGGTCACTCTCATAAGCA
This sequence comes from Brachyistius frenatus, assembly GCF_029030835.1. NCBI lineage: Eukaryota > Metazoa > Chordata > Actinopteri > Embiotocidae > Brachyistius > Brachyistius frenatus. The sequence goes on along the minus strand of NW_027210613.1, from coordinate 690,685 downwards.
GGAAGAGCAGTGGGGGGCTTTGTGGCATTGTTGGGGTCTCCAATTCCCATCCTACCCCTGGTTCCAACCCTGCTGCCCCACCTCCCCCCATCCCTTAAACCCAGCCAGAACAATAGAGGGGGTCCATGCTGTCTGTCCCTCCTCAAACCCCCCCACCACTCCCACCACCCCACACACACACACACACACACACACACACACACACACACACACACACACACACACACACACACACACACACACACACACACACACACACACACACACACACACACACACCTCCCTCCCCCTTCTGATAAATAGGCTGAGAGGGGATCCTGCCTGCCTACTCTATTTGCGTGAGAAGGGCCTTTGGATAGAAAAGAGTCCTCTGGGTCTCTGTTCCTGTGTGTGTGTGTGTGTGTGTGTGTGTGTGTGTGTGTGTGTGTGTGTGTGTGTGTGTGTGTGTGTGTGTGTGTGTGTGTGTGTGTGTGTGTGTGTGTGTGTGTGTGTGTGTGTGTGTGTGTGTGTGTGTGTAGGAAGTGGCAGGTGTTTGGGTCACTACTGTCATGTTACATTTCGGGTACCCGCCCATGAGGAGATGGGGATAGTAAACACCCACAAAAAAAACCTCAATGAAGAGATAGAAGAAAGAAACCGGTTTACACTAATTGGTTTCCGATATGTTCCGATACGAGTTTAAAAACACACCCGTGCAGTTTGTCACCATTTCTAGAACTAAACTGCATTTATCTGTGAGTAACACATTTTAGAACATTTTATTTGCCATCGTTCATTCTCAATGACAGAACTGCATGGAGTTTTACCTGCTGCTATAATTTAGTGTTTGTTTAAATCCAACACGCACTGCCTGCTCTCATGGGCCCAACAATCTTCAGCTTCCCCTGGGATTCACTTTGTGTTTCAGCATGTGTGTGTGGGTGTACATGGCCCCCTCTTCTCAAACTCTGCCTGTTTTTCTCACACCGCTCGTTAACCCCTGGGTGCTCCTGCCCATAGAGCCCCCTCCCCAACAGCCCCTCCCGCCCCCCCTCCTGCACCACAGCAGCAGCATTCCTCACCACACACTACTGGGATGTACTGTCACCGTGCAGTGCAGGCTAAATTATCATTACCCTGATCTGATTTACCTCGCAGTTCACAAACAGTAGATACATTCATCTTGTGCGGATTGCTGGTTTTAATCCCAAACCTTTAAACTGAATTTAAACTCTGACCTCATCCTTAATCTAACCCCCATCCTATATACAAATCTTAATCCTAAACTTTTGGAGTGGATGTCAGGATGATCATAATGTGCTTATGTAACAGGGTCTTTTTATGATTTTAACAGGGTCTTTTTATGATTTTAACAGGGTCTTTTTATGATTTTAACAGGGTCTTTTTATGATTTTCCTTACAAGGACAGATATTTAAGAAGATTTGAGAGAATAACTGTTCATAAAAACAAATAGGGCATTTACAGCCGTGTTTGATCAGAGACAAGATGTCATGTTGTTTTCTGTTCAGATCTATTAAAATGGCTGCAGACGCCTTCTATGCTTTCTCTCTGTGAAATTAAAGGCGTATTGAGGCAGTATGGGCCGGAGCAAGACCAGTGGTAGAGGTAAAACGAGCTCGACTGCAACTTGTTGGGATAATCGTGACGAAAAGTAGCAGAGCCACTCGCTGTAATAGTGTTCGATTTAAATCTAAATTGAAACTCCTCCATCTCTTTTCACCGCCCTGTCCACCGGGCTCACAACTCTCCCCGCCTCCTTCATCCTCCTGCTCTGTGCTCTCCTCCCATCCGTCTGCAGCCCTGAACAACCTTTGCAGCTGAACCTAAATCAGTCTCTCTGAAGTGTAATTAGACCGGTGACCTCAAAGTTGGCCACCAGTCTTTCACACTGTCACACTTTCTGATGTAACCGTTTTATGTTCGCCGCTTGCTCAGGCAAGATGGCCCATAGCAGGTAGTGCATCCACACACACATGTACACGTCACTCACACACAAGCAACATGGAGGGAGACAAGAGTATACTATACATTTCAGACTAATCATACTGTTGTGCATAAATGTGCATTTTATTTTTTTATTTGGTTGACTCACGAAATTATCCTTAACAATTAATAGCTGATCAAATCTACCACATTCACTTGCCATTACACACAGAAAGATTGGTCCTTACTGTACCAGCTGGCTAAAAGGAGGGGGAAAAAGAGGACTGCCACTTTTGCAGATTATTAAAAGGTGTTGGTTTACTAAAAAACTGACTTGTCAGTCCAAGAATAGCAAAATCACCTTGACTACAAAATTCTGCCTCAGAATTAGCACGATCTCAAATGCAAGTTGTTTGCAATTCAATACAAAATGTGCAACCCGGTGTCACTGAAACGTGTAATACACACGCCTGTTCACTACAGGGAAGCGTATCAGTCTCACGTCTTTGACTCGTTAGATGTATCAGTTTCACGTGTTTAAGGAAAACAAAAACCACATGGAAACTATGGACTGTATGTAAAAGTGGACATTGCCTCAAGGTTTAAGAAGTGAGGCCAATGCAGAAGTGCCTTGAAGTGCAATGCCACAGAGGGCCACTAGGGGTTGGCTCCAAAAAGACTTTGGCTCTATAGACTCTCATTTAACTTCTCTCATATGAAGGTGTCATTCTCTACAGTCGTTCCTTATTATTAGTTTTCTGGGAGTCCAATTAAAAATAATCCCATCATAATTTAGATACTGGGCCTCAAAAAGTGGCATTTTTGGGGGCGTGTCTGTTTGATTGACTGCCCTGTGGTGAAGTCAGGTTTCTGCTGTCGGTTGGCTGGGGCATAGTGTCACTTTGTACTTCGTCTCATTACCTCTGTCGCCTGACGTCTGTCACATGACCTTTTGTCTCTGTTTATGTACGTGTTCTTCTCACATCTAGATGACGACTTTAGTGGACGGTCATGTGTATGACATGCCGCGATACTGGGTGGAAATCTGTCAGCATGCAGTTGTCAGGCCAACCAAGGGAGAACCAAAAAACATTTTGCTGACCATGATCTCTTTCCTTAATGCCAATCAACGCCTGCTTTAAAAACTAAAGTCCATGCTCAGATGTTTCACTGGCTCTCACACAGCTTTCTTCTGTGCATGTACGCCTGTTAGAATATTATTTGCCTTCTCATTTACTTGGTTGCTTGTTTTTGTTGCTTGCTGTGTGCCTTGTTTTCAAACCTGCCTGTACCTACAGGCAAAATCTGAAGAACACATCCTGTAAGAGCAGTCAAGAACAGATATGAGGATGCAGCAGGGCAGGAGATCTGCTCTTGAGTCTTTCTTGCTGCCCGCGCACATGCAATACACACACACACACACACACACACACACACACACACACACACACACACACACACACACACACACACACACACACACACACACACACACACACACACACACACACACACACACACACATACTGGCAGGCAGGATGGGAGGGTTTCCACATAAATCTCACCATGGCTCTACTACAGAAAGAGTGTGTGGGCTCAAACGGGCAGTTGTTGTTGTTGCGAAGTGTTCACACACTGATCTGAAGCGCAAACAGATGCACACACCAAAAAACACACACATACACACATTATAAATAAACACAACTCTAGCCAAAGTAACCTGTGGGGAAAATCCAATTTCATCCCTTGGACAAAGTGTTATTGTGGAACAGTACGAAACTGAGTATTGACCTGTCTTTGTGTGTGCGTGTGTGTGAATGTGTGTGTGATGCCATACACAGTAGATTCACCATATATTCATCTGGGCACCACGAATAGTTTTCTATAGTTAAGATAATTTTGTGAGGACATGAGATAAAGCTAATATTTAACATTTAGTCGTTGGTTTACTGAACAAAACCTCGATGCACCTGTACTGGGACCAGACTGTATCTATTATAAAAATGCAGGTTGCCATGTGTGGCACATTCACTGAATAGGCAGCCTAGTATTACTTTCACTAAAATGGATGTCGCATTAGTTGTCCTTCATGTCTGTTGTATCAAATTAGGCAGAGTTGCAGTGAAGAATTTTTAAAAACAAATTCAACAACATCAGTTTTAACTGGATGATTATTATCAGGTTGTGATACTCTCTAATTTACATTAACTCTGGCTTTATGGTTATCCATAAAGCCTAAATTTGTTCATTTTGGCATCACAGTTTTGGAGCTGATGCGACAGAATTTGGGATGTTTCTTCATATGGAAAATTTAAAAAATATATATCCTCATGTAATTTAGAGATATATAGATTACATCAGACCAAAATCCACCTGCATTTGCAACAGGAACCGCAGTTGTTTACGTTAGATTTTCAGTAGCTATCACATCACGAGTAAGAACATTAACCAGTCGTTAACGCATCCCTGTCAGAGATAGTAGAAGTTTTCCACAGTGGTACACCATAATGCCCTAAAAGCATCCGTGTCGATTTAAAAAAAGATATTTTTTTCATTTGGAAGCCATCTTTTTTTCTCACGAAACAACTTTTTTCGAATAACTGTCACAAATTTGCTAAATATTCGCTGGCGAGTAGTTAGCATTCGCATGTTGTTTCTTCGTGACACGATGTCTAAAGACCTTTAGACAGTAGAACACACGGTTAGGCTTAACATTAGTCTCAGTCTGTGTGTTAACTGACTAACTGTGTGAATAGAATTAAATGGAGGAGTTCTGAGCACACTAACACACACACACACACACACACACACACACACACACACACACACACACACACACACACACACACACACACACACACACACACACACACACACACACACGATCACTGCAGGCATTGATAGCATACAGCTAACGTACAGCTGGTAAATGGGATGTTTGGTGCGATTAAACGTGAATTAATGAGCTGTCAAACTTGCATGAAAATCTAGTCTTAAGGCATTGTGAGAAATGTTACAGTGAAACTACATAAAACAACAACAATAAATACAAACTAGTTCCGTAGAAATGTTACGAGCTAGTTTGTCCTGTTAGGAGGTACGCTTGTTCATTGATATCTGATAGTGAGATTGCTGTTCTTGTCTGATTCTTGGCAAGAAAGAAGTTCTGTAATACAAAAACATTTGTAGCATATAATAGTGTGTCTTATTGACCATCATGAGTCCCAAAAGGAATCTGTAGGAGGGTTTGTGTGTGTGTGTGTGTGTGTGTGTGTGTGTGTGTGTGTGTGTGTGTGTGTGTGTGTGTGTGTGTGTGTGTGTGTGTGTGTGTGTGTGTGTGTGTGTGTGTATGCGTGTGTGTGTGTGTGTGTATGCGTGTGCATGCATGCGAATGCATGCGTGCGTGCTGCAACATCTGCCCAGCATGTCATAGCCAAAAATAATAAGAAGCACAGGAACTAGGGCTGCTAGATGAGAATACCAAACGTTGTTTGTCTTTTATATGGGACAAATAGTTTTTCTAAAGAGTGCACTGGAGCTACATCACACATTTCTTTCATACGACGGCTGACAGGCAGTACCGTGAGAGAGCTTATGTGGCTATAGGTGGTTGTGATGGATGGCTGTATAAAAAGAGCTGGAGATCCCATCTGGGTCACGTCTTATCAGGCTGACTGATTCACATTGATGAAATCATGCCGGCTTGTTAACCCGCCCCGTGGAAAAAAAACAACTAAAACTAAGCCAATAGAGGAAAACAAGGCAGCATCAGAAGAGAGGGAGTGAGATGCATGTCGAGGAGAGTAGAAAAGGCAGAGCAAATAATGAGAGGGAGGGCAGCAGAGGGAAGATAAGTGGTAAATAGTGATGTAAAGTCACGGCAGGAGATGGATTGGGATAATAGGAGCTGACTGAGAGGGAGAGAGACAGGGAGATGTGGGTGATCGAGCCAGACAGAGAGCGAGAAAGAAAAAGAAATGCAGGCCGCGAGCTGCACACTGCAGAAAATGTCCATCATACAGGAGCACTCGCACTTCTGAGGTACTTGGACTACTGATCTCCACATTCTGATGAGAAGATTGGTACGACAAATAATGTGTCTTTCTGGTTATTAACTCTGTCTGGTGGTTTCTACCTCAAATATTGTTCAAGGAGGCATGACTGAAACACTCGACACCAGACTTCACAGCTTGTTATCACAGAGATTCTTTGCAGAGGAACCACAGCACAGGAAATTGGCCGGGATCCACTCCCGCTACATTCATCCAATAGTCCTACAGAGACAATCTGCTAGTAGAGCTACACTCCTAACACCCCACCCTCCTGCCTCCAATCCTGCTACAGTACAAGGTACAGTGCAAATGAGGATTTGTATGCCATGTGTGTGCATGTGTGTGTTTGTCAGGTTTCACGGAGGTGTGTTTGTGAAAGGGTAGGTGGTTGTGAGTGGGAAACTATGAGCTCGCAAGAAAACTTGACTTACTTTTCCTTCCTTTAGATTGATTTTTATAAGTTTAAAACATAAAAAATAATCAAAGAAATCTCCCAAGAGTTAGCACTCTTCATGTGTAAAAAAAAAAAAAAATCACCCTGATTTCACTGCTGTCAATAATGGTGGAAAACATCTGTCTCCAGAGGTTTCAGGAAAGCAACTACTAACAATGACACAAGCTGTGGTGTAACAAGTTTCCGAGCAAAGTATGACAAAGAAGAGAAACGACACCTACAGAGATGACATGCATGAAGTTCAACACAGGAAAAAATGAGTTGGATGACTTAGTGAATTATATCCAAGACAATAACTGAAAATCTGATGATGGATGAATATAAATGCTGCAAATTAAGTTGAAAAACAACTCCATGTGTATCTAAATCCTTCATTTCGTTTTCCATCCTGATGCAGGTGGGCTTAAGAAAACCAGATCACAGTATCCTGTCGGTAAACAAGCAGCATTCCACGACCCGCCTGTTTGCACTAAAGCTTCTCCACCAAAGCCTGATCTGCACCAGTTGCTGTGTTTAGACAGTAGCTGGTTTACCAGATCTGGTAAGCACACATCTCCACATCTGGAAGCATGCAGCAGCTACAGTGGCATCAAAGTCAGGATGACAACCTGTAGGCCTAATTGGCTACATCATGTTAGTGAGAAGATAATGGTAGCAAATTGCTGTCGAGTGAAAAGTGTGTGAGTACAATTTCATAGCTTTTATTCAAAATGAAGGGAGGTGTGCTCTATCAGATTGAAAACAGTGGATTGTGAGACAATTTTTTTTTTTGGCCTTACGTTCTAAAAACATGAAAAACCTTTTTGGAGACATTTAACTTTTATTGAGTTTAAAAACAGTTACACTGATTAAATAACCTCAGTTATTCTAGCACACAGCACATTTCTGGAGTGGAATATCCTGGAGTTAAACAAAGAGTTGGATTTTGGGAGTTTATTTTCTAAGTTAGACTACAGCTTGTGTTCAGGAATTCTCTTTGGTGGGGTAATACTTTGGTGTTCATTTGCTGAGTGTTGAGGAGCATGATTCAACACTACTCCCGATGTTTACTGCACAGCTTTGTTGCCGTATTGGCATTGCTTTTTATTAATTTATCGTTCAATCATTTGTCATTGTTTTTGCAAAAATTTAAGCTTTTATTTTGAAGGTAAGATGTCAGCAGGAAATATAAAATGTCATACAATGTATCTTGGAACCACAGCCAGATTTTTTTTTATATTGTGACATGTTGACAATTTACAGTTAAAACAACTTGGTTTAAACGTGACTACGAATAAGCATGCAAAAGTGCTACATTAGCTTAGTGCAGTGCAATTTTGTTGGTCTTTACAAGGTATTGACATTCCTTGATTAAGTTGGCTTTACTGCAGTCCACAAAAATACCTTTTCTGTAGCGCCTCTGGAAGCCTGACATCAGGACATTTCACACTGCAGCCACTGAGTCTGTTCTTTGCTCTTCCATCACTCCGAGGTTTTGATCTGCAACCACACAGGGAAAGATCAGACATCAGTGGACTGTGAGGACAGCATAAAATATAGTAGATCTCCCACTACCATCCCTGCAGGACGTATACCCATCTAGGATCAGGAAGCATGAGGGTGAAATCATCAGTGACCCCACACACCCTGCAAGCAACCTGTTCGAAGTCCTCACTTCCAGCTCTTAAGGAAAACTCCAAATTAAACATTGTCTTCACCCACTGTCTATTAGAGTACATGTGTATATATGGGTGTGCACACGTGTTTCCTTTCATATAAAAGTCCCACTTTTACATATACAACGTACAAGCATTTCATTTCTATATTTTTGATGAAATGGTTCAGTTGAGCTTTCGTCTTATTCTATGTGTTCTGTAGGATGTGTGTTTTTCTTCGCTGTCTGGTGGGAGCAGCTGGGAGCCATACGATGTTCAATGTTTGATGTTAACACACACATCAAAGAATCTTTAACTTAAATCTTAACATCTGCGGTTCTGAGTCAAACGCCTCAACAGCCATAGGCCAAATCGCAACAGCATTTGGTATTATTTGGGTATAATTGGTCATATTTGTGCAGTGTTCGGAGCTAATTAGCAAATGCATGCTAAGATGCTAAATTAAAATGGTGAAGATGGTAAAGAGTAAACCTGCGAGAGGGCAGCGTGTCATTACTGTAGCTGTGACTATATTAGCATGTTTCTGTAAGCATTCAGCTGTAAGCACAACACAGTGCCTAATTATGGTCTTACAGAGCAATGGTGTGGCTGTGGGCTCACGGTGAGACTTGGTTCTCTTTTCCTTTAGTTCTTACAATATGTTAGCTGAAGTAGTATTTTGTCAAAAACTGAAATTAGCCCCCCAGAAGTCGCAGTAACAGTCGTGTAGTAATCTTATCCGTCCAGCCTCGTCTTCAATGTTCAGTTTTGTATGCTGGCAAATTATGGGGTCAGAGTAAAAAAACATTTTTTGAAATGTGAGACATTTTCAGATGTGCCAGCTTGACTTTGCCTTCCAATTAATGTTGAGCTGTTTATTCGGAGGAGCACCTGAGGTTAACATGGGAGATGGCAAATGTTGCATCAAGCAGTGGTGTTTGCGCGGCTCTCCCCCGTAGAGATGAGGTTCTTCCAGAGGGAGCTACCTGTATCAGCCACTGCTGCAAACCAACAGGCCTGTTCCACATGAAATAAGCGACAGAGGATTACGTGCAGCCAGTCTCTCCACCTCGCACCGGTGGACAGCTTTACACAACACACACTTTACCGCATGACTTTACCGCACACCGACTGCAGGAGGGTTTGCTAAAAATGGAGATGACTCGCTTCTAACGAGACGCGCGCGCACAAAGACACAAGTCTGCTGGTAAACTTGCATGTATTTGTATGAATCCAAGATAGCAAAGTATGGGAGTATCAGAAAGAGTCTCGTTGTAAACACTGTACATACAGCAGCAATTATGAGCTGCACTTGCATCATGCTGTATACACAAGAGATTGGTGTGATACAACAATAATTTACTGCCGATCGCACAGACGACACTCACTGCTATGTATCCGGTACTGTTGATATGATGCGTCTTAATTGATTAAACACTGTATTTATTGCAGTTTTAATCAATACCTCATGCATCGAGCTGATTCTAATGAGCTGTTCAGAATTGGTTCCACACGTTTGATTCGCAGCACTAGTAGTAAGCATTGCAATGTGTTGTTGTTTTTTTTTTCAGGGGCTTCTGTCGATTTGGAATTCCATAAAAGTTAGAAAATATAAAACATTGGCAGTTTAATAAATACAGAAATTTTGGCATGAATATGATTTGCTGCTGGAATTAAAAAGATGGCAGTATCAGCCTTTAAAAAAAAAAAAGCTAATGCATACAAGTATATCACACAAACCTCCAGCTCAGATCTATCTGGCACAGGGATGCCTGCGGAGTCCGCTGCCCAGGTAGTTAAATCTAAGCATACCAACTGCTTCTGGGACTCAAACTCACTGTAGTTGTGAAAATCAATATGCACTTACAGGTATCAGACTATGCAGCAGCAGCCAGCTCCAACATCCGAGATGGTATATTCATAGTACCTGAGGATAATTTACATCTCAGACTAAAATGGTTTCAACACGATTGACTGCAAAGTAACACATCAGCTCATATAAAAATGCAGATATGTCATTTTTCCCATTGTCAGCTCTGGTTCTAGTCAAGGAGTCCTGACCGTGGATCCTGCTTGCCTCTCTGTTTGAGACTAAGCGTGAGATTAGGGCTCCATAAATGGGTCAGATTTTTTCTATCTGATTTATTGGGGTCTCTTTTTTAGGGAAGACAGGCTTTTGTGACCAACCTTAAGACTATTAATTGGGTGATTTTGTGGAGTTGGTCAGGTATAATCTGATGGGATTAGCGGCTATGCTCTTTAAATAGAGTTGTGCAGCCAGGGATTAGATGATCACAGCCAGTCGCACTCAAGAGCAACAGATTTTCATCTCTATGGTTTCAGTTTGAGGGGAAAAAAAACAAAACACAGAAGCAGTCATTGCGATGTTTGTTGTTGTGTGTACTATTCAAAACATGATAAAATGTTGAAATCTAAATTGTGTTCATAAGATAAGAGGAGTAGATTTACTCAGCTGGTCTCACTCTTGTTTCTAGGGAGGTCATAATACTGGAAAAGCCCCAGTTTTTAGGATGTGTTTGGTATGATCTGTTTGGGCCTGGGAGTGGAAGAGGTGGGCAGTACCAGGGGCCCCTACCGTCCTCCCCTCAACTATCCTCCTCACATCTGGATACAATGTAGGAACAGGGCACTGAGGCCAGGGGGCTTGCTGAAGGGAGGGTGTTAGTGTGCTGGGGGATTCTTTATAAAACATCAAGAGTGCTGCTGCTGCTGCTGCTGCTGCTGGTGCTGCTGCTGCTGCTGGTTGTCGGGGGCGGTAGGGTTGTGTGTGTTGTGGTGGTGGGAAGCTGGGGGGAAAGAAGGGGGAGGAAGGTGCTAAAAAGCTCCCTATCTTTGGTCTCTTCTTTCCTGTGTAGTTGACTGCAAGGCCCCCGAGCAACAGACGGGCAGAGAGGCAGCTGGGAACTGAGGGAAGCAGCCGACAGCAGCCCAGGAAACACAATGTGGGAGAACAAACCCAGATACGGTAAAAAATCATTGTGCGCTTAACAGTGTAAATACCCTGGATATACCTAGACAATCCCTCCAGGTGTAGACTGCCATACATACAGTTAACAATGGATAGTTTAAAAATATAGTTAGAAATGTGGATCAGAGTCAATGCAGCAGATCCGGAGATAATGGCTGTGCCTTAAATCGCATACTGGCACACACACACACCTGCTATTTGGACTACACTGTCCAGTATAGAAACATCCAGTCAGTAGTCGGATGGTGTACTCAAGGGTTTACAAACTGGGACGCTGGACACTTTTAACCCTTAATGATCACCATCATGGCTTGTCAAGTTTTGGTACCTACATTACCCACAATGCAACTTTATTGCCAACAGTTAAGACAGATTCAAACCCATTCTCATCCCGAGGCTTCAAATACTGCCATTTTGTCAAAGCCCACAGCCGTCTGTCCTTTGAGTCCTTTGGCAACTCATACACATGCACAAGGAGTTTCAGGTTTAGTCACCGAAACGACTTAGTCAGAGTTCAAAACAGATTACAGTTTGGATTAAAATATGTATGTAATATTTGTTACATATGTCATGTAATTTACGTTGCTTTATGTAACTTACTTATGTTACTTAAAAGAAATCCACATTGACTTTTGCTTTCTCAGACTGAAACATGTCTCTTTCATGTTAAAGTCCATGTGTTTGTTCTTTCCAATCCCCCAAAACCTCCATCCATCATAGACATTGTCGCTCTGTTGTCTTAGTCACATGACCTCCACCTTCGACCTGGGTGGTCACATTGCCAAGACCAAAGGGCACCTTGTGCACATCTTTCTGATGCCAAAAAACTGAAATATTTGCTGCAGATTCAGGTGTGTGATGCTAGTAGCAGCTAATATAACCTTGAACCACTAACCTCAAGCAGAGATGGAGGGACGGGCTACAGAGGTCTGGTAAACTCACTTCTTTGAAACCCCACACTCCCAGATTTTTTTCTAATTTTCAAATTTATAGTGTTTGGTCCCGGCCAAAGCTGACTCAAGTGGCATCACTTCCGGACCTTTATCAGACTTCACGCGGCTCCCTCTGGAGATACAAAAGGCATTATATAACTATTTTTCCCCACAAATTTCCCAAAACCTGTAAATCAGTGCACTCTCCCTTTAATATTATGTAATACAACCATCTTGTGGAACAGGAGGACACGAAGAGCTAAAATAATCTCGACAATCTGGGGGTATAACAAGGGTCTCGCTTGAGAGACGGTAATGTATATCACTCACAGTCATAACAACACTTGAGTATTTGTGCTATTCTTGTCTGTAGACTGTGGCCCTCCAGCCATATGAAATGGAGAATATAAATTTTAAAAAAGTAAAAAGAGAAGGTATTTCACATATTTTTCCTCTCCCCTTGTACCTTCCTTGCTGAAAAAAGCATCCCTGAGAATAGATGAAGGATGCACATGGCCTCCAACCTGCTTCTGCATCCAGATTGGATTCATCTTGCACGCATGCCTGGGAGTTGAACTGTATCTCTGATCCACATGGATTTCGGGTGAGCTCATTAGCCCCTGGGCGACCCTCTTCTCCCTCCTCCTCCTCACCTCTTTCCTCAGTGACCCTGAAGCCTACTTGACCCTGCTTGAGCACCTTCTGTTACTGCTTCCTAAATGTCTGTATATTCCCTTCACCATTAGGACAATATATAGAGTACGACTCTGTTAGTTGTATTCACAGAGGTTTCACACTAAGTATTTCCCCATATTTGTATTTTCTCCATTGGGCTTTGGTATAGTGAAGCTTTCCCAATAAAGAAAAATGATCACTTGTTTCTATTATTCATTCTTTTGACTCATTTTTAGACAGCCAACAGTTTCTGTAGGTAAAAGGAGAAGTCGAACTGCCCTCTATATTTCCATATGAGTGGATCTGCCCTACTATAGAGGGATTTCTTTCCTTTTCCAACAGCAAAAAGGGCATACGTCAATAACAGTGTTGCTCATTTAAAAAGCAATACAATCACATACTTTGGGAGCATGTATTTGTTATACTAGTTGTTGCATGTTTATGTTGTATTCCCATAACTAAGGAGATGCATCATGTTTTTCTCCTCTATAATGATCAGCGAACATTTTTTTAGACAGGCTAAAGTCCTCATTTTCATCCATATATACCCTCTCTCACAAACACACACACACACACACACACACACACACACACACACACACACACACACACACACACACACACACACACACACACACACACACACACAAAGCAGTGAAATACATCGCGGCAAGGTTAGGCTGACATCAGCGGCTAACGATCAGTTCCTCTGTGGGCTGAATGATTAGCTGCAGTAGCCCGGAGACATTTCCATCTTGTTTCCCTAAGTTAGTCAGACATGTAACATCACTGGCCTGCAGTTTGAACAAACTACATCCACTCTCTTCTATTCTCTCTGATTCTGTACCCCAAAAAAAGAGAGAAAAGACTTTTAGGGACTAATAGATGATGTAGTGAATATGGGGCACTTGAGATGCATGAAGTCGAAAGGAGAAGTAGAGAGCAGGCATTGAAGTTTGTTTTATTCGAAGTTGTTTTTAAATACTCAAATGGAGTAACAATGGTAGTTCCTCGAGTGAGATAAGGTAATACCGTGTGTGTGTGTGTGTGTGTGTGTGTGTGTGTGTGTGTGTGTGTGTGTGTGTGTGTGTGTGTGTGTGTGTGTGTGTGTGTGTGTGTGTGTGTGTGTGTGTGCGAGTGTGTGCGAGTGTGTGTGTGTAGGATTGGAGTAAGTGGCAGTTGCATATTTGCATCACATGAAACTAAAGTGACAATAAAAAAGTGGAAAATGTTTGCAAATACTTTTAAAGTGATAATCCATAATTTCTTTCTTTTTTTTTGTTTTGTTTGTTTTGCTTATAGTTTCCAACTTCTGCTCCCTAGTTCCCAGAATTCACTTATCAATCAGTTTATAACAGATAAAGTGATTAGTGACATTCCTTTCTTTGTCTGCACTGCTATGGTGGATATCACCTCTGCTAACTTCTAAAAAAAAAAAACTAAAACGTACTGCACAGCGCTGGATTTCCCAAGAAAAATAAAAATAATCTACACTTTTGTAGTTCAAGGCCTTTTTTAAAAAAAATTTGGAGTGTGTTGATTAACTGGGACAGAGTGCTGAAAAGGAGCCTCTCTGCTTAGGAAACAGTTCACCCAACCCCCACCCACCCTTAATGCCCTCTGGGCTGCTGTGAGTTTGGATTAAGTTAGGGTGCCATGTCCCCTCCCTACCGAGCCCTGCAAAACACACAGACACCTACATACTATGTTTGTGTGTCATCTTGGTCGATCAAATATGAAGAAGGCCATCTGGTCTAGACTAGATAGACGAAGTAGAAAGAATGCAGGAGCCAGAAAAGCTTGTTTTACAAACGATTAGGGAACTGCAAGATATCATGTATTGTGTAAAATATGTCAAAATATGCTTAAAGCCATTTAATATGACGTTTAATATCATGGGTCATTACTTTAATAGACACATCAAAACAGTGAGAAAAGTGCATTTTCCATCTAGGTTCAAACTGAGAGATTAATTTTCAAAAAAGTAAAGAATACATTTAATAGTAAAATATATTTATGTCACCAAATTGACAGTATTATTTCTTAAATTTCCATTTTTATTCTGTCTAATTAGACCCTGAGTGCATATGTGTGTTGTTTGCAGGATGTGTGTGAAGCAGTGGATCAATAATGGTAGTCTACTACAGTGACATCTGGGCTGGACAAAGAGTGCTGTTCCTTCCCGCGGCAGCTCTCCCCTTCTCTCTCTCAATCCCTGATCACAGCCACGTGGTTCGCTGGGCTGTTTCTCCCAGCTAAGCTTATTTCTCTTCTTTAATCCCGCAGCAATCACAGCAACAATGCCACGCGTCAGTTCATAGGCGCAGGCAGAAATCTATTAACTATGATCACTATGTCAGCTCAAACCTGATAAGCGCCGCTAATGAATCCAGCACATTCAGCTCAGCGCTGTGAACACGCTTGTGTTTTTTTTGTATTGCATTGGATCATCAATAATGTGTAAGACGGGAGAATCAGCGTGAGTGACGGTGATGGATAACGCAGCTTGTAATGTAGTAAACGGGCTTCCATTTGAGCTGAAGTGGGAGTCGCTTTTACTGCAAAACTCCAACACATCCTGCTCAATTCAACTGATGAAATCTATGCACTGGCAACATGCTCTAAAGCTGCTTGCATCACTGCAGGCTCGAGCCGCTGTCAGTGTCCTCAGCTAATACAGGGTGGCATTGATAAATGGGGTCGATATCGAACCGATTATCAGATTATCAGCCCCTGAGTGAGGCCCACCACTGATTTTAAGTGGTAGTTTCAGCCTTTCTACAGTTGGTGAAATTATTATTTATTAGTAGAGCCTGAACGATACATCAGCCAGCAAGTTTTATCAGCTGATATCGGCCTATTACAGATATCAGCATCGGCATAATATGGTAGCACATAAAAAAATTTTTTACAAAATTAAATGCAGAAAAGATGACTGTGGTAACCAGACATTTTTCTATTTGTGTTTTATAGTTATTTATAGTGATTAAATTCCCAGTGAAGTTTCAGTGCACTGATTGTGGACAATAAACTGTAAAATAATCTGCCTCCTTTACATATCTTTGTCACAAGTGTCAAAAGTGGTTGATAAGCACATCTGATGGATTACTGCAAACAATTTGTGTTCATATATACTGTATGCCCAGTATAAATATAAAGAATATTGGTTGATACATTGGTATCGGAATATTTTTGCTCCCTAATATCGGCATCTGCATTAATCCCAATAATCCAGAATCGTTCGGGCTCTATTTATTAGTACAACTATAAGTGGAAGTAGTGGTAGCTGTCGTGTCGTATGTCAATGCAATTTGTGATTGGGATTATTTGCAGAGTTGCTGCCTTCAAATGGACCTGGTGAGCTCGTGGTTACGACATGGGAAATCGCTCGGCCTTCAAGTGGTTAAATCGTGAGAACACTGTTGCTAGGCAACCGCAATGTGGACGGCGTCCAGAAGCCACAGAGGCTGACAATTTAGCAAGCTAGCAGCAAACGTAGATAGATAGATAGATAGATGGATAGATGGATAGATGGATAGATAGATAGATAGATAGATAGATAGATAGATAGATAGATAGATAGATAGATAGATAGATAGATAGATAGATAGATAGATAGATAGATACTTTATTAATCCCACAAGGGGAATTTTTTTTCGCTACAGCAGCATTATAGGTACAGGAAAGCAATAAAACAACAGTAAAATATAAAATGCACAGTATATACAATAAAATAGAATAAAATAAAATAGAATAATTAAATTAAATTAAAACTACCTAAACAATAGTGCAAATATTTAAACAAACAAGAAAACAGACAACCAACGGTGTTATTGTTGTGATGGATTTTGCCAGAGATGAGTTAACGTAGTGCACGAAATGCAAATGCAGAATGACAGAAGAGGCTGGATGAGGCTCATTTTCTTCAGACGTATTATCAAATTCATAGGTGTATTGTAACGTGACACTCTGCCACTTTTTTCTCCAAATAAGGAAATTAAATGTTTGCAGTTGTCTTGAGCCGCTCCCATTTGCTGTCATAAAGTTACCGCATGGCCCTGTGAATATAAACTTAATATAAACTTAACTCAACTTTCAAACTAAAAGCCCTCTACCATTTCAGAAGATAGAAACCCTTCATTCTTAGCGAAGCTTTTATTGTGAAACATCTGCAGGAACTGCAGGACTGAAATCTGACAATCACACTTTAGATGAGTAATCCAACAACTATTGAAAACAGCAGGATTATGTTGTGGATTTAATTCTAAAATGACTCACCATTCAACGAAAATTAACTTCCACGACATGCAAACTTTGAGATTTCAGAAAATTCAGAGGTCATCAGTCCCACAAGAGGGCGACTTTCATTTTGACTGTTCTTGTGAATCTAGTGAAGGAAACCCCATTTGAAGGCAAATGCCAACAGTTGCAAATACTTAAGACACGTGTCAGATAAAGATTTTATTTATTACACATTGGCACTCCAATTGTATTGGTCATACTGATATTTTAGTAAGGGTTACAAATAAAAAGATTTATTATTTGTAACTTTTTTATTGCATATGTGAGCAGTCAAATGAGGAAACTTCCAATACCAGGAAATAGATATTGTTAAACTATTGTCACTAACGACTACAAGCAACCGTAGTAAATGAGGAAATGTGCTCAGCACTGTGAATGTTTCCTTTATATGTGTCATAGATCAGTTATTGAATTGAAAAGCAGGTGTGCCCTTTGTTTTTTAATGACAGCATTCACTGTGGAATCATTTAATAAGCGCCGGCTTTATTATAATGTAGCTCCAATTTAAATTAATTTTCTCACAAACTGTTTGCATTAACCTCTCGGTGAATGTGTACAAATGAGAGTATTTAAAATGTGACTTTGGTGACACGTATTGAAAAAAACAACTAAAACATGGAGTTTAGCTACAGCTAATTAGTGTGGGTTGTTCCCACACCTACATTCAGCTGCTGTTACTTTGACAGGACCTGTGCTCCGTCTTGTTTTATCAGTGACCCCGAAAAAGACAGCTAACACTGAAACAAGTAGGGAGGAGGAATAAAGTAGGTATATACTGTATAAATCTTTAACTATTTTTATTTCTTCAGCCAGTTGTTGCCTGTAATAAATCTATCCAGAATGGTTTTCGGTGGGGAGTTTTTGAGTCCCAGTCTCATGCTGTTTCAGTGGGGCTTTCCACCACAGCAACATTGAATCCTTTTTATAATGGTAAAGTTTGAAGATAACAATTTCCTGGTAGATATCATGTTTGTGCAGGTTTAATGAAAAACAAGCAGCATTCTTCTCTCCCCACCCCTGTCACAATGGGCGAAGGCTAAAATGGCCCTGTGCCTAAATCCCCCCGGCCAGCACCTCCCCTACCCCCCCACCAACTCTAACCCCTAACCCCTCTCCTATCTTAATCCTCCGATTACCACATAATTTTCTTTGGGTCTAATTTAGACAGCTATCGGGCTTCCCGGTTTAGTACCTGGACAGCGCTACTTGGCTTGGCAGGGACTGTATTGATCCATATGGGTGGGGAGGGTGCAGGTGTGACCCAAATAAAGGGATTAGCTACCCACCTGTTACCCAAGTTTCAAGAAAAAATGGGCATGTAAGAAGTGAAGAGTGGATTTAAATATTCTCTGGAAATGTGTAGGATGATGGCAAATGTAAATTCCTTCTGATTATCCGAGGCAGTAAGCAATACGTTTCCCATGGAGAGCTCATTTATAATTTAATCCAGGAGCTTGGTGTTTCTAGGATAACACAGAGAGATTGCCCTTTCAGAGTGGAAACCCCCGCCATGTAGCAGGGAATCAATGCCACCACCACAGAATAGACACTAGACTTTGTATTAAAATGATGCGGCTGTCTGGACCACCAGCAAAGGAAGCTTCAATTCTTATTGGTTTTTCTTTTTTTGTTGTTTCGTAACAACTGAAGGAACAGCTGTTAAAATAGGTTTTTACACTTCTTGTTTGCTGCCTCTTGCCATGCTCCAACCTCAATATGCCACAGAAAGTTATCTAAACCTATGAAGGCAGATACATATTTGCTTTCATGTAGAAAGGATTGATACAATCTAAAGCACAACAGAGACGAGCTGAAAGAAAGAACGGGGAGAGTATGACTTCAGCCCAACTGACTGGGTAGGAAAACATATCTGTCTTTGGGGTTTTCTCATATAGATCAAAGACATACAGCATTAACACAAACAGTTGAGACAAAGATAAGGAATCAAAGCAGGGTAGTTATTTGAGTCAAAAAAGGACTGAATAGAATCAAATTACCACTTAAAGGTCCCTTATTGTATAAATTCATATTTCCATTTCTTTTTTGATTATAAAGCAGGTCTAGGTGTATATAAACTCTGTCAAAGTGTCAATAAAGAAATGCACACGGGTCTGTATTTAGGAACTGTGGCATTTGGTTGGGCCGTTTGGACTTCTATAAGTTTGTGATGTCACAAACTCACGCCTGTGTCATATGTCCGCTGTCAGCACAGCCGCGGAAAACATCGAGCAGTCATTGTATCATGAAATGAGCACGCTATAGGACCAGAGCTAACCTCTGGTCCTCTGGTCCTGGTTGGCCAGGGCGCGTGTCACTCAGAAAAGTGTCAGCCAATCAGGAGAGAGGGTCAGTGATATCAATACAACTTAAAGACACATAAACGAAACAGCCTGTTCTTTAGATCTAAAGATCCAGAGGGGAACTTTAAAGTGGACTTGTAAACTATACCGAGACGATATTTGGTAATTAAACTCAAAATATTGTCTTATGGATATCAATGCTGCTAATAAAACATCAGAAAAGTGTCAAATATGAGATCTTTACAGATGTATTTGTACAGTACAACCCAATTCTTAGTTAATTTTCCAAGTTTTGGATACCACCCACAGAGAACTCACTCCATGCTAATGCTTGTCAGTATGGCATGAAAATAAACAGCTTTTCATCTTTCCACAATTCTCTACTTGGGGATCTAGACACTTAAACCAAAGCCATTTTCCACAAGAGAAACAAACAAGGAGAGAGCCGGGGCACCTGGGGAGAAACACAGACCTGGTTGTAAAAAACGTCTTGTGCTACATCCAGAAGAAAGCAGATTTTGCAGACCAACGTCATAAGCCCTGTCTATTATTCAGAAATCTGCATTACGTGATGTTTTGAGAAAGAAAGGGGGCAGCAGAAACAATGTTGCCATATTATCACCCTTTAAGTTGATTTGGTTAACAGTTAGCAAACGATTGCCACATCCAGCAGATATTACGAAACATTCATTCATTCAGACTTGTGTTTCTGGACACCTTGCAAATATAAGTCCAACATTTATGATACTTTTAGCTCTGTTTCAATCTCCAACAACTAAAATGGACAACACTTGTTCATCTCGCCGCTTAATGCTCCAGAAAACCAAAACAACAGGCTAAAAGTCACTACATTTACACAGAGCCGAGGTGAAATGCAATGTTGGGTGATAATTCTCTTTGGGTTCATCAGTACAAGTAAACCATTCATTATTGTCATAAGATCTGTTGTTAATATATTTGTTTGGGATTATACCTTTAATATCTTCAGCTAGTGTGAAAACAATCCATCAGAACCAGCTATTTATGATTTTTTTTTATTTTCTTTTTAAAGAAGACAACAAAGGTTTGCCGCACCTCCAATACAGTGATATTACCTTGAAAAAAAACTGCAGTATGGCAGCTATTATAGTGTTGAGCCCCCTTGTCATTAGGTGAAGGTAAATGACTATGTCCATGGTGAAAAGGCACAAGGCAGTAATGAGTAATGAAAACAGCCGAGTTAGTGCTGCCATTCAGTAAAGGGCCTGCTGCTGTGGAATGTGAGGCGCCATTCATTCACATGGGTTAAAAATGCATTTCTGCCACCACAAAGCCCTGCCTTGTCCTCATTGTTTCTCGCCAGACCAATAAAACACTTCCACATACTGAAGGGACAAGACAAAAAAAAAAAAAAAAATGAAATTGCTAATTTTACTCCCACAGATACAGGAAAAAAAAATAGGGGGGTGAGGGTGAACTTTGCAAAAAAAAAAATAAGAAGTCAAATCTTTGGGAGCGATAGAGTCAAGGCAGAGTTGAAAGTTTGATCATGATAAATGCCGGGATGGAAAAGTAAGCACACAAGCTAGACAAACAGCCCTATTGACAAAAGCCAAATGTATGCAGCATTTATTCAGTGTATGAAAAGACGCAGAATGGAAAAAGGAAAAAAAAAAAAAAAGCTTCATGTGCGATCTCTCGAGGGATCTGTTTGAGGCATCTGTGAAAAAAGTCCCATTTTTGTTTGTCATTTCGAAGTTTGGACATGAATCACATTTGTATTAGTCAACTGACAGCGACAAGAAGTCACCTTTAAACATAGGTCATGCTCCTCTTTCACCTTTCTTTCCAATGCTGAACAAGTGACTTCACTGAATATGTACTCGTGTGGCAAAACTCACGAAGAACAATACTCCCAACACTGAAATCTTCAGGTGGAGTTACTCCGTTTTGTGGATTCCCTTCATTTTTAGCAGACATTTAAAAAACACGTTTGATCTAAAGTCTGGACAGAAAAGCAGTTATCTGCTGATTAAATGTGTTTACCTTCAAATCTATCCTTGGTACTGTTCACGAGTTGGAGAACAGGTGGCGCTCTTAAGGGCTATTTATTATCTAACAGTCAATTTGGGGAAGTTGGATCATTTATTGCGCTGCACTGCGGGGTGTTGGATTCACTGGTAGCTTTAACAGCAGAGTGAGAGTTGCAGGCTGAAGGAGAAATGTTTAACATAATGTTTGAAATCCGACATGAGGGAGACAATGTAATCCTGTCTGCAAAACAACGCTCTGCCTCTCTTACCCCCTCCCTCCCTCCCTCCCTCCGCTCTCTATTTCTTTCTCTTTCTGTAAGCATGTGTGTGTGACCTTACACTGAAGAAACTGCTGTATCTCTCGACTACCACAGAGGAAAACAGTGCACCACATAGAGTCAATCTCAAAGGAGCCGGGAGGGGGGTGGGGGGGGGGGGGTGAGGGGGGGGCGAGGGGGGGACCATCAAGTAGAGAAAAGTTGCAGCTGAGGATCTCACGCACACTGTCAATTTGTAACAGATAATTACTGAAACATTGAGGGACTGTAGACTGTACAACCTTTACATCACAATGTACTGCTGCACAGATGTAGAGAAGTTAAAAGACACTAAACTCATTCAATTACGATACACACATGAATATTATAACGTTTTGTGTGTATGTGTGCACATTCCACCAATAGCACCACCCCCCCAAAAACACACACACACACACACACACACACACACACACACACACACACACACACACACACACACACACACACACACACACACACACACACACACACACACACACACACACTATTTAGTGTACTACTGGAAGTCAAAATTCCATCCACACCAGATAAGACAACGCCTAGTTTTTACTTTGTTTATTTTTTTAACCCCGTCTCACATTATCATTAGTGCTTCTCTTTCTACAAACTAAATGAAGGTGAGCAGGTTTTGGCACACGTGCGCGTGCGTGCACTCTCCTCCCTCTCACTCTCCATGCTTTTACATAACGATCTTCTCTGATAACTATTCCAGCCTGGCCCTGAAGGAGGATCCCCATGACAATCCCATAATATTCCTATAATAGGTATCATTTATGTTTAATAGCTTTTATAGTGACCTTAGCATAATGGATTTTTTTTTTTTTTTTTTCTTTATCACCTATAGCTAGTCACTTCAAGGACTCCTGCAGCTGGTTAGAAGGCTGAGTTAATGGCGCCGTTATAGCCTCCTACTTTACAACATTATTATAATATTACTATTAAATTCCTTTAAGGAACTTCATTTTGCCTGCTATTAGAATAGCACCATTCCTGAGTGTATCACAAGATTAATGTGGCTCTTTTTTTTTTTCGCAAGGTTCCTCTCTGTTATCAGTCAAACATTCCTCAAAATGACCCTTATCTCCACTGAAGCACATGCACTTTTTGCTGCCCATTTCTAATCAGTCCTCTCTCTCTCTCTCTCTCTCTCTCTCTCTCTCTCTCTCTCTCTCTCTCTCACTCTTAAAGGAAATGACTGGGTTAAAAACTAAAGTATGTAATAGCCAAAGATTGCAGGAGCAGCAGCAGCGGCAGCCCCGACTGAACACACCCTCAAAATAACAAATAATAATTATATACAGGCACTTCCTTACCAGTTAAAACACCGCTGAGCTCAAACACTCGTAAAAAAATTTAAAAAAAAAAGACCGGTGCAGCTCCCCAGACGTAAAGAGTCCAGATCCAGCAGAGATCCAGAGGAGATCCTCTGGATCCTCCGGTGCTGTGACTGACAGCAGCGACTCGCGGAGCAACTTTGCTCAAAAATCGATTATTATTATTATTATTATTTCAGGCGAATTCCTGTCTCTTTCTGTTGTACAACAGTACAGGTTCCTCTCTCTCTCTCTCTCTCTCTCTCTCTCTCTCTCTCTCGCTCGCTCTCTCTCTCTCTCTCTCTCTCGCTCTCTCTCTCCCTTCAATGTTTCTGTGTCTCTCGCTCGTCTCTTGTCGTTTCACTGGTGCTGCCTTCAGGTGTTGTCCGAAATGTCGGCTTTCCAACATAGTAACATTTGTTAGGACTTCTAAATTCAGTAACGAGGTAAAACAAAAAAAATGGAGCAATCCGCGATATATTATTAATGTTTTTTTTCTTCCATAGAATATCTACTGGCTAATCCTATGTACCCCGAATTAGAGGTCCAACATGGGGGCTTTGTATAATGAGCTATTGGTTATAATATAAGGCTATTATAAGGAACTGTGTTTAATGGTGGTTCGATATGTTGTTAATAGATACGTCAATTAATTGGTGACATATTTTGATGATCAATAATTATTATTATCTAGTAAATAGTCTGAGCCAAATATATATAGAATGTTCAGGCAACATTTTAAGACACCAGTTTGTGGCTTTTATAAACTTAAAAGATGTTTTTGATTTATTGGAAAATTAATCAACAATAGAAAAACATATATTAACTTTCCATCTAAATAGATGTTAGACATGGCAATATTTATTTAGATTAGAAGAGAGTGTTGGTTGTTGTGGCAACAACAAAATTCTCACTTTTTTCGTATTGACATTGATTGAGACATGTGCCCACACAATTTCCCATTATTCCCTCACATAAAGGAAGTGCACTTCATAGAACACCTCTGATCACCGAACACCCCCACCATGTCACAGTGAGGTCCAACAACCCTTTCCAACCCTCAAATCACCCTCCACTATTTCTGATCACGTTCTCTAGTATGGGAATGGCGGAGCTTATGGGAGCACCTGAACGCACCGTGAATGGAAAGAAGCCCTGTGTGTGTGTGTGTGTGTGTGTGTGTGTGTGTGTGTGTGTGTGTGTGTGTGTGTGTGTGTGTGTGTGTGTGTGTGTGTGTGTGTGTGTGTGTGTGTGTGTGTGTGTGTGTGTGTGTGGGAAACACCGGGGACAATATCGAGGGCGGAAAAAAAAAAAAAAGGAGAAGCAGAAAAAGTTTGTCCCAGCGGTGTTGTCGCTGAACCTCAGTCCTGCACGCAGAGGACGCGCATTCCGCTCTGTTTTTGTGTCGTTTACATCTCCACAGCCTCCGATCAGGGAGCAGGGATCAGCTGGCGCGTTCATGTGTGTGTGTATTTAATTATAAAGTGTCCTGAGAAGAGGCGACACTGAACAGTTGTCCCCCAGCTCACCAGTAGGCTTATCCATACATGCGCAAATGGCTTTGTGCGCAAAAAAAAAAAAAAAAAGACGTGCGGGTGCCACAGTTTGATCACACTGAGATCGGGGATTTTAGACTTCTTACTTCTGCACAGACACATCCTCATTTTGGTACAGTCACCTGTCAGATAAAGGAGGTATAGGAGAAACCTGAAAACGTCATGAATTCGGATTGTCTAACACTGAGCCCCCCCCCCCGAAGTCGCAGCTCAGTCTCATTGTGTCCCTTTACCATAACAGCAGGCTCACATCCTGTAGGTGCATCATCGTTTAGGGAAAAAAAAGTTACAAGCAAAGACCCCCCCTCATCACACACACACACACACACACACACACACACACACACACACACACACACACACACACACACACACACACACACACACACACACGCGAAACACCCGATCGACCCCCTCCTCCTTTTACTCCTCCCTCGCCACATGTTTCCGCCCCCCAAAACACACACACACACACACACACACACACACACACACACACACACACACACACACACACACACACACACACACACAGCACGCAGATTGTGAGTTTTAGCAGGACGCAGAGATTGAAAGAAGAAGCACCGCGACACACCAGAGCTTCCAGCGGTTTCAGATCCTCATACTAATGACTTATAAGAAACGCCACCGCTCCGACTGCTGACACCTGCCTTGCTCAGTGGCAGTTGTGCCATGTCTATTATGTAGGACACGACTTCCTAATATGGATACCCTCCCACCCCCTTCCTCCTCTTTACCCCTCCCTAACGTCCACCTCCACCCTGTATGCCTGTCTCCGTGTGAATAAAACAATCTTTAAAAAAAAAAAAAACCGAGAAGAAGAAAAGAGACTGTTCTTCCACCTCTTGGATGTTTTCTGCACTGAGCTGCTCTTTTTAACACTACTTACAACTCTATAACTGCCATCTGTGTGTTTTGATGCTGCGATGATAGAGTGTTATACAAAAAAAAATTACTCAAGGAAGAGATGAGTGGTGAGCTGGTGGAAAGTTTGCTTCACCTCAGCGGTGTGGGTGAGGGATGTGTGCTGCTTTTATTCCAACGCTTCCTAATTGAGAAACTTAAGTTTAGGCTGCTTTTTGAAGGTTGACATGTGGGATGATTTACATCAATTATAACGAGTATAATCAAACTCGTGCAAGTCATTGAGTGTCTACAAAAGTGGAAATAATAAATAGATTTCTTCTAGTTATGTTGCCAAGAGATGATCACCGACAGCATGTCATACATGTTACATGTCTTTAAATCAACCACTACACCCCTGCCTGTATGTAACGTATTTATAAATCAAGATCAGACAATCGCCTTCCACCTACAGTCCATTCTAAACACACGGGCTAGTTCACCAGACTGTGTGTGTGTGTGTGTGTGTGTGTGTGTGTGTGTGTGTGTGTGTGTGTGTGTGTGTGTGTGTGTGTGTGTGTGTGTGTGTGTGTGTGTGTGTGTGTAAAAAAGAAGGAGACAGGAGATCTGCGTACCTGCTTTATCCAAAAGAGTAATCCAGGGTGACTTCAAGAAGCACAGACAATCCTAAAGGTGAAAGCATGCTCTTTGCAGTGTATGCTGAAGTGCATGATTGAGTAGGTCGAGTCCAAGCCGTCCCGAGGGTTGGTGGGTGGGGGGGTGGAGTGGTTGAAGCCGGGATTCCTTTCCGCGGTCACCTGCATGTCACGCATAGGTTTCGGTTCATTATTTAACATGTATACTCATAGCGTAAAGTGCAAACCACACCACTTCCTGCCCTCAAATGCAAACCCTCGGTGCCTGCCTGAGCGTTTTGACAATTTACTGACACCCCTTTTCCGCAGCCGAATGGTTTCTCCCGCATTAAATGGAACTATCTGCTATTGTCTCATCAGCGAAAAGTTGTTGATACTGCTCAGGACTCGGAAAAAAGTGCTTTTACCAACTTACCGACTAATTCATCCAAAAAAAAAAAAAAAAGCGAAGATTTTACATGACGCCGTGGAACAACAACGACACAAAATCACACAAAATCATAGCTGGTGATGTAATGTCACGTTTTGTCAGTGGAGTGTCATTATATTGACAGTTGGGAGTCATTGATCCACCCTGTTGCAAGAGCCAGGCAACTGTTTCTGAGGAAAATAATAGTTTTATATCCAAAATCAAACCTTATCTCATTATAATCCCAAAAAGTAAATGAATAATACATTTTACATAAAGTCTGAATGACTTGATTCTCTGGTTAAGCCTGCTTCCTCTTTTTTTCCCCGTTTACTGATGCATTAACACAATGTTCTGCCAACATGTTATCTCATTCTTTGCTGGCAAAGTAGGTATTTTTTGTGGAAAAACCCTGAACAAAATAAAAAATCATCAGTAACTACAGGCCTATATCTGTTTAAATGGCATAATATGACTTAGATTTGATGATTTAAAGGTGTCAAAAAATATTTCTTTCTATCATTTTAAAGACGATATGTTTTGCCACGTTAATATCTCTGGAATGCAGGACTGTCGTCTACTTTATTTTCAGTCAAGCAGGTTTTTCCAACACCGTTCCGCACAAACACATCAAAATGACAAACATAATAACACACAAACTATTAGAGGTCAATCTGTGCTACTCCTTATGAGTCCTCCTCATAATAACTATATCTGCCACAAAAATACCCTGCTGCGATTCGTAGCTCTAATATGACTTCACCTTTTCAAAAACCGAACTTAAAGATAATGAACTTGTTTGATTAATCAAGTTATTTTTTTTTGCCACACCCTTGACAATGTCAGAAAAAAAAGGTGTTAACAATTCCTCCCTTGCTGGACTGGAAAGTCAAGTAAAGCATGAAAAATGAATGTGGTGTGGCCAAGTATGGTTATTTAGTTCCAATAAATGTGATTTGATATCACATTTGTTTGTTGATCTTCCATAAGCACATATTACACTTCTCACCACCACGGTGTAAACAGGCGCACAGACCGTGATGCTACACAGATCTGGTAACGCTGCGGATGAAATGTGCTCCAGTTCATTGTACGCCGAAGTCATGTGTAATAACTGTCACTCCACTGTGTTGTTGTGGGTGTTTTGCAGAGGTCAGGCTTGTTTGCTCAGCACGCGTGCAGTGAGAAGGAGCCATGTTGCTGACTGCTGATGTACCAGTGACTTTAAGACACACAGACATCTGATCAGCGACGAGCCCTCGAGCAGGTAACGGCAGGCACAACTCGTTGTATACGCAACCCCCGGAGCTCCACAGGGCACACACATGCACATTGACCGACATATATCACAGACACTGATATGCATCGCTGCTTCCTTAAAAATGAACTGTGAACATTAATATCACATGCATGCGCACATGCGGAGGAACACACACACATCCAGGCTGTGGAGTAAGTCATTATATCCTTGATGAAATGTGATCTACTCAGCTAAACACGCACATGAAAACACACTGATAGCCCCTGCAGCACACACACACACACACACACACACACACACACACACACACACACACACACACACACACACACACACACACACACACACACACACACACACACACACACACACACACACACACACACACACAGACATATACTAAAATGCACTGCATCATTCTTGAAATGTGATCTACTTGCACAGATAATGCACACACGCACACCCACACTAACACACACGCATGCATGCAGACTTCCTTACAGACACATAACATACTAAAATACATGTTTAACGTGCAACACGGCTGCTAAAATATCCCATTGCATGCTTCGGAAATGTAATTTACAACACACACATACACACTGTTGTTACTAATGTTCATTATTACACGTGAGAGAAAAAAAATCTGCTCACACCCATGGATTTAACAAAGACACACACACACACACACACACACACACACACACACACACACACACACACACACACACACACACACACACACACACACACACACACACACACACACACACACACACACACACACACACACACACACACACACACACACACATTAGTGATACATACACTGAACAGAGCCTCCCTACTCTCTCTCTCTCTCTCTCTTTCCCTGTAGTGTGTGAGTCACTGTTCAGATACTTCCTGTTATAAGAGAGCAGTCTTTAAAACAGCCTCCCTTTTCTCTCCATTCCTGCTTTCCAAGTCAGAGGGAATGTCAGGCCAAACACACACACCAAGGTGTCCTCTCCCTCTCCTCTGTCTCTCCTCTCCCTCTCTCTCCTTTTCCTCCCTGAACCAGTCGGCAGAGCAGCTCCTCTGCTGTTTGTTGAACGCCCTTCAGTCTGCACCCACTCAGCAATTTAAAACATACCTCAATGAACCTTCACCTTTAAAAAACAAAAAACAACAAAAAAAAGAGGGTGAGGAAAATCTTCTGCTGCCTATTGTGCTCGTGCTGCATGCAGATAAACAAAGCATTCGTGCACTTGCACACTGCTGCATGCATAGCTGCTTGTGCATGCGTGGCAGACACATACACACACCTCGGGGCAGCTCTTATAATAGCTACCCCTGGTATCAACACGATGATGTGCAGTGTTCCAGCCAGCACTGATTTCCATTACTGTATGTAGTGTCATTTTGTATGTGTGTTACCTGACTGTACACTTTGAATTGCACAGCATGAATTAATACTACAAGGAAATGAATAAATATATAAATATTTTATCAGGGGAAAATACTCTGTGCTGTGCTGCAAGTAGCAAATGTGAGTCAGAGCCATGAGGTGTTGCATTATCCATGCATGTCCCTCATAGTCTACTTAACATGTGACAAATATTTGCTTTTTGGGGAGGGGAGGGTTGAACTGTCTTCTACTTTTGCTCATGTTTTGACCCACTTCTCTCCCTTAAAGTTGATCCCCTCCCTTCTCGTCTTAAAATGGCCTGGGATACGCCGCCATCGCAAAGCCTTCTCCAGTGACTGACACCTTCGGCCCCCCTGTGCTCAATTAGCTTGTAGTGCATTAGCGACCGCATGCTAATTGTCAGCTGGCAGTGGAGTGCAAGGAGAACCCTCAAGGAGATACCTCAGGGAGAGCTGGGGGTGGGGGTGGGGGGGGGTGGTGTGTGTGTGTGTGTGTGTGTGTGTGTGCTTTGTTGGCTAACCAGCCCATGAGCACATAGAGTATCTCTATATTGCAGCAGGAGGAAGCCCACCTCTTTCCATACAACGTGAAATATTTATGGGATATATCACATTCCCTCTTTTGAATTAGACAAATAACAGTCCCCTTTTTTTGGACTCTGATACCACACATCACTCAATTCAGTTAAACAGAAGAAATATATATATACAATATATATTGTAAGTATGAAATAAATAGATAGTATAGGTACAGAATCCACATTTCTGTCCTCTTTACTGTAAATTCTGTGACAGCTGTTTGAACACATTTCTTTCTTCTTAGGTGACGTATAAATAGAAATAAAGTTTTCCAGAACGAATGCATTTTAAATTTAGGATGTTCTTTTACTTCTTCATTACTGCTGTATGGGAGGAAGTGCTGTGCCCCCCCACCAACTCACTCTTTCGCTCTCTCTTTCACTATCTTGTTGACTCGATCTCAAACAGCTTTTGGCTCTCAACTATTTCCTGGTTACACTCCACCCCTCCTTTTTTTTTTTCTTCAAAAAAATGTCACATCTTTCTCATTTCGCCCCCCCACCCCCCACCCCCACCCCCTCTCCACTCCGCCCCTCCTCCCTCCCACCTCCATCTATTCCTCTTCTCCTCTTTTGGTCGGCCACCTATCCTTCCCAACTTATCAAATTCCATAGGGTGGGGAGGGGAAGTGAGGGTGGATCCACCCACATGAGTGATCATTCATTGCTATTTTAGCAGTGTTGTTCTCAGCTGGGGCCACAACATCCACCTGCGAGAGAAAAAGAAAAAAAAAGAAGCTCCCAATACGACACACAGATCTTGTTGCATCACCAGATCAGCATAAATGTAGGAGCATTAAAATGGCAATACATCACAGCGCAAACATTGTTAAAGCGGGCTTATAATAGCTAATTTGCCAGCAGCAGCAGGGAGGATAAAGATAAAGGTAAATGGCTGACTCCTGTTGTTGTTAGTTCAGGGTGTGTGCAAAATGTGTGTGTGTGTGTGTGTGTGTGTGTGTGTGTGTGTGTGTGTGTGTGTGTGTGTGTGTGTGTGTGTGTGTGTGTGTGTGTGTGTGTGTGTGTGTGTGTGTGTGTGTGTGTGTGTGTGTGTGTGTGTGTGTGTGTGTGTGTGTGTGTGTGTGTGTCAGGCAGCAGGGAGGGGTTGTTGAAAAGTCCTCTTAGTATAAAGGGAAGGTGACTGATTGAGAGGTCCCAGGTTGTGTTCTGTTGCTAATATAGTTATGTGGCGTAATCGTGCAATAATAACATCATAATCCCATCTGGAATGAGAAACTGTGGACTGTGCTACAGTGATTGAGGCCATTTCCTGTGTGTGTGTGTGTGTGTGTGTGTGTGTGTGTGTGTGTGTGTGTGTGTGTGTGTGTGTGTGTGTGTGTGTGTGTGTGTGTGTGTGTGTGTGTGTGTGTGTGTGTGTGTGTGTGCGCGTGCGTGTCGGTGGCAGTGCATTTTAAGCAGCGGTGACTGCAGGAGGCAGCCTGATGGATACAGGATCATACTGCAGCGCTGACATTGTCTTCAGTTCTCATTCTCTTCCTCCTCCTCCTCCTCCTCCTTCACCCTCCCCTACTGTCTGCCTGCCTCTCAGCAGAATTATCACTCTAAAAAACACACTAGCCCTGAACACACCCAGCTGATGCAAGAGCAAGTGCAGCCTCACATTCACTGCAAGAACACACACATTACACTCTCTGATAAAGTGCACAGGCTGATTGCAAGAAAGGTGATGACCAAAAAGTGCTTACAAGCAGACACACACTCAAAAGCTAAATATTCCCTACAGAAAAAAACAACAACTGCAGCTCACTATATTCCCCAGCTTGTTCAAAGGCAGCTACGCATGTTCAGGGACAAGGTGCCTTGATAGCAAACAGTAAGACCAAAATAGCCATCAGGGATACGAGGAGAATATCACAGCGCAGGATTTCATCATTAAATCTTATGTCACTCTGTGAGTGTGTTGCAGAGCCCACATGAGGATCCCATGTCTGACTTACACATGGCAAACAGGAAGTCAGGCAGGGGAGCCCATTGCTGCCACCAACATGGTTTATTTCACCGGTGACAGCGACCCCATTACGTACGAGCCTACCACGGAGGAAGGGACGTGTCCGCTCCCGTCGTAGCCCCCTTTAATACAAACACAGAGCCAGCTCTGTGTGTCCTCAGGTTCAAAAGAAGTAGAGAGGAAAGAGAGGGTGATGGTAGGGTGATGGTAGTGTGTGTGTGTGTGTGTGTGTGTGTGTGTGTGTGTGTGTGTGTGTGTGTGTGTGTGTGTGTGTGTGTGTGTGTGTGTGTGTGTGTGTGTGTGTGTGTGTGTGTGTGTGTGTGAGATGTGGGGGTGCAGGAAGAGGTGAATAAAGCTTGCGTATGTTATCCGAGTGTGTGTTACAGCAGCGTATCCGAACCTCCTTCTATACATCAGCTCGCAGCAATTTGAAGCCACCACTATTGTGCTGCACATTGTGCTGCTTGGTCTCATCCATATGGTATCCAATGGCATTATTCACATACACAAATATAAGTAACAGCCTTTTTTTTTTTTTTTTTTTTAACTGGCTTCTCGTTTTATTGCCTCTGCATTTCTCATCAGGTAAAAACAGCTTGAAATCTTTCCTGCAAAAACACATTTGAAGAGGATCCAAGTGCTCTTTAGTAACATCTAATTATATGAGGTTAATCAATGCCTGCATTTTAATGTAATCTCTTCTTATTTTGAATAAGTTGCTGTTTTAACACCATTAAAGTCATATTGCTTTTGACACACGTCCACGATGCTACCTTGTGTTGCAAGCTGTCATATTACCATGGTGTTTATTTGTGCGATGATGTTGTAATTAACACGTTACCCTGGACGTGTTGCCTGTTTGACATTGTGTCTGACATTGAATCTGGTGGTAGACAAGCGCTCAGAGGCATGTGATGAGTATGCCGGCGAGAGGCTAGAGTCTAGACTCCAGGCGACACACCATATGATATTGATTATCTTTTGTTTGGCTATCTCTGCAGCTCCTTGCCCTGAAGGACTTAACTCACATTATTGTCTGGCATGAGGCTCTATTATTCCAATTTAGCGAGCTTTCCAAGCAGCGGTAAATGCACTCCTGTTGAAATGTGTCCATGAGATCCGTTAACAAGGCAGCACAACAGTGCACCTTGACTTATTAGAAGGTTTTGGTAACACAAACTTTTTTTTGACAAATAATCTTCATAGGTTTGGTTATAGCACAAAAAAATCTACTGCGTGTGATAAAAATACAAATTCTAACTTTTGATTTTTAGCATATTATGACTTCTGAAATCATTTCTTATTCGCATAGAAGTTTACACAAGTGTGCATCAATATTATGACAACGTGGAGCTTTCAATGTTTTCTTTGAGCTGCTCTTTTACAAGTTTACAACATACATTT
The DNA here is from genome assembly GCF_029030835.1 of Brachyistius frenatus. Taxonomy (NCBI): domain Eukaryota; kingdom Metazoa; phylum Chordata; class Actinopteri; family Embiotocidae; genus Brachyistius; species Brachyistius frenatus. Next base: position 657,674 of record NW_027210613.1, on the reverse strand, counting down.
GTAATGGTTCAATTGGTATAATTAAAAAAAAAAAAAAAAAGAAGTTTTCCGAAATCAATATGGGAATAAAAAAAATATACAAACACACACTTAGATTATTAATTTAGTGTTCTGAAAGTTCCAAAATGATTTTTAACCTGCCAATGCCAAGGCCTCTTAACTTCCTGTTAGTGATCATGATTGACTACAGCTGACAGCTTTTCTGTGCCGACATGAAAAGGGTTTGCTTGACAGCACTCATTGGATTGACTGACACAAAGTACAATGAGAACATTCAAAGACTTCAGTGAAGATCTAAGAAAGAAGATCGTAGATTTGCACAAGTCAGGAATTTCTCTTGGAGCCATTTCTAAATAATATCAGATTCCAAGATCATCAGTTCAAACATCTGGGAGGTGAAGCCACCTTGCCAAGGTCTCCAAGAAGACAGAAACTGTCACCTTCAGCTGAGAGGAAATTAGTTTGGATGATCGGAAACAACCGAAGACCCATCAAGACACAGATCTGCCATGAACTGAAAGCAGCTGCAACACCAGTTCAGTCAAGCTACTTTTACACTGCAAGGGACAGTGAGGTTGCCATCAAATAAGAATAAGAAGCCACTCCTCAAAAATAGACTGAGTAAACCTCAGTATTTTGCTCTATTTAATTCATTTGGAGTATTCCAGATATGCGCAGTTTGGTCTGATACCTGCTGTTAAATCAAACACTTAAAAGGAAGTCATGGCAGAGCAAAAAAAAATAAGCCTATTTTTGTAGAACAGACACAAAAGATGCATCTCTTTCTGATCTCTATCTTTCTTCTACTCGCTGGGTTTCATCACATCGTGTGGAACAAAAGTTCAGTTGAGCTCATGCACAAACTTGTTGATTCAACACCCCATAAATTATAAATGAGCATTATTTTATGTATAAGTGTGAGTGCGTTAGTTTGTATTTTCGTGTGAGTCTGAGGTGATGAGGGGGAGGTGGAAGCGTAGCTGTAAGACTACTAATTTCAGATGACCCATTTTCTACAACATACACTGTGGTGATGGCTGAGGTCACAAAAGTGGTGCGAGCATTCATTCAAACCTAAATTTCAAAAATATTTCCATAACTTGAAACCTAATATTAATGACACTTAATATTCTTTTAGACAACAACTTTAAATGTTAGAGACCCAACAGGATTAATCTGCTGACATCTTGGGAACCCAATCAAAGTCTTCTATAATATACTGGTGGGTCATACAATAATGCCCCATGCTATTTAGTCATGCCAGCAGGCGATTTAAATTGTGATGGTTACAGTAAAGCAACAGCAATATGCACATTTATGATTAACATGCACTTACAACCTGTCTAACTCTAAAGAGTCAAAAACACTTTAATTGTACATATTGTGGCCATTTTACCTTTATAAATATATTTATCAAACAGCCTATAATAATTTGATTATTCATTTTAGGACAATGTGATATAAGTCTGCATTACATCCCTTAAAACCACATCAATTTCATGTGCAAAAACTCATGACCACATAGATGTGTAATTGTGCACGTGAAACTTATAGTTTGTAAAACGTGGTCTTGGAACATTTTCACAGTGTAATGTGTGAAGCCCATTTAGATTCCCATGTGAAAATCTTTTCCGCATGTTATCATATGTCTCAACATGTGGTAAACCTGTGTCATACATGTGATCACATGTGAACTGTGTAAAAGCTCGTGTTTTTTTCTGTAAGGGATATTGTGATGAAAACAATGTTAAACTATTAAAGCATTAACATTCAAGACAATGAAGACATAGAATGAAGATAAGCATTTGCCAGGTTTGGTTGGAAGTTTTTAGTCTTTTAGCAAATAGTACGCAAAGACCTGAAAAAATTCAGGTGACTCTCTACATCCCTATTTCTTCAGTTTATCGTCAAGCTCTACTAGTGATGCATGAAACAGGATTTCAGCTGCAGAGCTATAGAGTTCAGGCCCCATATTACCTGCTCTGCAGACACTTCCAAAATCTGAAATAGTACTATATCTAAAAACCTGCTTACACACCCACTCAGCTAACCCTCCCCTCAACCACTCTCACAAACTCACTCACCAGCATGCCCACCCCCACACACACTCCCTATATTACCACTGCTGAAAAGTTGAAGTTTTATTTTCTATACCAATAATGTCAGACTCGGATTATTACACACTCTTTTAATGAATATGTGCTACATTTAGTGTATGTGATATCACTTTAATATGGTGCTATCTATAAAGGGTTATCAATCAGAACAAATGGTTTTAGTAACGGCTGTCAGCTAATAAATACAAATATTTAGCTGTCAGGTTGTAAACTTTGCCTTTTAGTCTGCCTAACCACTAATTTCTACAAATGATCTGGCTCAAACTCCATTTCATAATAAGTACAGACTTGATACTTAAAACCAATCATTAATCTTTAATTTAACACACTTGAAAATGGAAAATCCATGAGCATTTATCAAAGGACTGCATTATAACATTTTTTTTCCCCCCATTAATGGGTAATGATTTATACAAAATAATTATTTATGAACCATAATAAAGCCATTTGTCACAATTTAGTTGCGCTGGATAAAAAAGGGATATGACAACATTTAACTGAATCAAAAAGAAAGATACAATTTCAGTTGAATCAAATCACCATCGACCAAGTCCTGGGTCAAACTCACTGAATCATGCATCTTTTAATTTGTATCTGAGAAATACATGCTGGTAATAGTATTTGAGCCAACCTACCAAAGTGTGTAATACACTCGTTAGTCCGTGTCTATAAAAAGTTGTGCCTCGCCTAAGCGTTAAAAGTTAGCTTCAGGAAAAGGTCATGATTTGGGTTTAATACGACACAGTCGCAAAATTTTGGTTCAGGCACAGAAACGTCTTAGTAAAAGTCAGGAAAAGTACTTTGTTTGGGTTAAAACAAGCAATTTTTCGTAAGTAACCTTGAGTACGTTACATAAGTTAATTACTTTACTTAAGAGAAATTCACGTTCACTGTTGCTTTCTCACGGATTGAACACTAGTCTCCAGGAAGAAAGTCCTGTGTTTGTTCTCACAGACTTTATCACTCTTTGTACTTTGTCACATGATGTCTTTCTTTGATCGAGGTTGGGCTGGTTTTAAATGTGTACTTTTCACAGCTATAGGCAAGGCAAGGCAAAACATGACACTGACTCAGTATTCTCAATTTGCCTGACAGGTGCATTATGCTTTGGTGTGATACCGGGTTATTTGGGCACTTGTCATACCTTTAAGAAAATATATAATAATAATAATAATAATACAAAACTTTATTTGTATAGCACCTTTCATACAAGAAATGCAGCTCAAAGTGCTTCACAGCAAAATAATTACATGCAGTGTTTCACATAAAAACAGATGTAAAGGAACAATTACAAATATAGAAAAGACTTTGATAAAACAAATCAAATGCATAAGAAACAGATAAAAGCATAAGAAACAGATAAAATGCATAAAAAGGAATACAAGTGGAAAATGTAAAATTGAGCAATATGCATTACAAGGCGCGGTAGTTCAAGTGCATTACAGGTGTAAGAGAGCTTCAATAATAGCTAGTTAATGGTGGATGTAAAGAGATATGTTTTGAGCTTTCTGTTAAAAGTATTAACTGAGCTAGCTTTCCTGATATCTGCAGATAGTTTGTTCCACAGCTTTGGAGCGTAGCTGACAAAAGCTGAATCCCCAATTTTCTTTCGGCTGTTGCTGAGAACCTCCAATAAACCAGCAGCAGATGATTTCAGTGTTCTTGAAGGCTCATAAGTAACCAGAGAGTCAGAGATGTAACTCGGTCCGAGCCCATTAAGAGCTTTGTACATGAGGAGGAGGACCTTGAAGTCAATCCTGTGTCTTACAGGCAGCCAGTGCAGAGCAGAAAGAAATGGATTGATGTGTTCCCTCCTCTTGGTTCTGGTTGATACTCGAGCTGCAGAGTTTTGGATGAGCTGAAATCTCTGTTGTTTTCTTTGGTAGGCCAATAAAAAAGTGCATTACAGTAGTCCAGTCAGCTGGAAATGAAGGCATGAATCAACTTTTCACCATCTGTCTGATTTATAAACGGCTGAACCTCGGTTTTGTTTCCCTGTGGAACCCAACAGCAGCTATCACGTTTCTCTGACACTTAATCTCTAATGCTGACATAAAACTTCCTCCCTTTGATGTATGTTTTGAACCAGTTTAAGACACTGTACCAACTTCTCAAGACGATTGATCAGGATGTCATGGTCAATCGTATCAAAGGCTGCACTCAGGTCCAAAAGGATCAGAATAAGGGTCAGACCATATTGTCATCAGAGTTTAGTCGGAGGTCGCTGATTATTTTACTGAGAGCTGTTTCAGTGCTGTGATGCGCTCTAAAGCCTGAAACTCCTCCAGGATGTTGTTTTCTTCAAGAAAGGAGTTTAATTGCACTGAAACTATCTTTTAAGTATCCTACTAATTAATGGAAGGTTGGACATTGGCCTATAGCTGGTCAATGCATTGACATCGAGGTTGGGTTTCTTCACTAATGGTTTTACAACAGCTGTTTTGAAGGCATCCGGGAAAATGCCTGTTTGAAGAGATGTGTTTATAATCTCCAGGACATGACTTGAAATGCTGTTGAATACCTGCTTAAAAAACGCTGTTGGTATCGGGTCATTACAGGAAGTGGAGGAGTTACACCCAGTGACAGTCTTACAAAGCTCAGTTAATGTGATGGAGGTGAATTTTTCCATGGTTGCATCTATGTTACAACATTTTTGGAGTTAATGTGTGTTAACATAAGCAGCAACACTGGCTGTGATTGAAGTGTCAGATATATATTACCACCCTGGCTTTCCTCAACCTGTCCAGATACAGCAGTCAATAGCTTTTTTCACGAGTGATATAGTGGTGAGTGTATGTAAGCTGCCATTCCAGCCACAGCCTATAGCAGGTGATTTCAGTAATGAGCTCCTCTCCGGCTGAAGCAGTTAATCACCTGTTGTACAGCAATTGTTGGTTGGAAGCCAACACACATGGCTTGACTGCCTTGATTTTTCCATACGATGTGGTACCTTCACCATCTTCTAGTGACCCCTCAGAGGGACATCCCCAGGTTGACAACCGCCAGCCCTGACTGCAGCTGACTGAGCCAGGAGATAAACAAGCTTGAGCTACAACTGTGACTTTGAATCATATTCTGTATATCAATAGTGACAGAGATCATTATTTCTGCAGAGCAACTTTTCTTTTTGATCCTTTGAGTACACTTACAGTAGCTGATAATAGTACTTTTAAAGAACATTTACCTGTAATTAACTAGGCTACTTTTACGTCGATGCATTCGTTGTTTTACCTGCTTTGTAGACACTGTATTTTACTGAACATATATATCCACCGCAGAAGAAGCTGCATCGGCAATTATGTAACTTTACAAAATGGTTGTTTTGCAGCGCACAAAGCACACATAACACGCGTCTTGTGTTGCCCTCCATTTATCTTGATCTTGCTAATTATATCCAAGACGTGTGTGTGTGTGTGTTGGTGTGTGTCTGCGTACACAACCGTGTGTTTGACTTTGCTACTTATGCCACAGACAGCTGTTGTTTGTATTGCCCCCAAGTGCTCAAACCGACTTTGTAATTAGCCCTATCTAGTTTTACTTTAGTGAAGTGATGAGTGTGCACGGCGGAGAAGAAAGCCCGAAACCCCCACCAGACAACACCAGCAGCACCGTCTCACTTCACAACCCCCTATATCCACCCCCAATCCTTTCTGCAAAGTGGAGCACACACACACACACACACACACACACACACACACACACACACACACACACACACACACACACACACACACACACACACACACACACACACAAGTGCACACAACTCCAGCCAGTGACAATAGCTCCAACACAGAAGCCATGTTCAAAACAGCTGACGCTGAAACGTGTCAGTTCATCGTTGTGCCTTGTTCCAAAAGTGAAGATTATATTGAGTGTGTTTGCCTGTTAACACACCCAATAAAAAAACAAACATCTATCAAAGTTTATTAGCAGATGACAACTGCTTCTACTCAAAGAAACCTGTTGCCTTATGTGGCAAACCTGTCAACAAATTTATTCAAACCAAAGGCACAGACTGTCAAAACACACACTCAAAGGTACTTGTGAGTGTTTCTCGCATTATCGTGAACATTTAAATATGGAAAGTAAAAGTTTAAAAACACACAGGCCTCACATAGGAAGGTGAGGGAGGAAATCATAGCAAGGCATGCTTGTTTTTTTTTAACTGAGAGGGGGGATGGGTGCCTTTTAGATTGTCCCTCCTCCCTCTTCCTCTGTCTTTTTTTTTCTCTTCCCTCTCATCTTTGTTAAAGCGCTGCCTGGCTCAAACAAGCCGCCCCTGCACGCTGAACTAAAAGAAGTGAGTCTAAAGTGGCCAGAAGTCGACGACACACCGTCGCCGACTGGCAGTTATTGTGTTTACGTGAGATACTGTATGTTATTATTATGTGGTGACGGGCAGAGAAAGTGACAGAAATGTATGTGTGCACGGGAATGAGTGGGTGTGGTGTCAGGGGAGTTGCAGTGGACATACATGGATGGAAAAACACACTTGTTTCATTTCCAGTATTTGGTATATTCAGACATTTAAATAAATATCAAAAGCAAAAAATGGTTTGTTTCATTGCGGGGCGCTATCATTCTTGCCATTTTAATTCCTTTTTTCATACCTAAATTCTAAATTTCCTCCTTCCTCTGATCTCTTGTGGTGATGAATGACAAATAAACAACTCAGGAAAACATGTATCATCTTCATCACCATCCCCTTTTGTCCACCTCCCCTTCATCACCATACTGCAAGTGGCTCTGGCGTGTGTCTTAGTTTAATGACCACTGATGACGCACAAACTCAATTTCCAGCCCCATCTATATGCCGTGGGTAGGCAGGGACACACAAAGCTCCTCTCTCTCTCTCTCTCTCTCTCTCTGAAAACCTCTCTCTCCGTCTCCCTCACAAAGCCTGCATGCCTCTCATTTGTAAATCACTTAAAAGCATGACAAATGTGCATTGGAAGTTTCAGAGCGTCCCCTCTTGAAAGAGTCTGCAAAGTCTCTCATTCACACCCACTCCTCTGATACACAACCGCATTGTGCAAACTAGACATATAGCTTGGCGCTACACACATGGTCATTGTGGCCTAATTGGTATCAGTTTGAAAATGGAGCAGAAATATTTACTGTAATGAAAAGATGATTTGCAGTGTGAGCCTTATTTTTGTTTTTGTTTGCTTCCACGCGAATAATGAGATATGCAGTAAGATGATGGAGGCAGGTCAGTGTGATTTGGCTCATTACAGTCGGTGTTCCTAGCTGAACTGAAAGCAGTTTTGTAGTTGCGAAATGATTTGAGACCAGAGAGAATGCTACACTGAAATCCGAAACAAAGGAGTTTTGTCCCACAACACTAATCCCAGAGGAACATTTCTGCCATATATGGGGAATTACTGTGTATTTCAATCATGTGATGGGCCATCAAGCAGGGGGTTTTATAGCATTTTCTTGTGTGTTTGGGTCTGAATATAATCTAAGCGGATGGGCAGTGGCAAGGAATTTATATTATTGCAACAGTATTCTACGCTGTATTTCAGAGTGTTAACACATCATCTTCTTTCTATAAATTGTAAGGGAAAGAATAAAGTTCATAACCCACCAGTGGGAAGACTTTGAATGGGTCAGTGAGGGGTCACTTGACAAAAACGTTAACCCATATTAAGTAGATTATTATCACTGTATTCATTCCTGTGGCAAACAAATGTGTGCGTTTCTTTTTTATATTGTAGGTCTTCAGTAGAAAACTTGTCCGGGTCTTGACATCAAATTCTCATTCTTCACAGCTGCACCACAATGCAGCAGAGTTATGCAAATCCAACAGTTTAAATATGTGTGCACAACCTGTTCACAAACACTGTGATGCATAACAAATATTTAATCAATGCTTTAAATGACAATGTCAACATTACAGTAACAGACCTGGTACCATAATCATGCCATTGAGTTAAGTAACCTTTCTTTGATTAACAAAAACATGAAGACAATTCATTTCATTTCGTTGTGACTGAAAACCGGCACTGACTTTTAGTCTTTAGTCTGCTGATTCATAACCTCTGAAAAAAAAAAGATTTCAACCACTTAAAGCACCTTAAATATGAATCATGAAATACATCCACCTGACCACTAGGGGGCACATTGTCAGTGTGACGTTGTATCTCGCCTAAATGTTACATGGTTGCAATTTGGTTAGCTTCAGGCTAAATAATTATAAAGGTTAAAGGTTAGGAAAGGATCATGTTTTTTTTTGGTGTTTTTTTTACATAAATAATGTCATATAGGTCTTTAAGTTACTCACCATATGTTACATAAGTTGAATATATTACATTATATGAGTAACTTCCTTACATTACTCAAACTAAATTCATGTTCACTCTCTCACAGACTGGAACGTCAGTCTCCCAGCTGAAAGTCTTGTGTTTGTTCCCAGCAGCCAACCCTGACCTCCAAATGAGAAAGGGCTGCTCATACATGCGTGTACTTTTCACACCGTGACACTGACTTGGTTTCCACTAGTGGACTGATTGGAGAATTACGTGCTCCTGCGTGATACCAGGCTCAAGCTTACACTTTCGGGCTAACTTTTTGTTTTTCCTACTTCCCTAACGCTGTGGTGAGTTCTGTTCTTTAGTATAATTTAGGTATTTGTATTTCCGTGAGCCTTTCCATTTTATGCTACTTACTGTTTCTACCTCACTACATTTCAGATGGTACTGCAGCTTACTTTACAAAATAAGAATTAAAGAAAACACATAAAGTAAGAAGTAAGGTGTTGAGGAATTGTGTCTAGTTGTTGATCTTTACCAAGTTTCAAATTGTTAGCAGTTCCACTAAATACACATTTCCACTTAGAACATTTTACTTTAATAATTTTTTAAACCCCAAGAGGGAACATTATATAGTAAAAGTCTAAAAAATGAAATTTACATGTGCATCGCAGAACTATTTTTTTCATCTTCCTACGCCATCTATCATCTCTTGATCCTTCACATTTTGCTGGTGACCCCGAATGGCTTCCTGATCCTTAGGTTGGGACACTGCAGGACGGAGCTACCAAACTTAATACAAGAGATTATACTAGTATTTCTACTAGAATTATATTAGCGCAATACAATGATATCAGTTACATTTATCAGTAGAATGAGCCATTGTACTGCAGAATACTTATATTATACTTCAAGGATATACTAATACTAATGCAGTCTTACTAATGCAAGTATTTCACATAATAATATTGGTACTTTTACCAAACAAATTAAGCTTGCTCAAAGTACATATCTTGTAAGAGGAGAGATTGTGCATTGACAGTGCTTTTGTCAATATTTACAACTGTTCTGCCGCTGACTCGTAGACAAGCCTGGAAAAATTAATCATGGTATGACATGTGATTAAAAATAACTAACCGTGCACTTTGAGAACAATGCTGACTGTCAACAGTAGCTGGATGTATGACTGTCTGCCTACAGACCAGACAGATATTGCAGACACACCATGACATTTTGGTGCCAGTTCTTGCGTCACATGCAACACGCGGGTTAAGATGACTCCTAAAAAACTGAAATTACCTGTAAAGGGTTTGGTCCCAGGTAGTGGATCATGTCTACTTGTTGTTACTGGAGACAAAAGACACAAGGCTGTGTCTCTCCATTGTCAGAGGTCTTGGTTTCTTTCACAGGAAGTTGTCAAAACTGCTGTAAATGCTTAATGACATACCGTCTGTCATATTGGCATTTTAGTGGTTTACATGGAATGCTGAGAGGAAAACATTTTCATTTTGCATTATTATTCAACCATGTCTGCTACGCTGAAGGTTTCTTGTGTATTAACAGTGCAGTTACAGCTTTGTCTCTTTGTTCAACCCCTGTCCATTACTATCCTTACAATATGGCTTTAAGGGGATCTAAAACCAAATGAAAAAATAACAAGTATTGGTTACCTAGCAAACTGGCTGCCAAGCAATTGTTGCCATCCTCACGTCGAGACCTTGACATAAGTATAACACATTGCCCATGGAGGAATCATGTTGTAGTGCCATTTTCTACTGTCTGAAAGTCCCTGAGCACATCCACTGCTTATGAGGTGTGCGTTTTATTCTCATGAGCCATCGGAGCGTGTGCTACTGTTCATGTCACCTTCTTTGTGTTTTCTCTGTCTTAATGTGACATTTAAACTTGTGCTTACGTTTGAAATGAGTCACGTTCTCCTTAAGGTTAGCTTGCAAAACTGGCAGGGAATTAAGAGACTGAGAGGTGATTTGATTGGATCAGATCCATACTTTGAAGAGGAGCTGCAGCTCTTACGCTATACACCTGACAATTTAAACTGATATAGCTATCACATCTTCATGATTCACCCGTAAATATGCTGTAATGAAAAATTAATGAGGTGTACTTTGTCAAAGGATAAATTATTTATCCTCGCACAAGGTTTCAACACCTCCATTAAGCGTCTGGTCACTCCCTGCAGCGTTGTGTGTGGCTGTTATCTATCCCACTTCACCGTCTCTCTCACACACACACACACACACACACACACACACACACACACACACACACACACACACACACACACACACACACACACACACACACACACACACACACACACACACACACACACACACACACACACACACACACACACACACACACACACACACACACACACACACACACACACACACACACACAGCGAAAGCATTTTAAAACACATCAAAGTTTTCAAGCCCTTGTCCTCTGCTCCCTTTATTTCTACACTTTGGTGGTGTTTTCTTTCCTTTTTTTTGTCCCCTCAAATATGGCACACACCAGCACACCTCTGCTCTCACGCCACCACACTTGTGTCTTTGTATGAGACCCCTGCCGCTGTCCCCATTGTCATGTTAATTACCTGTTTGCTGTGTTTTGGAGAGCTCGCCATCCATCAAAGCGTCTCCCGGCTTTTCATCTCGCACGGCGCATCTCTACCTGTAATTAGGTTTGGAGCGAGGGAGAAGATGGATTTTGTTAGCGCCATGCGGAGCGGGAAAGAAGACATTAGGTAGTCTCCGTGGCTGTTTTGGGACCAGCCTTTAGTGGTGTCTAATTGATCTGAACTGCCACGTGGCTGTGGCTTCATTATCCTTATGTCCCATCCTCACAAGCATCAACTCTGCATTCTGGCCTTTACAGTGTGATACTATGGGTGCATGCAGGTGTGCATTACGTGGAGGCAAATATAGCTACTAAATTGTACTCTACAAAACAGGGGGGTGCGGGGTGGGATCCCGTTTCTACTTATGTATGTGCATTGCACTCAGGCAATCACAAACATATGTATATCTGTGTGTGTGCTGGGAGGGTGTTTTTACAACTGTGTATGCATGTTTGTATTGATAGCGGCTGAGGAGAGGGGAGGCTGTGCTGCGGTCAGAATAATTTAACGTCCAGATGTGCATGATGCCGGCAGGAAAATCGATACAGACAATGGCGGGTGATGAGCACACTGTCATAATGCAGTGAGGACAGAGACACATTCACATTTAACAGTAATTTGGACTGAACAGATGAGTGTTGATAAAAAAATAAAAAATAAAAAACACAGAGGAGTCTGAGTTTATCAGTTTTATCAGTCAAAACAAGTAGAAATCACAATTAGCAGGAGCTGACGATTACATTATCTGGTAACATTTTAGATTACGTAACATAAATTAATTATTTAGTGTTAACAAGGTATCAATAAAATACTTATTGGGTCCTTACAAACTAAGGGAAGAAGACAAAAGGCTTGTAAATGAGGGGTAGAAATAAATTAGAATTTAATTATTTTTTAAATTAACTAATCAATAATTACAGGGCTGATAGAGAAAGGTAGTAATTATTACAAACATTTGATACATTTTTGGCATTATTACTGACGCTGATACAAAAACATCACACCAAAGTTGGGGTTAAGGAAGTGTTTTTATGTTTGCTATAACTTTACAATGGTTTATTGTTTGATTGTTGTTATTTTTATGTTTTTAACATTATCATAGAATACTATAAAATAAATTGTCCCATTGTTCAGTTCTTGTTTTTCTGTAATTACAATGTGCTGACAGAGTATGCAGACTAAGAAATGCAGTGGTTCCAGTTCCACTCCCTTTCCCCTGTAATTACAGTGTAGTTACTGGGGGTCATAAAGTATATTTTGTAACTCAGCTTAAGTTCCACTAGTAGTTTGGCTGTTTTTCATGTTGTTTTAAAAGGAAATTAGGGCAAAGTATGATGCAACTTGTTGGAATTATTCAGAATGCAACTTGTATTTCAGAAGGATTTACATTGGAAGTCCCCCACCGCACTCCAAATGCTAATTTGTTATCCCTTTGTTGCCGTACTTTTACACTTGTACTTGTAAGTACACGTCAGTATTGTCTTGTTATGGCATATATACAAAATATGAACCCTGCTACGTGCAGGCTGTAATCTACCCGTTCTCACCTTGTCATCTTGAGCTTGTTATTGACACGATTAGATTACACTAGTGATCATATTACATGACCAGCCTCACTACACTACAGGCATTTAATCAGGAGCTGTTTATCAATTCAAACGACAGCATACAACCATGGATTTCTGTGGAAGGAGCGAATTGAAAATATAATGTTGCGCATGTGTTTCTTTCCTCGTGTTATGGACTGTGGGGACATCCGCGCTGCTCTGCTGACCTTCAGCATGAAATGAAAAGTGTCTGATGCCTCTGGTGTGTTTGGAGGGGCTTTCTCTTTTCCGAAGATGGACAGCCATGCATTATTGATTACAAAACACTCCTGCAATGCTATTTCATCTCCCTGGCACGGCTGACCATGAATTGAGCTTTATTTTAGAGTATAGCAGAGATCTACTTTGTATCAGTGCGTGCATTTTTTTTGGATTGGCTTTGTTTGTGTAATCCCCCCCCACACACACACATTCTCTCTCCTCCCTCCCTCCAACCCTCCATCCCTATGACACCAAGTGGGAGGCTAAATAGTAGATATGCAGAAACACCTATCTTCCTCACATCCTGTGTAAGCTGACAGGGAAACTGCACAAGACAAAAGGCAGAGATGGGCAGAGACAAACCGGTGTGCAGTGGAGGCTGAAATGTAATTTAATGGCTGTTGCAACTGAAAGTATTTATTTGACATAATTTAGAGCTTTGATTAGTTATTATAACGTAACATATATCTGCACCACCTGGACACTTTCTGTACATGTGCATATCTAACACTGATGTCTGTGTCATCCACCTATTGCACAGTCTGTGCAGCATGCTCACATGATTTGTAGATTTCACACGTTATTCTCATACCATGCATATTGTTTACTGAGTTTTCTGACTCTCTATTCTGCTGGTGTTATTTTGCACAAGCTGCGGGCTGATAGCAACATCTCATCGTATGAAATCTAGTGCTTCGGTTATATATTAATCTTGCTGAATTCTAATTAAGATATTTCTATATCTGACTGCTCGTCGCAACTACAGACTCAACATTTTCACAATAAAACAAAACAAAACAAAACAAACAAACAAAAAATCTTCTTTACCACTGCAGAGAAGCAGCTGTCCAGAGAGTGTTGCTGAGCAATGGCCTTACCTCCCCGGTCCCCCGTCGAGGATGGTCACTGGGGAGGACGCCCATGGCGACCACGGCTGTCAGATGTTGTTTCCGTGATGCCAAAGAATGATTGGTTTCATGGATCCGGACAGCGCTCTCTGACAGCGCAGGGGGAGACTCGGCCACACCTGGGAGAAGAAACAGTGGCAGGATGTGAAATGTTACTGAACAAGGTCGTTCCAAGGGTCACCGCTAAGACCTGTCACCCCCCCCCCACACACACACACACACACCCGTCATCGAGGAATTTACAGCCAGGCCTCGTGCTACATATTGAGAATATTGGGTGTGAATTTATCCTTTGTTTGAGTCTGACTTAGTCTTTGTCTGCCTCTGCGTGAGGTGGTGGTGAATTTGCAGACAACAATGTGCTGGTTTGAAAAAGGGAATCAGCGAGGACACCGTTCAGACAACTGATGTTTCTGTGAAGAGTCTGATGTCATTAAACTGACTGCCAGGAAATCAAGAAGTGAATCTTTAATTACGCAGGAGTTTTTCACAGGATACCTCATCTGCAAAGTGCTGCAAACAAGCACCGCATTTTCAAGTCTGACTCACGTCTAGCTTGGCCTGTGGAAAAGAGGCAGCAAGTATCATTGATGTCAGGGTTGTTGGTGGAGCCTTGTTAGCATGAACGACAAGGCTACAGTGATGGCACTCAAAACAGCAGCAGTGCCACTCACTTTCTTTCCCTCTCAGCATGTTTTCCACAACATGAGTTTAGCATGTCTCACGGAGAGGTGGGCTTCCTGACGATCCCACTCCCAGAGCCCATGACAATTTTAATGATTGATCACTCTCCTCTTGACTGCACTGAAAGGGAAGAGAGCAAACCACAGCGCAAAAAAAAAAAAAAAAAAGGGGGGAGGAAAGAGGGGCGTGGACAATCCCACAAGGTCAGAGTGATGTCCAGTCTTTTGTTTTCAGCGGTGAGATCGGTGGCCTGTGCAGCCGCGAGGGGACGCGCAAAGTAACCAGCGGCCTGGCAGGAACAGATGTTCTCACAATGAATGGGCACTTGGTTGGTTGCTTATCCACTGAAAAGTCAAGAGGCTGACTTCCCTTTTTTTTTCTTTTGGAGACAAAGAAATATCCAGGCGAGAGTTGCGGCTCTCCACCTGTAGGCCTGCATCACAGTGATAATTGCTGCTGAGGCACTGAGGCTCTTACAGAATGATTTACATCCTGCTGAAGATACATGCACACAACAGATTGGCATCTATTTATGGGCATCATAATATTGCCCCTGTGTGTGTTTATGTTTTTTGTCACCATACTACAGGCACCCTACAGTACATGAGTTATGTCTAGCATGTAGTGTCTGGACACAAATATTTACACAACTAAAACCTGGAGGTCGACTGATGTATCATGATGTATCAGTCGACTGATTTTATTGGCTGATATTGACCAATCACAGGCGTCAATCTATATGAAAAAGTATTTTTTTCACATAACATAACGCAGAAAAATATGTTTGGTGTATATTTCTAATTGTTCAGTTTCTGTTTGTTTTTTTATATATATAATTATTGCATTCACAGTGAAGTTCACTGTTTCAGAGCACTGATATCATTTTGGAGAATAAAGTTTATTGTTAAATTGTAAAATATCCTGCTGCCATTACATCTTTGTCACAAGTGTTTGATCACCACGTTCCGGTTGATATATCAATATTGGAGTATTTTTACCTCCCAATGTCGGTATTAGCCCCAAAAATTCAGTATCAGTTGAGCTCTATTAAAAACTCATGAAGTGGTTATGACCATTTTGGAGCTCTGTGCAGGAATTATTTGTATTTGGCCACTAACAATCATTTAGCCTCTACAGAATAATACTCTGCATTTGAGTTTCAGTCATGCTGAACATTCATGCTTTTGTGTTGTCCTTTTATCTTAATAAATATCTCGGCTCCCTGCTTTGTCCTCCTCGATACATGGCAGAAGTGTACATTCTCTCGACTTCCTGTCTTTGTGGATGAGTGACACACCAGATTATAAACAGACAAAGACAAGCAAATGAGACATGAATCTGGTCTGGGGCAGAAGTCACCCTGTGCATATTTGCATGGGCGTGTGCACCGCCTCTATGTCTTTTGGTTAAGAGTGCGTTGGGAAGGTTTGGAGAAGTTACTGGGCAAGTTATTCACCACATGGAAGTGCCAAGTCCTTCGGCTCCTGAGGAGAAAAACACACAAGTCTTTGGGGCTGTGGAGATCAGAAGAACAAGTCTCATTTCATCAGCACAATCAGCTTGTTGGCATGTGCAGGATTATCAGCCCATAAATGTCCAAAGTCATTCATAACTCATTGCTTCCCTCTGCTGGTGTTAATGGACAGTAAAGTACATTTACAACATAAGCCCTCTTGGAAAAAAAAAAAAAAAAAAAAAAAAAAAATCAATGCGATATTGTCTATGGTACTTAATTGTGAGTTGAAAACTAACATCAAACTTTATGACATGTTTTTATGTCTTATGTAGGGACTATGTCATGGGTGAGTTTATAGTGGCCTTATCGTACAATGTTTTATGGCATATTTTTTTTTATATCTTATGGTATCAGTGATATTACACTAATCTTTCTCCGGATACCTAATGTGTCACTGGTAATAGATAATTCATTGGTGGTGCTTTCTCTCATGTGATACTAAAACTTTGTAATAAATATGTCTTTTAACCACATTACAATTTCTCCAGTATTCAGTATGTTTGTGATTTCCCTCGGTATGTATTTTAATTTGCTCATTTATGACAGTGACATAAGGATGTATACTTGTTTTTTTATTTATTTATTTTTGTTAACATTTTGCACATTTCCCTTCTCGCTGCTTTTTTTGGGGGGGATCGCTAATTATGTGTAAGCTTAAAACTTTTTTTATTTTTATTTTTTTATCTTCACTTTAATGTCTCACTTGACTACCATCACCCTACCAGAGGGGACATTCACCGCCGCACGGTCCCGTTTGAGCTCAGTGGCGGGCGCGACTGCCGCAAACAGCGTCTGACGACAACACCGTAAATAAATATGAATTACGTATTAATCGCTTCATCGCGGCTTCGTACCGGCGGAAGCGCGCGGTTCCCGTTTCGTTTTTCCGTGCGCGGCCTGAAGCTCCGGGACCCGGACGGTAGATGTCTCCCTTGTCTTCACCGCGCCGCCGCCGCCCGTGTCTCTCTCCAGATGACCGAGTCGCCATTTTGAAACGCGAGTCGCTCACAGCACACCCGCCCTCAGTACGGGAACTATGCCGCGGGGCCGGCCTCGCAAACTGAGAGTTAAAAGCAACGACGAAACAGGTAACAAGTACCAAAACGTAGGGAATAAAAAAATACAGATTGCGGGCTATCCAAATAACCCGGTGTTGTTTCGTCAAACATCTCCGCAGCTCGTATAATAACACTTCAATGTGGTGTATATAGTCCCCGGATATGGTGCTGCGGGTGGGCTTTGCTTTGTACGGCGAAGGAGTGATTGAGGCGGAATGATATTAATAACATTTCGGTGGCTCTTCTTATTGGCTTCCAGTCTAAATCGGTGTCTGCGAGGAGAGGAGCGGGCGACGCCGCGCAGGGGGCTCGTTGAACGAAACGCGTTTTTGCACAATAATCTCTTGTTTTGTTTGGTAATTCCTGGTTAGCTTCTTGTTGCTAACTAGCTCGCTTTGGCTACCGCTAGCCTCGCGGCTAACACGCTAAAAAAAAAAAAAAAAAAAAATGCGGGCTGCTGTTGTTTTGAGGTGAAGCGCTGCGAGCGAGAGGCTGTCGGGCTGCTCGACGAGCTGATAAAACCACCTGCAGAAAGCGTGCGGACGTGTGTTGTCGGGATGCGTTCATTGTGCATTTCAGATGTTGTCATTTTGGCACAGTTGTGACACGTTAGCCGTCCAACACGAATGGTGATCACAAAAAAAAAAAAAAAAAATCAACAGAAGCCCACATAACGTAAAACAAAAATAAATAAATGAATGAAATACATTTGGACAAATGTCCTAAAAAAAAAAAAATCCAGCACATACTGTCCTGCATGTGAGTCAGTGTGACAGCCGAGATGGGCGTGGGTGCTCCCAAACTGTTGAATACGATATCAAGTTATCAATAACACCCCGAGCTTCACACACACACACACACACACACACACACACACACACACACACACACACACACACACACACACACACACACACACACACACACACACACATGTCATATACATGAGATTTCATTTTCATCTTTTAACACAAGAGTGTAAATGCATTTTTTTTGTACACAGCTGTCTCCTGTAAATAAGCTATATATATATATAAAGAAAGAGTAAAACCGAACAATCTTATTAATAATTTGATGTTTTCACATCTTTATATTCCTTGCAGACCTCCATCATATAAGCAGTCTTCACTTTTGTTGCTGATGATCACAGACCGATCTGTTGTAAACATGAATTCATATTATTGATGGCCATACGTAGTGTGAGTGTCCTTGGTCTGCTTCCACATCGTCATCATCATCTGCTGCTGCTTTGATATTCTGGAGAGAAGATGGTCATCTGATGTGTTGTAAATAAATACACTCTTTGGTTTTAGGCTTTTTTTTTTTTTTTCAATCCACATCAATTCAGTGAACACAGCACCTATGTTATTGAAGAGACTGGTAGAAGATGCTACTTCGCAGAAGAAAGCCCCTTGAACCACATCAAGATACTGAAGTGTCACCTCTTGTGTTTCTCATCAGATGCGGATCACAGTGAATCCAAGGCGGAAGGTTTCAGTGATGGCGAGCTCAAGGATAAGAAGTGCACAATATGTTCACAGATCTTTACCACTGAGAGCCAGCTGCAGAAGCATCTCCGTGAGCATGAGATCAATGATAAGGTGAGTACAGCGCTGAAGTGTCTGTAGTCAGCAGATCGACATGTTTCTCTTTCATCAGCATGTGTATTCTTACAATATCTCAAATCTGGACATTTTAACTGCATCTGTCAGTCACTGAAAGCTGCCCAGGACAGTCACAGTGTTATTACTGGCTACTAAAAAGCTCCACTGAAGCAGTTGAGCAATGTGACCAGTTTGCTGCCAGAAGCAAGGTTTTGGCTGGTGCGCCTTGAATTACAGTCTATTCAACCACCGGGCATTGTGTGCATGGACAAAGTGTTTGCAGGTGGCCCTCGATTTACAGAGGTGGTATTAACATGTGTCAAAAGAGCATCTGGAGAGAGAAGAGTTGACCACTCTGACATTACATTAATAAACACATTGTGAAATCATGCTAATAATAGCACCTAAGCCACATCGTAGCCTATAATATTGTAATTTGAAACAGAAAGAGTAGTTAATTAATGCACGAAACTCAATAAGCACTTCTCTCATAATGCATGCTGTTTGCTATAATCAGCAATGAAAATGAAAATGCTTATAACTTAATTACACATGGTGATTAAAATGAAACACATTTTAATTGACTATTACAAGCAGGGTTAACATTGACTAACTGGACTACGAGGTCAATAAAAGTGTGTCTCATTTCTTGTGGCAGACAGTGGATGATTAATGCAGCAGACTAAAAAGAAAACGTGTATTTTTCTGAATTATGTTGTAGGTTATTCCCCAAACTCCGAACTAGTCTTTCCATCATCCTCTATTAAAGTTAAGGTGGGAGTAATTGATGTTAAACGACCAGTATGTAGGTTTCCGAGGGGTCTATTGCCGAAATTGAATGTCATATTCATCATAATGTTTTCTAGAAATAAAATCCACTATGTTTTTTTATAGATGTTTAGTCACAGAAAGAAAACCAAACTCTTAAACTGCACCTTGTTGGAGATGTTATAAAGACTTTAAAGCCTTCCCCTTTACGAACATGGTCTTGTTCAACCTGGGGGTGACTGTGTGTGTGAGAAGTGACATTAACAGCATGTAACGGCAGCCACTATGAAGGCCATGTTGAAAGCGGTGGTTAAGGTTCTGGAATCAGCCATCAAGTGTCCAGATAAGACCAAGTTTCAGTGCAACAGCTTTCCAGATGTGTTCGCTGTCCCAGAAAAGGGAAAAAAAAACAAAAACGGCTTGAATTCATGCAACATTCCTTCGGTGTTTCTGTTTCTCCTCAACCCTGCAGAGTTGGTCTGAGTAGTAAAGGCTAGTTTCCAAACACAAACACAAACACACCGGATGTTGCCTGTCCCCTTATGCCCTGGCTGTCACTAATCTGTTAGCCATTTAGACACAGACAGGCTAAAGCACAATATGTTGAAATATATTTCCTAAATGTTCAGTGTCTTTGCTGGTTGCTGCAACACATTCAGAATCATCACCGCTTTTGTCGTTGGCCTTGTCGTCAACAGGAAGTTCACTTCGTGTGTGCGTGGTTAGAAAAGTTACATTTCAAAAGCTCATTATTCCTGTTTAGTATTTTTCTGTGATGTAACACAGTGTTAGCAATGTTGCTTATTACATTCTTTGTCAGCCGTGGAACTAAAACAATTTTCTGATGCCCCAAAAATATTTGACAAACATGCAGCACTTAGTCGACTGATGGCTTGAATTACTGACGATCAGTCAACTCGGAGAATCTTTAGTCCGAATCCTTCCATCAGTGTTATAATCACCTGAAACTCAGAATCATTGGGTTTGAATGAGATGATGCTGCAGGCGATGCAGTTATGTTGTTGTGTTCTTTTTTTGTAATGTTTCATAATAATAGAACAATGTCCCGGCTACAGGTTGGAGTTGGGCCAAGCCGGTAGCTTAACATTAAAGCTGGAGATGTCCTGGATTTTTCTGCTCAGATGATTTCTCACAACGTGGAAGTTTAAAGCTGCTGTCGGTCTGGATCCATTTGTCTATTTCAGGGCCTGAATTTCACTGCGGGATTGCGGGTATAGCTCATAGATATATGCAAATCCAGCATTTATAATGCAGGAAATTGCCACACACATCTGCAGCGATGTCACATTAGGTTCAGTTAATTAAAAGTGCAGAACGGGGGGCGACTGCCCCGAACGCTGTATCTGACGCACCCAATTCCAACCGACCTGAGCAGGTACTTGGCGTGCTGTGCGTCCTTCCCTACGAGGATACGAGCACCCTCTGCTGTTGCAGTATTTCTGGCTCGCATAAACACACAAGTTTCAGTCATGTAAACTTGAAAACATGCCTACATGGACCGCTGAATAAAACGTAAAGCTAAACCACCTGAAGTGGAACCCGCTCAGAAAAAAAAATCCGGAACCCCAAAAAATTAGCGCTAGCGCAAGCAGCAACGCCAGTGATGTTAATGTTAATCCTCCGGACTCTCTGACAGGTAACTGTCAGGTCACCAAGAAGCAGCAGTTCAAAGATAAGTTTCAGGCTAAGTGGTTTAAAATATATCCGTGGCTCGAACTTAACGACGGTGAAATGAGCCGCTCAAATTGTAAAGTGATCGGTGCTGCGCTCGTCACTTCAAGTCACCACTCAGATGGCGTTTCTCATACAGCAGCCTCGAAAAGGAAACGCGAGGCAGGCTCAGCAAAGAACGTGGTGGCTAATGCCATCGAAGTTGCTCAGTTGCCGTGTGAGGAGGGAACAAAGGGGCTTCTCAAGACCACCTACTTTATAGCAGAAAACAAAATGGCAATTTCTAAATTTGGTCATCTGGCTAAATTCATGACATATATGGAGTGCCCGTCCTTTAAAACACTGAACACAGACACATCAAGTTATGGATGCTACCTTAATGAGAAAGGTCTGTCAGAAATGCACCAAGCTATTGCAAGTACTCTCGTGGAAGATATTGACAACGCTGTCCAAAAAAAGTCCCGTGTTTTCCTTCCTGCTGGATGAATCCACAGACATAAGTAACAGTAAGCAACTCATTTCATAAATACGAAGGACATTGATGCAGCTCAAAGAGATGACCTCTAACGAAGGAGAAAGAGACAACAAATTACAGCAATGCAGATAGTTAGGGAACTTTAGTTGGAGAAGAGCGACGGAATGCAATTCAAGGTAAAAGTAGGACGAGTAAGATCTGTAGTTAACCTCACAAATAGTGCACCCCTCAATCTATAAACCCCCTTATGTGAAGCATGTAAGAGGGGAACTCCACCCCAGTTTGAAAAGTAAAATTCAGGAAATGCATTTGCTTAACTCGTGGTGCATTCATGAGCAACTGGGAAGTGGGAGAGTTCCTACCTCAGAGAGGCAGAATACACCTCACCTGAGCGCCTGTTAAAATAGGAATATCTGTCTAAGAAAGTGGGAGATTTTTGGGAACCAAGAGAAGCAGAGCCCCGCTAATATATGTCCAGAATTGTTGGAACTCTAAAGAGAAGTAGGTTTGACGTGACTTGACATTGTTTGGTGAAAGACTTTTGCTCCGAAGGTAAGGTGGAATAGTCAGACTTGGTTAGCCTAGCCCACCTACTTTGCTAATGGCAGTAGCTGCATTAAAACATGACGCCGAGCTTGTTTGTCCCTCTTTTCTGTATTCTGACAGCAGAAATGGATCACATGTCCCGGGGAGGGGGGGGCGGCCCTGTTGCCCGTTTGTTGTCCTCATGAGAACAATCAACTCGGAAGTGGGACATTCCCAAATGGGAAGTTTTCCAATTCCCAGCTGCCTCAACACACAATCAGCACAGATCTCAACTTAGTGCGCCAATCACAGTATTTGAGGCGAGCTACTTCCAAAGCTGCTGCATGTGCTGTTAGCAGCAGCGTGGTGGACACGCTCTGTACTTGATAGGACACATGTGGGGTTATTTATTGACCCTCGGTCCTACATCAAAGCCACACAGTCTATGTGTTGCTGCATTTTTGTGTGCTCTCTGATGTTTCTTCATATTGAGAATCGGCTCACTGCCGAGCTGGTCTGAATGAACTGCTGCTAAACAGGACCTGATGCTGCACTATGTATGTCTGGTGTATGTCTGGAAAGCAGTGAAGAAAAAGGTGCAGCATGCTCCCTGCTACTGAACTTTGAATAGCGGTTGCAGAAGTTGTTGTAGAGCCACAGTGGCACAGTGTGACTCCTGGATGAATGGAAAATCACCGTGGGAGATTTTTGCACATTCTTAAGATGTTTGAACTTATTGATATCATGAATGCAGTGTGTGAACGGCTGCTTCAGGCACAATAGCGTATTTGCTTTGAGTCATTCTGTGGAAAAAGAAAACACCTTTTTTTTTTTTTTTTTTGAAGTGTTGTTGTTTTGCAGACTATATAGTAGGAAGAACTAGAATTTCGTATCCTCCCCTTCAACTCCTGCCTGGGGCCGCTGCCGCTGGTGCACCAGCAACAGTCTAAAGGAGCACAGGAAATACTGTTGAACAACTGCAGTCTGCTGCAGTCTTCACTTCGCAATAATAGTGCATTGTTTTCAGTTGCTATTTGTATGAAATTCAGTTCCCTCTTCCAATATTTTGTGCTCCAACTTGGGAAAATCCTAAAATACGTATTGCAGTATGTGAAAAACATGAACCGTCAGAGCGGCCTCCCTCCGAGTCACACCGTGACTCAGAGTGCCGTTAACTGTTTTCATTTTTAGTGCGTACCTGTAGTTTATGATCATGTGTTGAGATGTCGCGTGCTCAGATTGATTTGTGTGGGATCTTTTTCCTCCGAGGAGCAGCGGGTGTTGTTTTTTTTTTGTCGGGAATGTCGTTGTTATAGTTACTCTTTAATGTTAAAGTTCTCTATTTATCACATTTTTCTTTCCCAGCTTCCCTTTTTGCCCGCTTCCAAGCTCTCTCTCTTACTCCTTCTTTCATTTTCACACACACACACACGCACACACACACACACACACACACACACACACACACACACACACACACACACACACACACACACACACACACACACACACACACACACACACACACACACACACACACACACACACACACACACATTACAGAAATCTCTCTCTCTCTCTCTCTCTCTCTCTCTCTCTCTCTCTCTCTCTCTCTCTCTCTCTCTCTCTCTCTCTCTCTCTCTCTCTCTCGAGCATCTTCATGGTGGACGAACACAATGACAGGACCCCATCTGACTTCATTTGCAGCTGCACTTGTCGTCGTCGGCCATTTCAGTTTCAAGGCCACTGTCCTCACTTTCGTTCTCTCCAGGCTGAAGAGCGGCAGCCTCGGGGGGACTGTCACCCCGACTGAGACTCACGGTGTCAGTGTCGCTCTCAGCCTTCACAGGTTTTTAGAAAGCCTTCTGAAATTGAGTCAGCTGGCTCCTCTCATAGGAATGGAACATAGTTTTGGGGCCACCTTTGCCTCATGGGAAAAATATGATTATATGTTGCCTGTTAATGTTCAGTACTTGTGCATCACGTTTGTTTTCCTCTCTGTTTCTTCTTTTTGGAGCCATAATTTCTAGGCGGTGGGGGGTGTTATACATTTCACTGCTGCTGTAAACAGAATTTGGAGTAAATAGTTTTGACTTTGACCTCCAGATTTCATTCCCAAGAGGGAGAATCTTGAATCTTGTAGGATGTCAATATGTATTATCACATTACAGCAGTTTCTTCAATTGTGGGCATAATCCGAGTGTATATGTGGTGTCCTAAAGTACCAGGATGTGGTCTTCCTCTTACATTCTCTCAATGTATTAGAGGGCATGCCTCTGAACATACTTCATTCTTCATCTACGAAGTATCTATATAGGCACTTCCGTCTGCCATCTTTCTTTTATTTGGGTCCAATCATAGAAGAACGTTATACAGCCTACGGATGAGTTTGCCTAACAGATTCCCCGTCTTCGCATTAACCCAGAATTATCAACTTCAGTAGAACTTGTTGTTTTATTCCAATTTTTGTTTGATTTTGAAATTTCTCAGCTGTAAAAATGAAAAAATATTGAATGTTATTTAATATTCTGCTCTTATTTGTTCAAAGGCTGCCT
The DNA here is from genome assembly GCF_029030835.1 of Brachyistius frenatus. NCBI lineage: Eukaryota > Metazoa > Chordata > Actinopteri > Embiotocidae > Brachyistius > Brachyistius frenatus. Next base: position 633,060 of record NW_027210613.1, on the reverse strand, counting down.
TTGCAATAGATGTTTTATGTAAGAAACGTTTTAAACACAGCATCAAAGAGATTGGGAGTCACATTTCAAATCAGACCTGTACTTAATAGAGGTGAGATTGATTGGGGAACCTTTTATGATGTCTCTATCTCACCCCATTTATTAAAGGTAACTTAAATGTAATTTCATTTCTGATTTTCATTTACGAGAGTCTTTTCTCTCCCCTGCAGCCTCATCGGTGCGACCATTGCCCACAGACGTTCAACGTGGAGTTCAACCTCACACTACACAAGTCCACACACAACACCTCGGACTTCACCTGCCCCGTTTGCAATAAACGGTTCTCCCGCATCGCCAGCCTCAAATCACATGTCATGCTGCATGAGAAAGAGGAGGTAAGTCGAATTATCGATCACGCGTACGACCATTGTGATTTGCTTTCATTGCATGTTAAAAAAAGGATGTACTTTCTCTGTTTGGACTCATTTCATTTCATCCCTGCAGAATCTGATCTGTGCTGAGTGCGGAGATGAGTTCGTCCTGCAGAGCCAGCTCACTCTGCACTTGGAGGAGCACCGCAAGGAGCTGTCTGGCATCCGGGTGTACACCTGCAAGACCTGCGACAAGGAGTTCAAGACGTCTGCACAAATAAAGGAGCACATGAAGAGCCACATCAAAATGAGGTCAGGCAGGGGCGCAGATGCTGATTCTTTGCATTTGACCAAGTGAAGAGAAAAACAGCTCAGAGTTAAGAGAGGAGCCTGAATCCAGCAGTTATTTATAGGAACTGCGAGCACCTTCTTCAAGGCATTTTATACTCTAAAGGCTACTGCTATGTAATGCTACTTGTCAATGTAGTTGTCCATAAATATCTGATATTTTATTTGCAAGTTTTTAATGCAAATTAGTTTAGACAGATGTAGGGTTGTTGTCAGGGAGACGGAGGGTTACCTGAACCTGCAGGTAGAGACACTAAAAATCTTCAAATAAAAGGTGGGTTAGCAGCTCTTTAGAGTGAAACAATTTAATTGCAAATTTTACCAAATGACAGCCCTTAAAAATGCAGCACAACTCTCACTCTAATAGTTTTTTCTGTCCTTTTTTAATGTGGACTAATAATAATAATTTACTAGCTGGGATGAGCCTCCAATGTGTTCCAGTAGTAAGTGCTTTTTCAAAAGCATTAATAACCATAAGTGGACATGCCCAGTCTGTCACGGGGTTAAAGGAAACAAAAGTTGTATACGTTCTTACCCATTCTCAGGCAATTTTCCACTGGTGTTAAGCTTGTGAAGGCTCCAGTAATCCTCGACACAGCCAACTCTTCAGTGTGCAAACTCTCTGTAGCCTGTTAGTCCTGCAAGTCAAACATAACCGAGGCAAAAGAAATAGAAAAAAGGATTGCTCCAACAGATTTATAAGGATGTCTCATGTGCATTTGATGCTTCATCAACTCAGAACTCCACTTTTAGAAACGGATTATTATGTAAAGTATATCTAGTTGAAGTCCCAACAGTCGTTCTTTCACCTCAGTTTAAAACCACAAGACAGACAATTAAAAAACAGTAAAAGAACTCGGAGTGCTGTTTTCGAAAGTGCTGTTTTATATCTATGGAAAAAGAACTTTGATTTTTCTTTTGTTGCTAATGTTTCATTACATGTAGGGAAAAGAAGTTCCTGAAAAATATTTGTGTACACGCATACAATGTGTCCTTACCTGTAGCACAATTATGTTTTGTGTTTACTTCCTCCACAGGCCGCTTACCTCTAGCTCCAGAAACTATAAGAAAAACATAGATCGCAGCGGGTTCACAAACAGCTGCCATCACTGTGGGAAAGCTTTCAAAAAGCCCAGCCAGCTCGTCAGACACATACGAATACACACAGGTGAGTGAGGACAGAAAAGAGGGAGCGTGTCCAGCACCGAGACAGCTAATGCACATTTTATTATTCATGCACAGAGAATTTACTGTAGGAAATAGGAGTGAAATGCAATGAGTACACTATTCATAATGATATCATAATTCTTTCATTCGATAGTGATCGGACTTTTTTCAATGTAGATTTTTGTTCACGAGTTCTGATGCTCCGTCAGTCAATCAGCATTATGATGCTGTCTGATCTCAGTATTTTATAAAGGCCATCTATGTAATTAATTCAAGCCTAGATATCCATATTAGAAAATATGGATATTCAATAACATTACATATCTCATTTGTGTGAACAGATGTAAACTCTTAAAAAACGCACAGTACACAGTATACTGTTGCCATGGATACAGTGGGTTGCACTGCACGCACGAGTGCCATTTTATTTAGCCTCTATGTGTTTACATTTTTGAAAGTTGGCAGTATTACTCGCTGTAACTTAAGTCCCACATTTGTTCTTTCTCAGCTGGACACGCTCTGATTAACTGTCTCCCTGACGTAACTCCGCCAACTCCTGAGTACTTGCTGTGTTTACCCTCCATTTCTGAATGACTGTACACCTCAGCTCTGCTCTCATACAGAGAGAGTGTTTCAATATGCAGTTTAAATTCGAATGTTGTGTTGCTCCGCGATTGTTCTGCTGTCTGGGTTGAGGGTTGTGTAGCCAGTAGCGCTCGCTCACATGGTGTTTACACCTCACCCCCATGCTGATGTGTTTTGGCCGGCTGGCTGGATGACTAATGGTGGATGGAGTTGATTCTTCTGCTTCCTATCTCAACCAGCCTTTAAGCTGACGAGGTGAAAAGTCACTTTGGGAGATGACGCGCACACACACACACACACACACACACACACACACACACACACACACACACACACACACACACACACACACACACACACACACACACACACACACACACACACACACACACACACACACACACACACACACACACACACACACATTATGCCTCATTCTCTCTTTCTGTTGTGCTGAGGAGTCGATATGGGTTCGAGATTGTACACGAGTCATCTTTGTTTAGCTTGAAATAATACTAAAACTAAATGATGTATTATGACACTGATATGAGGCATATGGCAGTAATATTAGAATGGGTAATTACTATTAAAACAGTCTCAGTGGATCCATGGGATATTTTAAAGATGACACAACCAAGGTGTCATAGTTCAGTGTTTTTCTTTTTAAATGTATTAAATTGTTTAAAACAAAATTTAACACGATGATAAAAAATTTTAAAAAATCATATTTGAAATATAAGATTTACAGTATTACCATTAATGTTTTTGTTTTTGAACATAATGCAGAAAAAGATGCTGAGGGTTATTTAGAAATTCAGTGCATTATGTCAGTGGGGACAGTAAACAATAAAATATTTATGCCTTTATTACAAATCTTTGTGGGATCAAATGTCTGAAAACCACATTTGAGGGATCATTACAAAAATAGTATTTACATATTTACATACAGGGAAGCTTTATCACTATCAGAATTTCTTTTAATTTCGAAATTGGCATTGGCTCCAAAAATCCAGTATTGGTCGGGCTCTTGAAATAATAGAGACAGCAGCGCTTTAGCAAAATACAAACCTGTGAAAATGTTTTTCGAGTTGAAAGTTGAAGGGTTTTCATGTCGTCAGCTCACACTTTAAAATGTTCTATTCATGTTTTATTGAGTTCGTTTGAACTTTTGCAAGGATTTGTTGTTTTGGCAGCCTCAGCGTGGTTAACAAAAAACGGCTCGGAAAGATTGGTCAAATTTGCCAAAAAAGTATTAGCACTAGCTTGAATAATCTTGTCCGTGTTTCTTAAATTACAGCCACTCAGAGGGCAAAGTCCCTCCTGGCAAACCTTGAACACCCTCTTCATGCAGAGTTTTGTTTCCTTTCATCAGGGAGGAGATACACTTTCCCTCGCAGGGCCAAATCAAACAGATATCTGAAATCATTTGTTCGGGCAGCTGTTGGGATTTTAAACAAACTGCTGACCTCGTTTTCTTTTTGGGGACTATCCAGTAGTCTGTGCAAACTATTATCTTACTATTTATTTTCCAAAATAATAATTGGATTAAAGTGACAACAATTTACCGATCCAAGCATACATGTCTGTAACCAGCCTTAAAAGCTTCTTTAAGTAACATGATTTTAACAGTTGACAATAAGGAGTGAGGATATCTTAGTCAAGCCCCAAGTATTTACCTTTTATTTTGTGATTATTGACTTAGATTCTCTAAACTTGAATTATCAAATTTCATCAGTGGTTCCAGCATCCTAACTGTTGCTGTTTGACTCTTCCTTTAGGTGAAAGACCCTACAAGTGCACGCATTGCAGTAAGGCTTTCAACCAGAAGGTGGTGCTGCAGACTCACATGGTGAGACACACCGGAGAGAAACCTCACCTCTGCATGTTCTGCCCTGCTTCCTTCTCTCAGAAAGGAAACCTGCACTCCCACGTTCAGAGGGTTCATTCTGAGGTAAGAGCACAGTTAAAAAAGAAAGAACAACAACTGCAGTTTTATTTTAGATTTTTTTTTCTATAATTTTTTCTCTCACGGTATGTTATGCCATTGCCATAATACTGGATTTATTCATTAAAATTTTGTCCCGTCATAAGGTTTTGTCCATCTCCTTTTCTCATGCAATTTCAGCAACAGGGGATAATCTGTTTATGAAAATTAGATATTGTATCTGAAAAGGAATTGGCGCCATAACAGCTTTAATCAACTGGCATACAAACATTGTATTTTGTGGAAGACAGTAATATCTGGAAGATTTTAATTTAGGTCTTGAATGGCTGAGTTTCAGGAGAGAATGAAATAGCTTTTTTTTTTAATCAGCTAGTTCTTTTAATTTGAAAGCATTGCTGATAAGTTGCACCATATCTTGTTCAATTAATAAGAGTTCAGAAAACTAAAACTAAATAGCCTTAAAAGATGTGTTTTAAAAGCCGATTAATGGTTTCAAGTTATGGACTTACATTTATATATATATATGCTTACATTTGAAATGCTAAATCAGCTGCACATTTAAACACGAAATGTCAAAGACTTTTACTACACTTGTCATGCTGTTTACCTGCTTCCTGTAATTCCATATCATTTATTTTATTCTGTTTTCCAAGATGCGTGTTTTCTTTTTTTTGTACACCTCCTTAAGTCCCACTAAATTGCCATCCCTGCTGCTTACAGCTTGTTACTACATTCAGTGCAGCAGCACACCATGCCATATTGTTTGTCTGTCGGAAAGGGAACGAGGTGAAATTGCAGTTCTTTATTCCTAATTCATTTCTTTGTAAGCACCTCACCATGGCCAATTTTTAAAAGGCCACCTAATTTATCCACCCTAATTTCCTCCGGATTTTGGTCTCCAACGGTGGTTTGTCGACTTTTCCACGGTCAAAAGAAGTGCCCACATCAACGTCCTCTCTAGGTGCCCAGATGTTTATGTCTATAGATGATAACTTCTCCTTATGGGAATGTTAGTATCTTAGCGTTTGTGAAGTGAACAAAGTCTGTGAATGAGCAGTTTGACAGTGGTGGTAATATCTCCTGGTTGATGATCGCTTCCAATAATAGTTTTACAGTCTGGACTTGGTCAGTTCGAGGGCTTTCACGGTCATGACATTTTAGCTGATGATTAATTGCCATATGCAGTTAACATTTGAACTGCCTTTTACTGTTCATTTTAATCTGGCCGCCCCCTTTTTGCTGCAAATCATACCAATTGCCAATTTTTTGAGGACTCTCCTTGTTCATTCGGATTTAAACCAAAATGTGCCAACAGCAGTGCTTTAGTGTTTGGCTTTGTAACAAAACCCGCTACATAAATAACAGTAGATGTGAGAAGAGAGTGGAGAGAGATAAGAACAGCATAGAGATACAGGAGACGATAAACAGTTGGTGGGGCCAGTAACTTCACCCACTTCACGCCACGATTGCTCAGCTGGTCAGAGATGCAAGAGGCATCAGGGATCGAACTTGTCTTTCTAGCAATTTTTTTCATCCTTCACGTAACCTTTCCTGTTGCTGTTCATGTGAACATGAATGTCGTCCAGGAGAAATGGTCAGCTAAAAACCCCCATAATTTAGAGTAACTTTTATCCCAACAATACCCCCGCCCACCCAAATCACCTTCTTCCAATAACAGCTGGCATTTGACTGCTTTTGAGTGTAGCCATTCAGAACAGCCACAAACACTCCGATGGGTTTGTACAACCCTAAGTAAGAGCTCGTTCTGATGGAGTATACCCCGACCTCCTTCCACAATCACTTCAAACCCTGTTTGTGCTTCAAAATCAACTGGAACAATTGATTTTAACAGCCTTCACTTCTGCCAGATCTAAGCCACTCTTCAAATGCTGCCAATGCTTAAAATTCAGCTGACACCTCAATTGATTTCAGAGGTCTTTATACTCCATCTGAGATGCGAGCTGGGGAGTTTGGGTGGGGTTAGGCTATGGGGGTTTGACTGTTTCTTTAACTTTCTGAACCCAGCTCTTAACTTTGATTGGTCAGAGGTGAGAAATGAGCCAGAGTGTGAGCTTTTTTTATTCCTGATAAAAGTATTTCTGTCACTTTTTATGTGAACAACGCCGTGCAACATTACGGATGTCTTCCAAGGGGGATTGCCGAAAAACATGTGCCATTATTCCCTCATTTGAATTATATCATGTCTCCTAACACTACATATACCTAGACGTGTGCTCAGCCATTGGGAGGGTTACATTTCCAATGTGTACGACGAGTATATCCCAGCACACACACTTCAGCACACACACACTTCAGACCTTTTCAGTGCTCCAAAATCAACCGACACCTCAACAGATTTCAACAGCCTTAGGCCTGGAACACACTGGCTGCATGGTGTGTGCACCTGTTGCTGCATTGCGTCATGCCATTGCAGCGTCCATGTTAACGAATGAGAGCATCCCCACTGCCTGCTGAGACGTGCGTCCTCAGTCACTATCAGCTGCAAAGCTGCAAGGCCAAAATGAACAACCTTGGGATCTATGGAGAATTTCGAATTATAATAAGTCACCTTATAGCCAGCCACAGCGCACAGAGTTGAAAAACCTCAACAAAATGGGACATTTTTACATCTGCCATTGTTGTACAAGTTAGAAAAGAAATGACAGCCTTATTACAATGAGTTATTAAGCCTGCTATAAAAATTTGCATCAGTAACTCATAAAAATGTTACGCAAACTGCAACTGCTTGAACTCCTTGAACTTCAGCTGCAGCGCTCATATTCTTTATCTCTATTACATACCATTTAAACCCTTTTTCAACCAATAACTGTCAGCAATCCTAGCACACTTAGATTTTCTAGTTTATTTTATTGTCGTTAAAAACTTAAATTTCCTCCATTTTCAATATCCTCCGTCCCCACGTCTTTTGTTGCGTCAACCACCAAATTTGACCTCCAATGCCTTTTCATACCTTGCTATGATTTCTGTCATCTCTCTTCTTTTCCTCCTCCATAGACCAAATGTTTGTTGTGATTTCTTTGTCACTGTGGCCATTTCTACTCTCGCTCTCTTCTCTGCCTCCTCATTTCTTACAACTCTTTTTTTCACAATCCTTTTTCTTCCACTTTGTGACCACCACTACGAGAAAATAATAGCCCTGTATCCAACCATCTCCCCCATATGTTTTACACCTGTGCACAGTCATCCATTCCCCAGCACAAACCCATCATCATGGCTCTGATGACACCTTACTAGAGGTTTTTTTTGGCCTGTTATGCCTTCACACTCATTTTTTCTAGTGACTCCAAAGTTCAGCCACCTTACTTTCAAAACTTTCCCATCTTCCTTCGAACAATATTTCCACCAACGCTGAGATTCCACTTCATCAGGGTTTGTCTCTCAGGGAAATGCTATCAAACCTTTTTTTGGTGGCATTCTCAACTGTCTAATGGATTTTTATTTTATTTTCGATGCTTGAAATTTCATGTCAACATTTGGCATTTTTTGGCATTATTTAAAATACACTTTCACACCCACCACTTGCTGTCATGGATGTCTTCTGAATAATTTGACTCTCAAACTATTTTTTCCCCTCTTACTTCATTGTCTTTCTTATATGCTCAGTCAATTTCTAGGATTTTTTTCAGACCTGAGTTGAAACTTCAAACACAATCATGTTTGTTTTCACCAAGCTCCCATGAGATTGTTTATCCAAAATGCAGCACTGCTTCCGTCACGTTTCAGATTTCAGAAAACTATAAACACTGGCAGACATTTTTTCCCCCAAATAACATGTTATTTTACTTCATTATGCAACAAGTACTTCCGAATCATCGATCTGATTGGTCAACTGTACATTTGAAATGTGCTCAAATCAGCATAACATCACACCCTCCTCATCACTAAAAATATTACTCCACCTCAATGGGAATATATAATTAGAATTGAATTTCATATAATATGCAATATAAAGTTGGTTTTACTTGATATAGGTCTATTAAATGTGACCAAGTTGGCAAAATCTGTTCTGTTTTGGTCCTTTGTCGCTCCGAGCAGCCGTACCATAACACCATGGATACTCATGCACCTTAAAATCCTAGCGGCGGCAAACTTGACCGGTTTTGCTTTTAACACGACAGTGTGCTAAAATCTTAAAAATACATCAGTCCATCGACATCTTTTTTCAGCTGATATCTTACTAACAACAAGATTGAGCGAGCTACGCAGTTTAGTGTTTCTATGTGTATTCATTCAGTTTGAGAATCGATCTCTGGAAGGCAATAAAACGGACTAGATCTCGTCTCTGTTGCTACGTCGTTACTAAGGATCAGACCACTTCCTGGAGTAGTAGACACTGCATACATTACATTAGCTTATGCTGACGTGACTGATTGTTTTCCAGTTTCCACATGTCACACCCCATGTATTGCCATGGAGATGGAGATCACACTAACAAAAAGTTTAATATTTTGAGAGCGAATTACCCCACATATGAATACATTTAGATTACATATTTTATTTAGATGGTAACTTATTGTACTGTATAATCGCAATATTACACTTGAGGGTGTGCTTTGATGTCATTATTGGCACCTTAGTGATGCAGTCAGGACTAAGTCACTTGTGAGTGTAATATTGCTTAATTATAAACATGAGGTCTGACATTAAACATACACTTACCAGAGATGACGTATATTAATGCATGCCCTCGTTGCATTGTTTACATCGTAATAGCAGGAGCTGCTGACATCTACAAAAGGACAGTTCCTCCCGCCTCCTTATGTAATTAAAGATAATAATAAAGGACTCCCTATGGGTGTGAATAGGCATAATTTATATTTGCATTGAATGAAAATGCACACACTTGACCAGCTCTTGAGTTAACCAACAGGAAGTTTCATTTGACACAGTATTCTGGTTTATATAAACAAAATGACAGGATAATGCGAGTGTTTAGTCCACTTACAAAAGCAGTGACGGTTGAGTGTGACATCCATTATTTATAACTTCCCCCCCCGATGTTGTTTGTTTTGTTTTGTGTCTGATATTTGTGATCAACCTACTTCAGACACAACTATATGCAATTTGACATTGATCATTTTCAAGCTCACTGAAAAAAGACCGTATACAGATAAGGTTGTATTTGATGACCTCAACCAATCACTGAGTTGAAAAAAGCTCGGCGCCAGGATGAACTGCCTGAGAGGTCAAATCTTTATCATCCTGCTATGCATATCATGGCATTATTTTTTTTTTTTATCCTGCAGAGGACAATGTAGTGGCGTTTTGACGAGAAGAGAGAAAAAAAAAAATCCCCACTTTACCTTTTCCACGTGTTTGTGCGTCATGGCATGGTCAGATTGCCTGGTCAGCACACAAAAATGGTCTGGTGGTAGGTTCTATGGAATTAATTGATTTAACCAGTGTAATAGCATCTGAAGGGCTAAATAACAACAACACAAGACTGCTCTTTCAAAAACTAAGAATACATTTATTTCACCACAGTGATGAAGCCAGCATTAAACCCGAGTGTCCTCGCACAACTTTGGTAATCGAGCAGTCTGAACTTATTTATGAATGATTCTAACCACTGATAGATGACTGCTGAGGTCAGCAAAATAATAGCCAACAGCATCAGGGTCATTAAATTAGATCATTAAATCGCTTTCTCTCTGCTCGTATAGAGCATCCTTCTATCGCTCTTGTTGACAGAAACTTCACTTTCCTGTTGTTTCCACTTTGTGGACTTGTACGTTGAAAAAAACTGAATTAGGGCCAGAAGTTCTATTTACAACCACGAAAAGCAAGCAAGGCTGATCCAACGTCTTCTATCGCTCCTCCGCTTAATTTCAGTGCCAAGCCACAGCCTTCATGCAGGTAAACTAAACGTAGCCTATCTGTGTCCAACAGATTCAAACCAGCACAAAAGCAGCTAAATTCAATCGTACCTTTCCTCAGTAGAGACTCAGAAAACAAGCGTAAACATGTTATGGGAGAAAATTTAAAATACAATGTTTCATTACTTTAATTTGTTCTTTTGTTTAAGCAATTTCTTTCATAGGATAGTCTAAATAAAACTTAAACTTCCCCCTCTTGGCGCCGGGTACAGAATAGAGATCCAGAATCCAGTACTCAACCGATGATCTGCCAGGCCTCGAGTTCTACCAACTGAAATCATGGCTGAGTTTCCCTGTCAAGTCAAACAGCCTGACATACTGTAGGTGGAGATAACATCATGATACACTTCTTCCTGTGATACAGCACTTTCAGGATGTTCAATGGAATGTAAATACTAAAGTACTGTACTCCACTAATTCTCGTTTTTACTCGACTACTTTTGTATAACAGCTTTAGTTACTTTTAAGATGATAGTTTTTCATACCTTTCCTGTCCAGTGTAAACCATGTATCTCCAAATACATTTTAAGATAGATTTACTGGATTAGCTGGAAAATAAGCATGGTTCTTAATGAACAGAAACATTGCAAATATAAATATCCTATGAAATATAATGCATTACTGTAGATTAAATTAATAAATAGTACATTAAAGTGTGAAAAATAAGCACAACCTTAAATAACTGCAACAGTACAATGCACATTAGCACAACAGTAATATCCATCCAAAAACATATATAAAACATGAAAGGGACCATTAACTGCATACTCTGTACTTTTATTGTTGATACTTGAAGTACATTTTGTTGATAATACTAACATACTTATACTTAGGTAAGGTTATGAATGCAGTAGTTTTGCTTGTAGTTGAGTCTTTTCACTGTGTGATATAAGTACTCTTACATAATTACAGGACCTGAATACATTGTCCACCCGTGGTTAACAGTGACACATATCCAAAGCAGCTAGCCGTAACGTCTTATGTGTCTGTTTGTGTCCTCTTTACAGACTAAAGGGGTCCCGCTGTTCCCATGCATGGACTGCAGCTGTGTATTTAAGAAACTGGGCAGTCTGAACGCCCACATCAGCAAGATGCACATCTCTGTGATCGAGGTGCCCTCCAGCACACCGGTAAGAGAGCACTGCTCAGAAAACATGAGTAAAAAGGTCGTGACACATTTCAGTCCAGCGTCTTCTTTGAGTATCTTCAGGAGTGCTCAGCCTCTTGACCCGCCTGGCTGAGGTTAATGAGGCATACAGCAGTTCATGCCACAAAATGAGCCAGGTTTTATGTGTTGGCATTCAGGGTCTTTGTTTTTAATCGCAGAGAAAGAAGTTAAAAGCTTCTCAAGTCATATTAATGGTACATTGCCGTATTAAAAAGGCTGCTTTGGCACACATTTTGCTCACATGATGTTGAATTTATGCGTGTTTGCTTATATCAAAATAATGTATCATTTGTTATTTTCTACCCTGTGTTAACAAGTAAGTCGCTGTGCCTCATTTAGTTGTCAGAATGAGATTTATTTAAGCAGCTCGTACAGCATGCAAACAGCAGACCAAAACAAACAGCACACTGCCAAATGCATTTGTTGTTGTATTTTCCTCAGACAAGACTCGTTTGATTTATAATTGTTGATAGCTTTAACTTTCTCCTACGGCATTATCACTGTTATTGTTTATCAAGAGGAGCACTCTCTTTTAATTATGTACTTTTAAACGATTCTTTGTCTGCCATAAAGAAATCCAGCTTGGCTCCTCCCACAGTTGAAGGGGCAGTCTAAAATGCAACGAACAGCTTTGCACTCTTCTAACAGAAGGTCTCCCTTGTTTACATTAACAGTAATAATGGGTTATCAATGTTTGGTCATGAGTAGGTTATTAATAACGATGTCTGATTGCTGTCTGCCACCATTTTGCCTTTGTGGAGATCATACTTGATTTCTCAAATTGTCAATGATTCAGACATAAGCAGACTCTGACATTTTCCTCAATAATCTCTAAGCCTATGCTCAATTCATGGTCCAGAGAGCCGCTAATAAAATGTATGCCTCAAATTCTTGCCCGTTTGTCACACTGCTCGTCATCTCTCTTGTTCCCCTCCGGTGCTCCCATTCCCCCAACCTCTCCTCCCACAGGAGACGGAGGCAACAGGTCAGGCTCCAGGGGGGTCAGAGGGCGGTGAGGGAGTGAATGATGTCATCCAGCAACTCATGGAGCTGTCCGAACAGGTCAGCGGGGAGACGGCCCAGCCCCAGCCTCCGGAGCCTGCTATCGCCATGGAAACTGCCATCAACCAGGACATCCTGCAGGTAAGTGAAGGACATTCATCCACATCAGATTAGAATAGTAAGGTTCCCACAATCCTCAGAATCAAACAAGATGTGTTCATTAAAAATATGACCTCTACCAGTCAAGAGGATATGAGGATAAACAGAAATCCTATTCAGACGACTCTGAGATTTTTCTTTTTTAGGTGCTAGCAAACACAACAAACACAAATATGCAGCCTCACACACATTTACACAACATTGACTGTCAATTTAGAGCAAAAGAAGTTAGTGGAGATGTTTATGTGGAAATAATTGGCAATACTTTGCGTTTGCAGTATGTTGTTAGAATCTGTTTTGGTGTGTTGTTTTATTGTCAAGATGTGGTGCTTCTCCTCTGTTTCTGCAGCAAGCCCTGGAGAACAGCGGGCTGAGTGTGGTCCAACCACAGAGTGACATCACATCCAGAGAGACACAGAACCAGGGCACCGAGGCCGCCGCTATAGAGAGCAAGAAAGTACAAGGTTCAGAAAAATCAGTCAGAGAGAAGAAGAGGAGCATTTTTAAGAAACCTATACAAATGCCAGGTAGGTGGGGTGGGGGATATTGCGCAAGTTGAGTGGTTCAGCTGTTTTGGTCGTGTCTCTTTGTGAAATTACTGATTGCATTTACTTCTGTCTTACATTTAAGCCCTGTTGCAGTAAGGATTACTCAGTAAATCAGACATTGAACCAACCAATTATAATTTAGACATCTGATTTAATCAGTTCATTAATCAAGTGAAAAGATCAAGCATTTGCAGTTTGGAAACACATTAAAAATATTTGCATTTCTTTATTGCGTTCCTATAATTAGCAAATAATGCCATTTATTTACCTGCTTCTTTATGAAGAAAATCAGTAAATGTTTTAAATAGAATGATGAATTATTTATTAAATGCAAAGACACTGGAAAGCTGCTTCAATCTTCTTTCAGGCTCCATCAGGGAGGAGGACGGTGTCCGCTGGCATGGCTGCCCATACTGCTCCAAGGAGTTCAAGAAGCCCAGCGACCTTGTTCGCCACATCCGGATCCACACCCACGAGAAGCCTTTCAAGTGCAAACAGTGCTTCAGAGCTTTTGCAGTCAAGAGTACCCTCACAGCACATATGAAAACGCACACGGGTATCAAGGCGTTTGAGTGCCAGTGCTGTCTGAAGTGCTTCTCCACTTCTGGCAGCATGAAAGTGCACATGCGGCTGCATACAGGTGAGAAGGAGGTCCACTTCATGGAAGGGTTACTCCTAAAGCCAAAGTAAAATCAACAATTTCAGTACACTTCCAGCACTTTAATTATCATAATCATGTCACTTCGAACACTCAGGAAAGCATACAGTGGGTACGGAAAGTATTCAGACCCCTTTAAATTTTTCACTCTTTGTTTCATTGCAGCCATTTGCTAAAATCAAAAAAGTTCATTTTATTTCTCATTAATGTACACTCAGCACCCCATCTTGACAGAAAAAAACAAATGTAGAAATTTGTGCAAATTTATTAAAAAAGAAAAACTGAAATATCACATGGTCATAAGTATTCAGACCCTTTGCTGTAACACTCATATTTAACTCACATGCTGTCCATTTCTTCTGATCCTCCTTGAGATGGTTCTACTCCTTCATTGGAGTCCAGCTGTGTTTAATTAAACTGATTGGACTTGATTAGGAAAGGCACACACCTGTCTATATAAGACCTTACAGCTCACAGTGCATGTCAGAGCAAATGAGAATCATGAGGTCGAAGGAACTGTCCAAGGAGCTCAGAGACAGAATTGTGGCAAGGCACAGATCTGGCCAAGGTTATGAAATAATTTCTGCAGCACTCAAGGTTCCTAAGAGCACAGTGGCCTCCATAATCCTTAAATGGAAGAAGTTTGAGACGACCAGAACTCTTCCTAGACCTGGCCGTCCAGCCAAACTGAGCAATTGTGGGAGAAGAGCCTTGGTGAGAGAGGTAAAGAAGAACCCAAAGATCACTGTGGCTGAGCTCCAGAGATGCAGTAGGGAGATGGGAGAAAGCTCCACAAAGTCAACTATCACTGCAGCCCTCCACCAGTCGGGGCTTTATGGCAGAGTGGCCCGACGGAAGCCTCTCCTCAGTGCAAGACATATGAAAGCCCGCATAGAGTTTGCCAAAAAACACATAAAGGACTCCCAGACTATGAGAAATAAGATTCTCTGGTCTGATGAGACCAAGATTGAACTTTTTGGCGTTAATTCTAAGCGGTATGTGTGGAGAAAACCAGGCACTGCTCATCACCTGCCCAATACAATCCCAACAGTGAAACATGGTGGTGGCAGCATCATGCTATGGGGGTGTTTTTCAGCTGCAGGGACAGGACGACTGGTTGCAATTGAAGGAAAGATGAATGCGGCCAAGTACAGAGATATCCTGGAAGAAAACCTCTTCCAGAGTGCTCTGGACCTCAGACTGGGCCGAAGGTTCACCTTCCAACAAGACAATGACCCGAAGCACACAGCTAAAATAACAAAGGAGTGGCTTCAGAACAACTCTGTGACCATTCTTGACCGGCCCAGCCAGAGCCCTGACCTAAACCCAATTGAGCATCTCTGGAGAGACCTGAAAATGGCTGTCCACCAACGTTCACCATCCAACCTGACAGAACTGGAGAGGATCTGCAAGGAAGAATGACAGAGGATCCCCAAATCCAGGTGTGAAAAGCTTGTTGCATCATTCCCAAGAAGACTCATGGCTGTACTAGCTCAAAAGGGTGCTTCTACTCAATACTGAGCAAAGGGTCTGAATACTTATGACCATGTGATATTTCAGTTTTTCTTTTTTAATAAATTTGCACAAATTTCTACATTTCTGTTTTTTTCTGTTAACATGGGGTGCTGAGTGTACATTAATGAGAAATAAAATGAACTTTTTTGATTTTAGCAAATGGCTGCAATGAAACAAAGAGTGAAAAATGTAAAGGGGTCTGAATACTTTCCGTACCCACTGTAAGTTACAGGAGATCGGTTTGAGCTCCCAACATTATGTTTTCGTTTTCATGACAGCCTCTATTATGTAGAATTCAGATATGTCACTGATTTATACAACAAATTACAAAAGCTTGGATCTGTGTAAATATAGCGATGCCGCTGCAAATAGAGCCTGCATTTGTCTTCATGTGTTAGCAATTTTTCTATAAATTTCCTCCGAGAGATTACTTTAAAGAATCTTCCCACAGACATGAAATGTCAGCACTAGTGTAAATACATACAACTGTAAGGGTTTAACTATGATGTGCATTAGTTTTTGTCTCTATGCTGCTATGTAATGGCACTGTCTATGCTCGGTCATGTGTTAACTCTAAGCTGAGGCTTTTTGATAAATATGTATTCCTCGCTGAGGCTTTGTGCTTTTACAGCTTCACATCATTGTCACTTTATTTTGTGCTGTTTTTTGAACGTATTGTCTGCTGCTAACTGGAAGGCTTTGTAAACTTTTGTAGCCAAATTTAAATAAAAGTATAAGAGCTTACTTTTTCGGTTTATGTGTGAGTTTTATATTATTGTTGAGGTTTGATTAGGGACAATAACTTAACTTTTTTTTTATGTATGTTTATGTGTTTTTTTTGGGGGGGGGATCTTTTGGTTTTTGTACGGTTATCAGAAAGTCAAATTCCCTAAATATTAATTCTCCAAAAGTGTTTTTTTTCCACCCACTTTTCCCAGGTGTGCGTCCTTTCCCCTGCCCTCACTGTGACAAGATCTTTCGTACGTCAGGCCACAGGAAAACACACATTGCTTCTCACTTCAAAAGCCTGCAGCAGAAGAAGCACAAATTTCCACGGAAATCCAACAAAGCCAAAGTGTCCAAAAGCAACCTACCTCTGCCTGATATCCCCCTGCAGGAACCCATCCTCATCACTGACTTTGGTAAGAGCATTTTTTGACAGGCAGATGCATGTAAATGTGGACTAGTGTTGGGTGTGTGTTCAAGATTGTCATCATGTCACTTTTAACAGGCCTCATCCCATCCCAGAACCCTCGACTGGCTTTCCAGCAGTACCTGGACGTGGTGAGCAATGACCGGCCATACAAGTGCCAATTCTGCAGTAAGGCCTATAAGAAGTCAAGCCATCTGAAACAGCATGTCAGGTAAAGCTACTTTGTAATACTCAGTATTTTTCAGTACATTATTTTCAGTACATAATCTAGCAGTTAAAGCATTATGACGTTTTGATGGCCAATAAATTTAGTTTTTATCAATCTACTGTTTTTATTTATATACATCAAATTACATTTTATGTAAAAATGTAACTAAAAAAGTCAGTGGTTGAAGTTGGACTGGCTATGAAGTCGCACCAAAAACAAATTGATGTAACTCTCGATATAAAGCCTAGTTTGCTCACTTAATACTTTTACCACCACAACCGAAAGGGCACATTGACATTCTGTCCATTTTATATGTTATATAAAGGCCAAACAGCTGCATTTTGTTTCAACAGAAGTTATGACCTTGTCTTGGTTTAAGTATGACTGTGGCAAATTTCGATAATCAGTAATGGACTCAATAAAACCCTGAATGACCCTCTGAAGTTCAGCAGAACAGAGGAAAGACCTGTTTCTAAGTGTTATCTGAAGGCAGCTGGACTTAAATGAGATATTTTAAGACGTTTCGCCTTTCATCCAAAAGGCGTCTTCAGTTCTGACTCAGTCGGGGGAGTTGCAGTTTATGAAACTTGCACTGGGGTTGTTAACACCATGACAGTTGTTGAGGCTGGGACTCGGTAACCCACCTGGCTATCATATGAGTCATTAGGGTCACATGATTCTTGGTGTGAATGGATGTTCCATTTTATTTATTATACTACAATTGTATGCAATTAATAGTGGTAACAGTGAACCATGTGTACAATATTCTGTAGGTATATATAAAAGTATATATAACATATTTCTATGCATTTTGGGATAAACATCCTTTGACTGGTGTGAGAGTATAAAAGGACATCCAGAAAGTTACAATAAAGTTGTTGCAGTTGTATTTGTTGTTTTTGGACAATGTCACATAGTGGAAATATTTATATAGAGAACAAAAGGGGGCCAAGTATGGAGCCTTGGGAAACACAGGTCAGTGGAGACATCATTAGCAACTGCAGTTTCTGTCAGGCAAGTATGAGTTCAGCCAGTTTAAGGTGGTATACTTGATATCAATCCTTTTTATGGTTGTTTCTGGGCCCAAGAAGATGAAGCTTTCTGATGGCGGTGACTTATTGCCTCCAATGTCAGGCCAACATTTCTATATTTCACCTTCATTACATTTTCTCCTTGTAATGGTATCTAACATCTAAGGGATGCATCTTCAACACTGGGATATTGTTCAAAGTCAGAGCAGTAAACGTCAAGAATCTACTTTAAACAGTTCTCATAAACTCAGATAATCATGTCAGACAGCTGCTGAGAATAATGTTCAGCTCGGTCAGTTTACTTAAGCTGGAGCTCATTGACAGAGAGCCAGGAGGAGAAGCAGCGGAGCAGAGAGACATGAAGACATGGTTCCAGGGGTGATGAATTCGATGAGGATGAGATGAAAGTGTCGAGGGAGGTGGGATTAAACTGATGCGAGACCGATGAGGGTGAAGGGAAAATACAAAGTAGTTAGCAGGTGGATAAAGGAACTGAGTCATTTTCAGTATTTGTCAGAGGACCCCTAATTCCCCAATTGTACTTTGAACAATATTTTTGCAAAACTATACACCCTAATTAATATCACACATAAATGAATCGTACAAGAACTGAGACTTTAAAATGCCCCTGTTAGTCATAGACAGAATATAACAAGTACTTTAATTACACAGCCACTCTAAAAATGTATGTGTTGAACTTTCTACCTTTTCTTTATGGAAAACTTCCGTCATTTTATCTTCATTTTAATACTGAAAGTTTTATTCCAACCTTTAGATGACTTCCACATCAGTATTCATTTTCTTTCCTGGCAGATTTAGATGTATAAACATCTGTTTGTATCTCAAACAGAGGATGCGTATCCACCACTACTGACAATTCCCTTGAATCATCCATAAAACTGGACGAGCAGCACAAATAAATGTGTTCGCTGAGTAATATATCGTGATGACAGCTCACACCAAACATGCAGAGTAACTTTGCACCTCGTTACGGAGGAAGCACTCATGTTTTCTGTTCTTCTTCATCCTCATATTAATTTTTTTTTTTTCTTTCTACAACATGTTACTGCTACTGAAACATACCTTTTTTGTTTACTAAAGTTCTTTTATTGTTCCAGGTCTCATACGGGAGAAAGGCCCTACAAGTGTGTGCAGTGCAGTCGCGGTTTCGCCTCCTCGGGAGTCCTCAAAGCTCACATCCGGACACACTCGGGACTAAAGGCATACAAGTGTCTGATGTGCGACACAACGTTCACCACCAGCGGCAGCCTGCGGCGCCACAACACCACTCACAGCGATCTGCGACCTTACATGTGCCCTTACTGCCAGAAGACATTCAAGTCGTCGCCTAACTGCAGGAAGCACATGAAGACACACAGGTTTGAATTGTTTTGTGCATAAATTTCATCAATCAATCATACATTTAAATTCTTAGGTCCTGACTTTCTTATCCTGTCCTGTCAAACCAGGTATGAACTGGCTCAGCAGCTACAACCCCAGACAGCAGAAGATCCCCTTGGAGCCGGCACCGTGGCCCATGATATGCAAGTGGAAATAGAAGGAGACTCTCTCCAGCAAGCACCTGCTACCACGCAAGAGCAGCAAAGCATGCTGGGACTGGGCCATGCAGAGGTCGTGAATGGAGGCCAGCAAGTGACACTGGAGACGCCGCTGACTGACCAACCACTAGTACAAGGAGAAGGTAAGAGCAGCTCAATGGATGCAAACCGTGGAGGGAAATATAATAGAGACCCTGGAATCTCATATTGCCAAGAAATGTAACCGAATGATACGTTACAGAATTTCTCCATGATCTGTTTGTTCAGTAAACAAACACTTCACTTTTACAAAATATATCAAAAACACACCGCCTCCAGTGGAGCTTCAGCAGAAGTAATAGAATGACATTTAACCTCCCACACACACACACACACACACACACACACACACACACACACACACACACACACACACACACACACACACACACACACACACACACACACACACACACACACTATAACGAGCGTGATCTGGTCTCTGAAAAAAATCATTTGAAAGGCTTCACTGTTCTTCAGAACCAAACAGAGCAGCCCTGCTGACCATTGAAAACTCCACGTTTTTCTTATTGAACTTTTTTGCTGCTGCTTCACAGTGAACGTTGCTTGAGCACCAACGTACCTCAGTTTTAACATGCACGACTGCAAACAGTCTTGTCCACAGTTATCAATATTGCATGACATGTTAATATATGTAAAGACAGAAATTAAAACATTGTTAAAATTTAACGTTCATAGGATGTAGTATTTTTTTTAATGTAATTCAGAAAAGCAATGCCACTGGCAATGAGCAGGAGCTGGTTTAACCTCCTGGCTTTTCTGGAGGGTTTGTCAACTTGGTCTGAAGTTTCCCATGTGGTTGCTTTGAGCAATATAACTATTAAAATATTTGTATTTATTCTGAAACTCTTCTCAGTTTGCATAACTCTGCATGATGAACTGTGTAGTTCCATTCGCAATCTGCTGGCAGTTCACCTTAAAGTTTGGACCAACATCCATGTTTTTGTTCCATTCTATACATTTGATCTGGTTAGTTTTTGTTTCATACGTCACATTTTGTGAGCACACTTATAAACTTTGCATGACATACCAACTTAGTTAGCAGAAGGTGTGTCAATTCAGCTGGTAGGGAAAATTAATGAACAGAGTTTTTATTGCCACTCTATTATTATTATGATGTTTTGACCAGCACGTATAGTGATAAAATAAGTTCCTCTCATAAAAGGTTCTA
The DNA here is from genome assembly GCF_029030835.1 of Brachyistius frenatus. Lineage (NCBI taxonomy): Eukaryota > Metazoa > Chordata > Actinopteri > Embiotocidae > Brachyistius > Brachyistius frenatus. The sequence goes on along the minus strand of NW_027210613.1, from coordinate 612,536 downwards.
AGTTGAAGCTTTTTTCTGTGTTTATTTAAGCCGAGTTTTAATTTAATATCGTACGCCATTCCAGTTAAATACTCTCCTCCTCTCCTCGTGTGCTACCGTCGTTCAGTTTTTCTTCTTTTCCACTTCTTTTTTTTTCTTCTGTGGTTTAATGAATGATGATACGTTGCCTCAAATTCCTGTACTTGGTCAAAACATGACAGAGAATGTTTCCACACTGCAAATGAATCAAACTATGGTTTAGTTTGGTTCTGACCGAGACCACCTCTCTTAATCGTACTAAATTTTGGGTCCTTTGGTCATAACTGTGGTCTGAGCCACCTTTCACACATGCTAATTTGGTTCAGACCAAACTTTAAAGTCCGAAGGTCTCAACCAAACAAGGCTGGTAAGGAAACACCCTTGAAGTCTGCAGTATTTTTTTTAACCTCAGATAACAGCTGAACAGTGAAAATCTCTTTTTTTTTGAGTACTTAAACCAAACTAACCTGCTGCTTTGCATCTCTTTGACAGACTCATATGTGACTACCCAACATGCTTTGCCTCAGAATATCAGCCAGTTTGAGACCCCGGCACTTCCTCAGCCTGCGTTTGACCAGCAGGCTCTAACACAAGGTACAAACACAGACGGTGACGCAAGTTCTGTCTAACATCTGTCATTGTAGATCAGCAAAATCAAACATAAACACTGTTGATGGAAAAAAAACTTTCTTTCAGTTTCACTTGAACAGACTCACTACAACTCCCACCACAACAAACCCAATAGTTGATTTGGTCCCATTACTTGTACTATCTGTGAAAATGACTTGTATCTCTCTGTTTCCATTCTGTCCTCTGACCTGCACAACTCTTAAGCCAATGTGGGACTCCGAAACCTTTGGCCAACTGCTTCACTCCCACCAACTTACTTACCAAATTCCCACCATGCCAACCGAGTGCCGTTGCCAGCCGGCATCCGGTGTAATTAGAGCAGTGGAATTCTGGCAGCTGCTGCCGACAGCAAAACAAAACGGACATAAAAATATCCCTCAGGCAGATTTACCTTTTTTAGTTCCCTGAGGAGGTGCTAGAACCTTTATATCTGACCAGAACAGGCTTGGAGCGCCATCATTTTAGTGATGAAGCCTCATGGCCTTGTGCTATATTTTCAAAGGCACAAACTTTATATGTGTGCATTTAATCCAATTTCAACCCCCGGTGTTCTCCTGTCAGGGCTGAGGCATTATTATATACTCTGGTTGTAGTGCTACAACTAATGAACCTGATGCCTGCGGTTCTCTGTGGGAAACTCTCTATTGTTTTCTATTTGCACTGTGTGCTCAGAACAGTCACCTTCCATATCGCAGAATCTCATTTGGTGATAAATAGTTGCACCCCTGAGTTCCCTGGTGCTCGAGTTGTGTTTCATTTGAGATTCACACACCGGATCTGCTGCGAAATCACCGGCTTTTAAAAGCCTCATGGAATGAGTGCACCCACATTGACACTTTGTTCAACACTGCAGACTTTAAAAAAATCCCCCAGAGGAAGCCGTGGGTGGTTTTCATTGGTGGGTTCTGCAGTAGTTTAAGAAATATTCAGATGTAGGCACACATTTAAAAGTGTTTGAACAGATTTGAACTTGAACTTTGAGAATAGAGATTTATACATTTCAGTTATATTAGAACAAACTCGGTTAAATTTAGATTTAATATTGAAACGGAATTTCAAAGAGTCGTTTTAGTTTCATAGACCAAGCCTGTTTTCTTCATCCATCACGGTATCACGCCAAAGTGTTGGTCGACTACATACTGTGTCAGTGTCATATTTTGCTCTGCCGAGGTGTGAAAACAATGTGGTTAGGTTTACAAATTAATTACACTTGGTTAGGTTTAGGAAAAGATTTATTTAAAGAAATCCATGGCTCTTTCTCACGGACTCCAACACCAGTCTTCCTGGGAGAAAGTCCTGTGTTTGATCCATCCAACAACCCCCATACTACCTCCCTATTTAGACTGTATCTGTTTTATACTTTGTCAAATTACCTCGGTCACATGACCTCCTTTCTCATCCCTTGAACACTCGGCGGGCAAAATGTGACATTGACACTATCTTCTAGTGGAATAACGGGTGTATTTCATGCTTTGGTGTGATAATGAGAGACTTCCCTATGGCTGCCTATTAAAAGCAGATCATTCTACTTGCCGTGACAACCATGCAAAATGTTTTGCATGCTGTTACAAAACGATGAATATCTATTGGTACAGATAATGAATAGCTGGGACAGTTCCCAAGTAGCATGTGCGCTACCTACTCATAGAACCCAACCTCAGCAAAAAACACATTAAGGCATGCTTTTGTATATAGGAACACAATGATGGATTACCGTGACACTTAAGCAGTTGTTGTTCTTTTACTCTGTGTATTAACAGCATATCAGCAGTTCAAAAGCTTTTACTTTGACATTTCATTTTGTGTTGTTTTTTTTACTCAGTTTCTGCTGCAGGCTGTAATTCCTGTGCCAGCGAGGTAGCTCAATGAATGATGCTATTATGCTCAATTTTCAGTTATTTAAAAATCAATAAGAGCCATCATCTCTCTGGTGTCAGACTGCTATTTTGTTATGCTGTGCTGATGCCAGATGAACACATTTAACAGATTGAATAATTTCCAGTATTACTTATAATAGTATGATAATTATACTGTATTATTCTAGAGAAGGACGTCCGCTTATTGACTTATAAATCACATTTGTGCTGACTTGGGGGTCAACTTTTGTTACCAAATGCTGTGTCATCAGAAAATGTATTTTTTTGGTTGATTCTGGGTTTTTTAACTAATATCTAATTCCACATACAGCAAATCTTGCCGTCTGCCAATGCGAGTACCGTTTGAATCCAAACGTTCAGGTGACTGATTACTCTCCACTGGCTCCCTCCAGGCTTCACCATCACTGAATCGAGCTACAATCAGTCCCAGTTCTCCACCGTGCAGCAGCTGCAGGACTCCAGCACCCTGGAGTCTCAGGCCCTGTCGTCCAGCTACCACCCCCCAAACCTGCTCCACGTTTCCAGCACCGAGGTGGTGAGTTCTGGGTCCAACGTTAGCCTGGTCTTCAGTTCTGTGATCTTTTTCTTTTGTTGTTTTTAATATATTCACTGGCAATTATTTTTTAGTGAAGAGATTTGAGAGCGATTTCAGTCTGTTTGATGACAAACTTACACCACAAACTTCCCTTATAGAACAGATAATTAGATTACACTTGGAGCAAGTAGCTGCTTAGATTTGTATATTGCAGATCATAATGAAAGTACAAATCAGTGGTTTCATCTACTGGATGTGTAGATAGAATTGTTTTGGTTGGACTGGTTTAATCAGTGAGTGATACTTTTTTTAATTTTTTTTTAATTTAGTTTTTACATCTTCTTTTAATTCATTGTTTTTTTTTTATACTGATAATATATTTAAAAAAAAGTCCCAACTAGTGACTTGGATGTTTTGGGAAACACACTTTGTTTTCTTGCTAAAGTTTAATGAGACAATTGATGCAAGTTCTCATTTTTGTGTTAAGTAAAGAAGGCCCTTAGCCTAGCATAAACACTTGACTCACTCAAACTATATCTAACAGAACATCTTAAAAACCAAAGGTCCTATGAAGAAGTATTGTTATTTTGTAAACATGACGTGCTATCTGTGTAGATGGTAATGTTAAGTGTAAACCAAATTAGCTTTTTGTTTGGTTTAATAGGACAAACAGACGAGGTTGATCAATACAATCAATACAACACGTAGCTCCTCCTTAAAACTACAAATTGCCATTTATTTGTGTACAGCTTAAACAAATGAGTGTTAATAAGAGCTTTTAAGAGCTGATAGTGTATTTTTTTTTAACATCATTAAACCCAAGCAAACTTTCCCCCTGCTTCCTGTCCGTCAGGCTTTTTATTAGCTCCATGCACACATAAGTGGTTGTTGGTCTACTCATTTAACGAGAGGATAACAGTATTGACCTTATAGTTGTTTTAATTTGAGTACATGTTGCCGATTTATCTTTCTCTGTCCAGACGAACGGACTTCTTCAACAGAGCAGTCAAAATGAGCTCCAGCTGACGGCAGAGGCGCAGGAATACCAGGACGACAGTGAAGACAACCCCAAGAGAGCCTACAGGTTCAGTTATTTCTTTGTATGTGTGTGTGCGTCTGTGCGCGCTCATGCCTGGCTTTAGAAAGTCCTTCCACCTCATCACATTCAACCATTTGTAAAAGCATCAGAAGTGGTAATCACATCTTCACCCTTCATCTGTCTTCTTTACAACACCTGCATTTCTCGGAGGCACTATTGCCCACAGGTCTTTACAGATAATTTTAAAGCTCTGTCAGAATAGATGGGGGACGTTTTTTTTAACTGTTCTCTTCGGTCTCCTCACCAGCCTTTAGTGGTTAAGTGCAGCATTGGAACAGGACATTCAAGGGCATTGGGTGACTTTACCAGATCCGCTTCTGTTACATTGGCTGAGTGATTGGGGTGATTGTACTAAAAAATAAATCTGTGCTCCATTCTCTATATCCTCATCACTCAACAAGCCTCCTCCCATCTTTATGCTGCCTTAACCCCGCTCCACTATAGACCAGTATTCACCATGAAATGAGCCACAACTGGCATTCAGGCTGAGTTTAATTTTTGCCCCATCAAACAAGAACATCTGCTTTCAAAGTTCCTTGAGAGCAGCTTTACAAATTCCATGTAGTTCAAGCATGGTTTCTGTCTATTCATGCCATCATTTAGGGATAATTGCTCTGCAGCGCTCAGGTCTGATCTTCACCGTTAATCAGGCTCAAACTTCTGATAGCCTCCTCTTTGTCTTTTGTCCTGGTCATCTTCCTGTCTGTCACATGTGCTCAGTGTGAACCTGCTCTCATCCGTGAAGAGCGCAGGGCGCCAATGGAGAAGCTGCCAATCTTGGTATTCTCTGGCAAATGCCAATCGCCCTGCACGGTGTTGGGCTGTAAGCACAGGCCTCACTTGTGGACGTCGGGCCCTCGTATCACCCTCATGGAGTCTGTTTCTGACAGTTTGAGCAGAAACATGCACATTAGTGGCCTGCTGGAGGTCATTTTGTAGGGCTCTGGCAGCGCTCCTCCTGTTCCTCCTTGCACAAAGGAGCAGATAGCGGTCCTGCTGCTGGGTTGTTGTCCTCCTACGTCCCCCTCCACGTCTCCTGGTGGACCGGCCTGTCTCCTGGTATCTCCTCCATGCTCTTGACACTGTGCTGACAGACACAGCAAACCTTCTTGCCACAGCGTGTGTTGATGTGCCATCCTGGATGAGCTGCACTACCTGAGCAACTTCTGTGGGTTGTAGACACCGCCTCATGCTACCTCTAGTGGTGAGGACACTGGCAAAATGCAAACATGACCAAAAATCAGCCAGAAAGGATGAAGACAGAGAAATGGTCTGTGGTCACCACCTGCAGAACCGTTCCTTTATAGGGGTTGTCTTGATAATTGCCTCATTTCCGCCTGTTGTCTGTTCCATTTGCACAACAGCAGGTGAAATTGATTCACAATCAGTGTTGCTTCATAACTGGACAGGTTGATTTCCCAGAAGTGTGATTGACTTGGAGTTACATTTTGTTGTTTAAGTGTTTCCTTTATTTTTTTGAGCAGTGTATGATTCTATGACAAGTTTCTTGTTGGTCAGAGTATTTTTTTTGCTTTTAAATTTGCCAGACCAAAAGAGCACTTTTTGTGTTAAGGCTCTGCCCACACCAACCCCATACATGCACTTCTTCAGTTTATGGACCACACATGGTGTCAACCATGCCCCTTAGAGGACACTCCCCTTGCCTTTCTGCTAGTGTGAAGTAACAATTGCTCTGGAGCCACATGACCATATACCCAGCTTACCTCTGTAGGTGCCCTATTGGCTGATGCGTGTCTGAATTTGTAAAACTGGTTGTCTTTCATTTTTTGACATGTTTAATTTTTCTTTTGTCCTGTTTCATACCCACCTTATCTAAATGTTTTTTGTAATGTTTCAGGTTGACCCTGATGAATGCCACAAGCTGGACTGCATTGGTCTAAACAGTCTAAATCTGTTCTGTATAGTGAAGTGCTGCTGGACTTTTGACCTCTGTCGACCTTCATATTTTAACATGCTGAAAATGAGTCACATTCACATTTTTAGGAATTTATGTTAATATATTTCAGGGATTTGACGAGAATGAAATGAATAACCATGTATCTGTGGTTGCATATTTCCCTGCTAGTCAAACAATTTTGCTCATTCTCACATATGTTTCCATTCCTTACATAAGCCTAATAATTATGCGTGTTCAGTGAGAATGGAAGGTAAACATGATATTGCCTCAGGTCTCTTCAGATTGTTAAAATACCTCCCTGTTTTTTATTTAACCTCACATAATTAGATAATACAGAGTTATTATTATAAACAATTCGGTCAGTACTAGCTAACTCAATCCTAATGTGAAGTGGAAAATATACTTTAGTTCAGCTCTGAATCAGACAATGAGAACAAAACCATTTGTCAGAAATATGACATAATGAAGACTTTACTCCTGTGTCTTTACACACAAAAACGCAAGTGTTTTTTTCTTCAAGCTTATATATTTGGTCAGATTGTAAAAGCCTTCAGACTCAAATTAGAAACATGAGTCTTAAGAGCATGTTGATGTTAATTCTGCTTTAAAAAAAAACTAAAACAGCATTTTGGAAAATAAATACTTATTTGTGTTCTTGCCAAGAATTAAATGAAAAAAAATATCACTTACATGTATGTCTGTTAAAATTAAAACTTTCACCAGCAGCTTGTTAGCGTATCTTAACACAAAGAACGAGAGCTGGAAAAAAAGGTAGTACTAAAGGTAAAACAATCTGCCTACTGGTACCTCTTCAGCTCACTAATAAGCAGGTATATATTGTCTCTTAATTTGTAAAAAAACATTGAGGTTAAAAATGGCATCAATTGATTTTGCTCTCATGTTGATGAGAAGACTGCAGGAAGTTCAGGCCTAGCTGCACATAACTACCCATTAAACCACAATATGTCATTTTTATGCTCCCAATTTTCACACAAAGAAATGAAAGTCGTTTTTATGTTCTCTTGACAAGACAGCACTTAAGCAAACTTCCCAATTTTTTTTTTCCGTTTTTGTCGTTTATTTCAATGTCATCATAAAGATCATCACACAGCTCAGCTAACAGTGGCTCATATTTGCTGCTGCAACAAAAGAACAACAAACAAAGCTTTAATATTCCCTACCAGCTGCTATGGGGACAGCAGACTCTTTTCCTTCAGCAAAAAGACTTACCATATACCGTTATGAGTTTGAAAAAAGAAGAAGAGCAAATTAATGCGTCTTGGCTTATAATCCCAAAAGAACGTAGTTTTGTCACAATTTAATGAGGGAAACTGACATTAACTAAACATTAAGCGTCTAACATTCACTGAGGACTAACCCTTTTTTTCTATTAGAAATAAACTTTTTATCAGCAGCCCAGAGAGATATATTGCTTTGTTTTACAAACTCATGTGGCAACTCTTTAGTAGTGAATAACAATCATTCTGATGCTTTTTTTTTTTTTTTATCCTCTTCAGGTGCAGTTGGTGCAATAAAGGCTTCAAAAAGTCAAGCCATCTGAAGCAGCATGTGCGATCCCACACTGGGGAGAAACCGTTCAGATGTCACCTCTGTGGGCGAGCCTTTGTATCTGCCGGGGTGCTGAAGTCCCATCTCAACACACATACAGGTGAGCTTGCTTTACACCCGTATCTGCAGGAATGTCTTCTTAATTTACTTACACTGTCCACACTCAATGCCTTTCAAAGTCATGGACTACATGCCATATATTACATTTTATTCCCTATTTAATATTGAAAGGATTTAATTATTTTTTTAGTCCAACCTTTGCACTGTGATTAAAACTAATCTTTTATGGCCTTATCTACCAAAGCACTACTTGCTTTTCTTTCACGCTACGATTACAAATTAAAAAGTTTGAAATGGGAGGCCGTTTTACACCAGTGCTTCTGAAAATCAGTTCCTAGTGAGTCCTGTGAAATAAAAAAATCAGTGAGTGAAAGAAAAACAGTCAGTCATAAAAATTTGACCACAATTAATAGAAGTCACGCAGAGAATGAAACATTAACATTTGGGTTTGTTTTTGGAGACCAACACTAACAGTGACACCACTCTCCTAATTCATGTTTTGAAGTCTTTAAATTTCTTGTCGTAAAATTCCCTAAGAGGTGTTGCAGCTTCCTGAGACCTGCAGACACCATGTGAAACCCTGCGTCTTGTCACCTCTCACTGACAGGAGTGAAGCCCTTTAAGTGCAGTGTTTGCGACGCCTCCTTCACCACCAACGGCAGCCTGAACCGCCACATGATCATCCACATCAAGACTTTTAAATGCTCCATGTGTGACGACAACTTCCGCACCAGCCTGCTGTGTAAAAGGCACATGAAGAAGGACCACGCCGTGGAGGTTCAAAGTAAGGACAACATGGCGATGTTTCATGCAATGACACTTGTCTTTAGTGGGTCATTCAAATTGTTTTCACTTCTGCGTAGTTAGGAAGAATTTTCCAAGAGTTAGAAACTTTGTTGTGGTATGAAAACGATTGAACAAGAAAGTGAGAAAGAAAACTTGAAGAAACAATTGATTAGATTGAAACAAATAGATTTTTGTCTTTGAAATAATGAAGGGGATGTTTGTAATTATTTTTACGCTGAAAATGAATTGAACTGCATTCAACATTGTTGAATAATGCAAGACATCAAAACTATTCTGTTATATATAGAATTATGTAGTGACCAAAAATATTGTAAACAGTGAAAGCAAAATTCCTCATTAGGTCATCACTTGAACATTTTCTAGTCTTGAAGGAGTTACCACACAAGCTGTTGGCTGCTTTTCTTTCACTCTGCAGTCCAACTCATCCCAAACTACCTCTTTTGGGATCGGAAAGTTGTGGAGGCCAGGTCACCTGATGCAGCACTCAATAACTCTCTTTCTTTGGTTCTAATTGCTCTAGTCTTTTCCGACCAATTGATGTTGACATGTGTCTGCTATTTGAACTCTCGCCCACTGGTTTGTGAAATGTAATTTTGGCCGTGGCCATCTTAGTTTTTAGAGCCAGAAGTGACCATATTTGGATGAACTGGGAAGGAGCAAGGACTAGATCTGACTGAGGGGACTATGCCTGCCTACCTATACCGGAAATCTGATTTAACCCCGGGTTGATCAAACCAGGCACACCACCAAACATACCGATCTTTCAGGCCTAATATGGAATTAATTATGGAATTATTTTCAGAAGGACCACCAGAACACTGATGAGAAGGATTGAATTTTGCAAAAGAAACTATAATGACTTATAGAAAAACAAATTTTGACTTTGTTTTTCACGAGAGAAGCTGACACTTTTTGAATGAGAGTCGATTGGAGCTAGAGGTTTTTTGGAGCCAGCGTTACCTCAGTGGTATTGCACTGTAAGGTACTTCCGAATTGGCTTTATTTTCAGACCCAGAGACACATCTACTTTCATATTCAGTCTATGGTTTCACCATATAATTCCATGTGTTATTTCATAGTTTTGATGTCTCCAGTTTTGCTCTACACTGTAGAAAGTAGTAAAAACAGACTGTCCACACTTGTGACTGGTGTTAATATTTCAATTCTATTAGATTTTTTTTAATATTTACCGTTTTATATATTCACTATTTTGTATTTTATTCTATATTTACATGCATCTTCGCCCCAGTTTGAGCTGACTTGCATTAAGTGTAACCCAAAGGTACAAAGTTGTAACTGACCACAATGATTACAGTTATAGGTCTGGAAAGTCGTGATGTAGATGAAGAGGAAGACGATGAGGACGGCGAGCAAAAAACATCAAAGAGAAGAGGTTTGGAGATCATCACTTTCACTGAGGAGCAGGCGGCCGAGCTGGCAAAAGATCCCGGTGAGGAGGCCTCGGTGTCGGAGCGAATCCTCGCCCAGTCAGCGGCTGAGAGGGATCGAATCAGCGAGATTAAAGACAAAGCGGTGGAGCTGGAAACAGAACCCAAGTTCGCCAACTGCTGCAATTATTGCCCCAAAAGCTTCAAGAAACCCAGCGACCTCGTCAGGTAAATACCATGTCGGTTTACAGGTGTTTAGGAGAAATACCTAAGCTTACAATAACCATCATAAGCAAAGTCTAAATGGGTTGTTATTCAGTCTTTGAGCACTAGTCTGAAATTTATAACGACATAAACATAACTGTTTACTGACATCCACTGTCAGGATCCATAAAATACATCATGTAATAAACATGGGAAACAAATGATACTGTTGAATTACGAAACCAAGTGAACAAGAGATCAACAGGTCCACAGCTCACCATTGACTCCATGCTGGAAATAGAAGCAGAACCCTGTAGGTTTTACTTTTGTTTGGTAATTTGTTTATTTGCTTGTTTTTTTTGTTAGTTGTTTGGGTTGTTCTCACATTTAGCATACATTCTAAATCGACAAGGACTTACACAATCACCCGTGTAAACAAACCAATGTGCAGCTCATTGCATTAGCAGTTAGTTATATTAGTTAATCTGGGCGGCTGCTTTGTTTACTTCCTTCTGGTGGCAAGTGTTGGAAATTATTAATTTAAAATTGAAGTTCTTTTAGAAACCTTTACTGCCCAATTCTCTTCAATAGAGATGATGAGTCAGATTTGGCTTTACTGAATGTCAGAACAGCCACAGTTATGAAAACAAGACTTGGGTTGAAAAATGCTGAGGTTCCCCTTTTATGTTTATAACAATGTGGTAACGAAGCCTTCAGTTTTCTTGAGTACCCAAATATTAACAATAGTGTAAAAAGTGTTGTGAAACTGGTATGCCTATATAAATATTTATTTATTTAAATATTTTATATATTAAATAAATATAAGTAAAACACCCTCTCTGAACTCAAATTGAAGGTTAATAGGTTGTCTAATGTTCCCATTCAATTTACAGAAGCTATTATGTGCCAGACTTTCCAATTGAAGATAAACAATGCAAACACTGCAGTAAATGATGAACGAGGTCACATTTTCTAATTATCTCCTGTAACTTTCAGGAAATAACATTGAAAGAGTGTGAAAGTTTTATGATGGTATAGTCAGAGAAGGTTTACTTTAGTGGTATAAATAAATATATACATATATATATTTTTCTTGCAAACAAATTAAAGTGGCACTCACTAAATCTTTTTTACCCATTTTAAAATTCCTCATCGGTCCTCGTTCTCTTTCAACTTTGTCTATTTCAATGTCTAGGCACATCAGGATCCACACAGGAGAAAGACCGTATCAGTGTGATGAATGCGGGAAGAGTTTTACAGTGAAATCAACCCTGGACTGCCACGTGAAGACACACACAGGTTAGTGGTTTAACACAAGAACCTACTGCTCCATCATGTTGTGGTTGTTTTAGTTCGTTACATGGATTCTTTTGGATGTGGAAATGGGATATTAGGAAAACTGAATTAGAAAAAGGATTTCAGGCAGCATTTCCCAAAAAGATTATAATGGAATCTTTGAGTTAGATTACTTCAAGTAATAGTTTGACTTTTTGGGAAAAACGCTTTTTTGCTGACAGCTACATGAGATAATAAATCCCTTATGATCGATATCACATCTGTATGGTAAATATTACACTAAGCTTACCAACTTCGATTGACTGATTTTACTACAATCAGGTGGCGCCAGGCTAGCTGTTTGTTTCCAGTGTTGAAGTGCTAAGTTAAGCTAATTGGTTGGTGCCTAATATTTACCATACAGTTACAGTGATGTGTGATGTAGCGTCCAACTGTAAAAAAAGAAGCGTGTTTTCCAAAACATTTAATTATTCCATTTGCTGGAATTTTTATGTCATTTCAAATGTATAATGGTTTCCAGCAGAGCTTTATTTGAACCTCGTTAACAATAGTAGTAAAAATGTCATGTTAAATAAAAGCGTAAAGCTATCTGACTTGATTGGAGACTTTTGTAAATTCAAAGCTCTGTGATATTTGCAGCAAAACGTCTTTCTTAAACGATGAATGATACACAAAGGAAAGAGAGGCTTGTTCGTGTAGCCAGGAGTTGTGATAGAGCACCGCACTCACTATCCTTATCTTTACAGGTCAGAAACTGTTCAGCTGCCACATGTGCAACACCTCCTTTTCTACAAAGGGCAGCCTGAAGGTGCACATGCGCCTCCACACCGGCTCCAAGCCCTTCAAATGTCCCTTCTGCGAGCTCCGCTTCAGAACGTCAGGCCACCGCAAAACCCACATACAGTGTCACTTCCGTCCAAACAGTGACAGCCGCAAGTCCAAGCGGACCTCCTCGTCAGGCGGTCAGGCCAGACAGGGTCAGGACCTGGGGACTGGGCAGGCTGTGGCCCCGGATCAAGGGCAGCAGCAGGCCGCTGCAGACACTTTACAACCTGTGGGTCTGCTGCAAACACCCAACTCTGACCCCAGCATTTACCTCCCGGCCAACCAAGTCCTGACAGGGCAGTTCGACCAGAATCTACTGCAGTCGGGGCTCGTAGGACAGGCCATCCTGCCGGCCTCCATGTCAGGTAGGGATTCTGGATGGGTCCACTCATGTACTCTTAAAACACACAACATAACACATTTACTGTGTAACGTGGTCAGCAAGCAACATTTTTAGAGGATGAAATGACCCAAGGCACTGAGGCGCTCACATTTCATTATCCCGGAGAGTCAAAGTGTTATGGATGACCCAACGAACAACACATTTTTGATTGGCATTCAGGCGTCACTCTGTTCGCAACGTCAGGCTGATGATTAATGCACTGAAGTTTGTCAGTGTAGCTGAAAGGCTGCAGGGATCATTATTTCTATTGGTGGCCGGTCGGGTTGGTAATCAATGGGCAGCAGCCACGCTGCTGCTTAGAATTAGAATGATATATGTCACTGCCGACAGGGCCGATGCCAGGAGGATGAAGGTGCTTTATCACCACCAGCCACCTTCTGGGTACTACCTTTGCTTCAATCACAGCACAACATTTGATTATTTTTTAGACAAATCTGCCTTTATGTGCAGCCAAAAAAAATAAATCCATCAAAGCACCCATAAACAGTCACGTTTCACACTCGTACTCAGTTTAGACAGAGATAAAGCACCCAGGTATCAAAGAAGGAGGCCTTTTAAGCTTATGTAACAGGCTTTCACAGTTTGAACAGCTGAACATTGAAGGTTTTTATGGAAATAGTATTAAGCCCTGACATTCAAACCAGATTGTCAGATATCTAGATTTTGGTTCTTGTTTATAGTTAACCATTTAATGGAAAGTTTTACTTTACATTCACTGAAAAAAGTCATTTCCTTCTCAGGTTGACAGCATCGCCTCTGCTTCTTCCTTTTCTTAAGAGAAGTGCACAGTTCACAGACAGCGAACCTATTCATCCTCAGTAAACACTGAATACAACATTTTCTTTATTGTTTCTCAGTCTTTCAGTGGAACTTACTGATGAGTTCAATCACCCTTTTCTCCAGAGATAGCCCCGGTCCAGCAGACACCATCGGGCTGCTTTGGTAGCTCAGAGGCCCAGCAGTGCATATATGTTGGATGTCATTGCCAGCACACCTTTGACATGAAATGTTAAATGAACGTATCCACCTCCAGGGTCATCCTCATCTAGTACCATTAAGGCACCTCTCAACAGTTTCAGGTGTAGCCCTGCTGCTTTTCCTGGAATAACCTGTCCAGGGACTGCTGCAGTTTGGATTTCATCATATTTTTCACATAATAAAACTGTAACTTAGGTTTTATCTTTTTCTGGTATTAGCAGTTGTTTAAGCTGAACAGTAGCTTATTTATAAGATTTAAACACATGTAGTTGCATATTGCCTTGCCTTTGTTGCCTGGAAGGTTAATTAGTCTCACATTTTCATATTGCATGTCAGCTAATTGTAAGCTAATGTTAAATATCAAACATGTGTGTGTTCATTTGCACTGCAGCTGCAGGAGACCTGACCGTGTCTCTCCCAGATGGCCTGACCACGCTGGATGGCATTCACTTGCAGCTGACGCCTGCCAACCTGGTGTGCCCCAACGTCCAGATCTCTGGGATCGATACCAGCAACATTAACAACATCACACTGCAGGTGACATTCACCGCCCACCGAACAGTGTTGTTACTCATGTGTGCCACCACCTTGACCCTAAGCTGTCAAAAAGCTTATAAAAGTGTACGTAGCTTCTGGCAAGTGAGGCCAATGCAGAAGTGCCATAAACTGCAGTACCAAGAAGGACCACTAGGGGCTGGCTCCACAGACGCCCATTCAACTTGTCTCATGAAATACAGTCAATCAATTTTTACCAGGAGTCATTATGGTGTCATTTGCTAAAGTCACTTCTTATTAGTTTTCTGGTGGTCCATCTGAAATTAATCCTATTATTAATTAGGCCATAAAAAGTGGTATGTTTGGGGGCATTTCCACCATAGGTGGGCGGGGCTTAGTCTCCTCTGGTTCTCAATCAGATTGAGTCAGATCCACCGCTCTCTCCTCCCCAGCTTGTCCAAATATGGTCACTTCTGGCTCCAAAATAGCAAAATGGCACTGGAAAAAATGCCAAACTCGAAGCTTCCTAACAACAGTTGAAAAACCAGTAGGCGACATTGCGGTCGATTGCGTTAGAATACTTCCTCACGAAGGTTATTGCTTCCCCTGCACCGGGCGCATTATTGTGCTGCGCTCCATTAGCGTCCAACAAGAAAAGTCTCTGAGCTTTTTGATCACACTTTGTTCAAGGCAAACATTTTAAAATAGTACTTACACTTTAAAATATTTATTAAAAAGTATTTTCCGTGAATACATCTTGCCGAAATACTATTGCTGTTGCCTTTAATCATAAATGTCGAACCTGTTTTGATTACAGACATTTTAAGTCAGCACAAAGCCTATAATAATGAAAAGATTAAAGCTTATTCACCCAATAATGTTCTATCGCTTTACATCTTTATACCTTTTCTTCATTTCTACCATTTCATTGAGCAGAAGACAACCCGAGTAATAAACATTTAGCAAACAGTAGTATTTTTAGGGCTTAGTTTGTGCAAAATGTCTCTTGGATGTGTTGAGGCCTGGTCAGTGTTGTTTTTGGTTGAGTAGTTCTTTAAAGTCACAATAAAGGACACTTTACTTGGAAAATGCTATAAGTACAGAGGCAACCTTTTCATCATTGTCTTGTAATGAGGAGTTCTGCCTGGAACTAACAAATAGAAGATTGTTTTTTGGGAGCGGTTAGTATTTCGATCTCACTGCAGCAGCATTTCCCACAGTGGTGGTGATGGGTCATTCAGGACATTCTGCTGCCCCGGCTCGAAAACAGTAGCAGCGTTTTTCTTGCCTTAATATGACTGGGCGGTGTAAATGCATTAAGGCAAATAATCATTGTAGCTGAGGAGGAGTCCCAGCAGAGCATCAGAATAAGAGCCAACAGAGCTGTCGCACAAGAAGCCTGTGATGAGATTTGGTCAGTCAGCTGTGAAAGTTTGTTTTTGACACATTTGAGATGCTCACTGCAGTTTGGAATCCATTCAGATGTTTATGGTGACCTAAAATTATTCTGAAAATGTCATTACTTGTCTCCTCTTTTCCACAACTCATGAAACTCTAATAATGAGAGGGATGTTCATCATGTCCACAGTGGAACATTGTGTGCAATATGTTTTGTCATCAGTGTCATTGAAGGACATTATTTGTCAAAAAGACCACACACCAGAATCATAAGAAGTTCTCTTCATAATTATACAAGTATAACAAGTTCTCATTGGTGGCCTCCATGTGCACAATTAGTGGGACGAAATGTAC
The DNA here is from genome assembly GCF_029030835.1 of Brachyistius frenatus. Lineage (NCBI taxonomy): Eukaryota > Metazoa > Chordata > Actinopteri > Embiotocidae > Brachyistius > Brachyistius frenatus. The sequence continues at coordinate 596,682 of NW_027210613.1, read as the reverse complement.
TTTAAAAAAAGAAGGATCACCACACACTACTGTACTTCAGATCAACGTGGACATCCACACATCCTCTCAGTGACTCATCAATTGATATTTAATTCATCAAACGTATGAGACTGAGATCATAAGTAGTTGGTAGTTCTCATATCGGTACGGTTCACTGTTACCCTGCACACTCCCTCCATCTACCACTATTTTATACTTTCAATTATTTTAATCCCATTATCTGAAAGTTTGTTGAAAGTCATCCCAAAAAATATAGGACGTAAGTATTCTCAGAGAAACTATTCAGAAACATTAGACGTCAATCAAATCAAAAATTAAAGCTTTGAGTTGTAGAAAAGTATCAAAAAGAAATGCTCTCATGAATCTACAGACGTCTTGCCTCAGGCGGTTGCCCCCGCCTCCCCCCCCGAAGGCAGACTCGCTCCCCCTTTCCCTCCTCAATTTAATTTGAAGTAGCGCTTTTTCTTGCAGATCGACCATGCTCTCCTCCAGCAGACCCTCCAGCAGGGCGGTCTCCTCTCTCAGCCCCTGAGCATCGACACCGGCCTGGTCTCCCACTCCGGCAGCCAGCTCATGTCTGCGACTGACCCCTCGGTGTCCGCCAACGTCGTCATCCACCCACTGACCAGCCTGGCTCTGCAGCCCTCCGCCATCACATCTGCGCAGGTCACGATGGCCGGACTGTCTGAGCAGGATGCTGCAGGTGTGTGTCACCCTGAAGGGAAACAAGCTACACACTCACTTTCCAGAAATGTCAGTGCCTCCTCTTTGTGACGAAGCGTTGCAGAGAAACTCGACTTTGAAGTTGCATTGACGTAACACTGCATGAAGTGCTGCGTCCTTCTTCACACCCGCTACTCTTAATTGAATAATTGCCAACGTCCCGATCGCTTCACAACGTACTGTATATCAAAATATACAGCAGAACATGCACTTTATGGTGATACTGTTTTATTCTCTGTACAACTATGCGTTTTCTGTCATTCATGAAATTTAGGCACGAAGCACTTTTTTTTTTTTTTTTCAAATTGCTGAGTCGTAGTGTCCCACAAACATGGTTCAGATATTGTCAGTTTCTACACAATCTCATCTACCCAATTATTAATAGAGATATATACTGACAATATTTTATGATGAGATAAATGGGAAAACAACAATTCCATTACACAATTTTTGTTTTCTTGATATGATGGCTAAATAAATAATCTCTAAGCACTATCAAATTAAATGATGCAAGCTCTGGATATCCTAGACTGTCCGGAAAGAAACAAGATATAGCATGAATGGTTAGTCGCAAGAATGACCAAAATATGAGCTTAAAAATGAAGGGAGTGAAATCGCCTTGGTTTCATAGTGTTAAAAGCTTAATAACTATCTGTGGCTTGTGCAGGTTCTCAGGACCTCAGCCATGTCATGGGCGGCTCTGGGCTCGTAACAGGAGGCAACAGCAGCCAGGAAATCACTCTGACCATCAACAACTCCAGCCTGACACAAGCTCTAGCCCAGGTCCAGGCTCAGGCTTCAGCCGCTGGTTCCAGCACTGCAGGGGGAAACCCTCAGGAGATCACCCTCACCATATCAGGTAGGGACAGCTGGGTACACCACAGATATGATATCAAAATAACCCTTCTACACCACTCTAGTACAGAAACAGCCTATCGATAACAAACAAGCATGATGTCGAAATTCCCTCGAGGATCTGTGCAGCGTTTATTGATTTCTTCACTGAGACGAACATGCAGTGAAGGAAAAAAACAGCCAATAATAACTCACAGCCCTTCCTATCATTTTAAAGCTGCCTCATGAATCCACATCAGAAGCAGCAATATTAGAGGTTATGAGGGACACACCGATTTTTTTTCCCCTGCATCATCAGCGTCATCCCCAGTTGGTCGTATATCAGCTGAAGGATATATATTGCATCCGCAGTGTGGTGGGAAGTGGTGACTGTGTCCCTCATAGTAGATCATTCCTGCCTGTGTAATAGGATTAGTAAAAGTATTTTGTCTGGCCTTTATTCAGCCTCTTTCATTCTGCACTCTGTTGTTTTATAGTGATTCAAATTCCTCAGACTTTCAGTCTTCAGGAAACTCGTTTTGCTTTTATTTATGCCCTCAATTTGTTTTTCTTCTCTTGATGTTACAGCAGTGCCCACCAGACATTTAGTGAAGTGTTTTTGTTTTCTCTAACCAGAGGGTTTCTGAAATCACAAAAGTATTGTATTCTCAAAAGGAGATCTTCCCTCAGAAGAATTCCCTGCTAAGGCCTTGAAAAGTCTTGCCAGGGAAGTCATTGTCTTATAATGGGCAGATATGGCAAAAATATAAACTTGAATAAATCAACTTTATTTCTATTTTTTTTCCATCCATATTCTGACATTTATCAAAGTATTTAGATTTTTAAGGAGTGATATAATAGGCCATATTTTCTCTTCTACTAAGTTTCCACACCAAGTAAATACTTATTATTAGATTTAGATTTTTGACTTTATTAATCCTACAGTGGGGAAATTCGGTCTTATTAACAGTCTCCATCCTGAATACTAGCCGAGAGAAAATAGTGTCAACAATAGTGTTGATAGTGGTGTATAGTAGTGTGTTTCTGCTGTTTATAGGGGCACATACTTGAATCACTGCATGCCCATGCTTCCATACTTCTAGTCTTCTTTTTTTTTTTAGGAAATAAGGGGGTGAATGTTTTGGGTTAAACTGTATTAAATGTATGTGCTATTATAAGGTCTACTTGGTTAAAACCTGAAAACGCCTTTTTTCAGTTCCTCTTTTTATCCAAATTTGTCCATATCTGACTAACATTTAAAACATGAACTGAAAGATTGATCAAAACATTCTACATCTTGAGTAATCTCACTAAAAAGAAACAAAAAGACCTCATAAAAATGTATGAAAGCAATTTTCTTGAATACTTTTGCAGGTCAGGATCTTCTGCCCCAATCTAACAATCCTAATGGTGCAGAGATGAACGGCAGCATCCGTCTGGCATCACCACTAAACAGCCAGCCCACCGGCGCGACCCTGACCATCACCAACGACCACCTCCTACCTCAGAGCCCCGCCAACACTGGAATGGCAGGTTAGGACTGTGTGATTTGTTTCTTGGTGTGATTAGAGAGGGATCCTCTTTCTAAAGTGTTTTACAGGAAATATATATCCCCTGAGGCAGCTATTTTTATTTGATTCTCTTTCACAAAAATTTACTTGCGGTTTGTTAAAAAAAAAAATATGTCATGTTTTACTGAAGATGATTTGATATCTGATCTAAGTTAATGACTTTTTCCTGGCATTTTGTTCGTCTGACAAAGGCTTCCAGAAAACCCTGGTTACAAAGAAACACATTCCTCTCTCTCTTAGTCAATTTTGTTTGACACAACTCTTCTCTGAAGGGATCATATAAATGTACACTAAAGCCATCTTTGACCTGCATCAGATTAACATGACTGACCTGCTCAATCCACCCATAACACCTCCTGACTCCAGGCCACCACTCAAAGCCAGTAGTGTGGCAAAAAAGTGAAATACAGCCATCTGTGTGCAAATATAACCACACGGACTCGCCCACTCACAACTGATTACATTGCCACGCATATTTGATGTGAGAGGTCCTTTTCTATACTCCTGTAAGCCATCACCGTAATTCCCAACATATAAAGAATGAGACACTCTGGAGGATGAGTTTCACCTCTTGATGGTTGAAACAACAATAGATATCATTGACTGGAGGTCCAGGTCTCTCTCCATAGAGGCGACTGAATACAAAGCCTTTTCTGTTCATGTGAAGTGCTTCAAACACAGAAGATACATGTCAGGTGAATACGTGTGTGTGATTCCTTCACAGGTGCAAGAGGGAGTGTGAATGACAGCACATGTGACAATAACTTTAGGTTACTTTCCTTTAAAGGTTCAAAAGCAGCTCCCTTTTCCTTTAATATTAATCATAGATCTTAGGATAAAACCAACGCATTGATGGAGAGGCTCAAAGAGTCTCTATCAATTCCCTTTTCATGAAATGGCATGCTTAAGTGTGCCTCTGTGCAGTCATCAAAGTGTGCGCGGGAAGTTAAAATAGCTGCCTGATGGACTTTCGAGGCTGAGAAAGCCTGCCTCTCTCCAACATCCCTCAGAAATTTAAAAAGGCTCCAAAGCTGCAGCCCATATGATGTTTACAAACATAGATTTGCTACTCAAAGCTCAAATACTTTTTTGAAACAGCTGGTCTTCTATTTCACCGCGAAGCAAGTGAAAGCAGGTCCGCTCAATTCTAGCCAACAACTGCCCAATTTGGTAGCAGAAAGGACTTTTTGATCAGTTTTGATCAGTTGCTAGTTGTATCAGTTTCAGCTTGCTAGTTATTTAAAACTCACTTTGAGACATAGTTGATTGTTTTCTTCACTCTTTTTAGGAAGGAACCCTGTAAAATATTCTCAAACATATATGTGCAAGTTAGATACATTATTATCAAAACTAAATACTGAGGAAAATTTCTCTAATTTTGAAGTAACACTGCATAACTACTGTACTGCAGGCGGCAAGCTCATTCGCCAGGCATGCTATCATTTAAAGTGCTTTAATAGCAACTATAGAAACCTTGAACCCAGTACACTATGGACAAAACTGAGCCAGGCACGCTTGTAATTTTTGTGTTCAAATCAGCCTTTCTGATGAACCAAAATGAATAACCTCTTTAGAGCATAGAAAACAAGAAGTGACACTCCTTCACAATCATGTGATAGTTTAAATCTGACTCGGATGTGTATTGCACGTCATCCTTTCTTTTCTCGTCTTACTTCTGTGTTTGGGGTTATACAATTCTTAAATTGTTTATTTGTGAAGATGTGTGTGTGTGCTTTACATGCATCTATCACAATAATTTAAATTTGAGTTTAAAAGCTCTGTAGGCTATGTCAATTCTTGTTACTTAATGATTTTGCAGACCAGTCCGTGATGAGAAAGTAAAGGGCTGAGACGTGACCAAAATGATTTGCTCTGTCAGAGAGGGCTTCCTGATTGTTCTGTTGACTGGTTTGCTAGTCACCCAAAGGCTTAATCAAATGTCCATTCTCCTCTCTCTCTTCATTAGCTTTCTCTCTCAACTCAAGTGGAAAACATTGCCGCTGCTTCTCTTGAGAACACAGAGCATCTCTGCCACTTATGATTAGTCTGAAGCGTTCCTGTCACTCCATATTCAACCATTTTTATTACAATCAACTACTAATATAATTGATGTCCCTCTCTGACCAAACTTAATGAATATGTCATTATTAGTCAGACAGCAAAGCATTACAAGGCATTTAGTGGCAAGCTGGTGGCAGTCAACAAATACAGATCCACAATTTGTAGTCCTCTCAGAAATCCCTGTTCTGCGACCACTGGTCAAACACTCAGCTCAAATTATATCTAATTCTGTGTGCGAGGATTTTATTCAATAAATTAATCTGTAAAAGATGAAGCCATCCATCATTCTGAGAGTTTTTCAAGAAGCCAAAGTCAGCAAATATTCAAATGACATCAGCAGTAATTTAATACAGCTCTAATATGCCAGCAAGAGACTAAAAAAAAATACGATCACTTCATAATAGGAATATAATTAATTGCTTTATTGTTTCTTATTAGTTTCTCATTAATTAGTAAGGAGTCCCACTAACAATGAAAACAGCAACATCGAGAGGAAATTTCATTTTAAAAAAAGTGCCAAAACTGAGCTGTCTTAAAGGTGTCCAGGTTCATTCCCACCAGCAGCCTGTTCTCATGTTCTGTTCAAATTGTGCCGAAAAATGTAATAATGGTCATTTAAATGCGGTTTGTATGTATTTGACTATATTTGCCGGAGAGAGGTTACGATTCGGCCCGTTTTCATAAACACGCTGGGAATTAACACTCATATCTTTCCACCCATCAGTCACCAGTCTGCCATCAAGCACCACTTTGTCACATACTACTGCGTCGCAGAGCCTAGTGATGTCACCAGGAGGCGTGGCCAGCGATGGCAGCGTTACACTCACCCTCGCAGATGCGCAGGGCATGCTGGATGGTGTCACTCTAAACCTCAATCCACAGGTAAAAAGAAAACATTTTTACAAAAGGACACATTCATTAAGATACATTTAAAATCCAGCTCGACTTCAAATGTGTCCTCAGGATTGTCTGGTTCTGAAGTACAAAGCTGGAATAACAGTGATGTCATTGAGAGTGTGTGAAGATCAAACTTAGCGCTAAGTATTTCATCAGCTGTTCTAACCGAGTACCTTTTGGTCTTTAGGGTCAGACCTTCCCTGCAGTGCTGAGTGACTCTGGCCTGCCGGGCCAGGCTGGCTCCTCAGGCCAGCAGGTCATACTGGTCAGCCACCACTCCCAGTCCACAAACGGAGCGTCTGACAATGGATTTAGTGTGAGTGTGTTTGTCTTGTGTGCTTAAGATATTTAGAAGAATAGCTGACAGCATAAAAGTGGCAGATTACTTCATTACTTTATCTGCTCTAGTGGAAATAAGTGTCTACCAGCTGATATTTATACAAACATGCATGGAAATCAGTGTCTGTCTGGAGGTTAAAAATATGCCCCATGAATTTAGACCTCATTTTGTCCTCATGTCGCTGGCTTCATGTATTGTAAATTTAAGTCATCTCTGTGTGTAATCCAGATTTCTGGTGATGGCCATAAAGGCGGGAAAGACCCCCAGATGGAGACTGACAATCGCAACCAGTGTTTCTACTGTAATCAGGTGTGTCAGAATGCCAACACACTGCGACGTCACTGCAGACAAGCTCACGGGAAGGACCGCTGCCACGTCTGCACCCTCTGTAGAAAGGCATTTAAGCGGGCCACACACCTGAAGGTAAGAACCAAGGAGACTCTGATGAAAAATGGTTTTAGGTGTAAGATACTGATGGGTTTTATGTACTGCTAATATGCCTGCAGCTTTTGCTTTCCTTCAAAGACAATGTCATTTATTTAATGAATAACTGAATACAAATATTGGAAAAAAAAAAAAAAAAGAAGGTCAGTGCCTCCATTTTAGGCGAGCAAATGAGAGATTTATAGAGTCACCGTGGAAAGCATTAGCAAAGTGTAAACTCACCATTTGAGGCATATGGGTAATTTCAGATAAACTCGTGAACTGCCTCTCTTCACAACAAAACACTTAAAATGAAGAGGTGTTTTGCAGCCAAAATGTGGAAAGCAGCATGAGATTCTCTTTTCCAACGAACCCCCCTCATGTGGCCGAAACACTCGAGCACGGAAATGCCCAGAAGAAGGAGGATAAAGCTCTTTGCTAGCCAGACATCATGTTTGTACACTAAGGCTGCTCTGCCATAGCTTTTGTTTTTGCACATGTGCGTCAACATGCAGAGCAGTAAATGTCTCTCAGAACAGCCATGACACTGAGATTGGATGGGTGTCACGTTGAGAGTGGCCAAGCTGCTTCCTCTTTAGGTCGCTGAGCTGCTCGTTTGTCTGCAACCACAATTTGGATGTTGATTTAAGATTTTTTTTTTTTAGACCCAGTGGGGAGAAAGCTAATTTAGATGTGCTTTTATTCTTCATCTTGTCAGCCTGTGGATTATTATTTTGCCACCTATTGATAACAAGCAAACCAAAAACCATTGCTTTATAATGCTGGAACATTGACAAGTATTAATTGGTAAAGTTTGCCAAATATATAGTTGCTATTTCTGCTTCATGGGCAGTGCTAGATGGGATCAGGAGTCAGACCAATCAGGGGCATGTTGTAGACCAGCCCACTGTAATGAATAACACTATGCTCACTCAGAAATGTACACAGTATGTTCAAGATTCAAGATTTAAAACTTTTAAAGCGTATTAGAATATTATTGGAAACACACTAATTGGCTTTTGTTTTTGCCAAGAGTTGACAATTTTTTTTTACTTTTGTCAGTTACATATCCTTAATGATGGAAACAGGGTGAAGCAACTAGACTAGCTCTGCCCAAATGTAACAAAATCAGACCACTAGCTCTTCTGATACTCACTTATAAACACAGTAGATGTTGACTGTTTAATCCATAAAAAAAAAAACTGAGATGACAGATGGTATTGATTTCTTCATCTAACTCTTGGCAGGAAAGCATCTAAGTGAATTTCACAAAACATCGACCTTCTGCAAACACGCTAGTGTCAAATTTAATAGTTTGTTTTTTACACCACCTTTTTGCGTGTCATCACCTTGACATCTGTTAGCTTTCAAACAGAAAGTGTTTTTCATCTTTGGTTGCATGTTTGAAACTGTATTTTTTTTTGTAATAGTTCTAATAGTTAGAGTTCTAATATTTTTCCCAAAATGACCCACGTCACCTTTAATAAACACTGTCCACAGTTACCCAAGCACACTCTAGACTTTTTTTTAAAATTTCCTCATAAACTTGATGTCGTTACAGCACTTTTCCCCTGTTTCCCCTCAACCCTCTTATGCCATTGCTTTGCATTCACTTTCCTGTGAGCCCTTCTGCCTTGGGCTGCCCAGTATTTTACTTAAATGCATCTCAGCGCTGCAGATTCAGCATTTCTATTAGTATCAGTAGCAGCACTTCGAACCAGTGTTTCTATCAGTTTCACAGTATTTACACGTCAAGGAAACACACTTTTCGATATTCGCTGAGAAGTAGCCGACTGTTAATCAAAGACTTCAACCGACTCAGATTGTTGATCTGAAAATGGACCATTTGCTCGATGCTTTGCTCTCATAAGTGCTTAGTTGCTGTACCCTTGTTTTCAAATGCCGAGCTGGTGACAATGTTGGTCGATGAGTCAGAAGAAAGTATGCAAAAAGTATGTTGGAAGTATAATTTAGAAACATGAACAAGTTACGTAGTTTTCTGTCCCCGAGTACTCCTGCCCATCTTAATAAACAAATGTAGAGGTTTTTTTATCACAAATGTATGCGTTTATGTAGAAAATATGGCCCGCTACACTCAACGATCACTTTATTAGGAACACCATGCTAATACTGTGTTTGCTCTCAAACAGCCTCAGGTATCGGTGTCACGGATCCACTTGATTTTTTTTGAAACATTCCTTTGACAGTCTGCTCCATGGTGACATGATTGCATCACATCTCTTCTTATGATTTTTGACAGCTTCAAATTGATGTCAGAGGGAATCTGTGGGCTGGACTGTGAAGGTAGAATGAATATACTTCCCATCTGTCTACAGGAACACGAGCGAGTGCACCAGCCCGGCCCGTCACCCAGCTCCCAGAAACCCAGAGTCTTCAGCTGCTCCTCCTGTGTCAAGGCTTTCGCCAAGCGCAGCCAGCTGGAGAGACACAACCGAACACACACAGGTAAGAGGATTATGGAACGAGGTTGGATAGTGGATGTCGTAACAAAAATGTGATTCAAATGATAGTAAAATCCACCATTTTAGAATAGTATTTTACGAGTGCCTAACATGTTATTAATAGAAATGGCATCGCATAGAAATACATATGAATACATTTTATGTAATGTAGAAATGAATAATTTGTGAAATGATGAAGGAAAAAATTATTTCATTATCAAGAAAGGTTATTTTATCATTCTTTTTTTTTAAATTCATATCAACGTAGTTTTATTGTGGATTTTACAAATAGAATAAGGTTGTTCAATATGCTACCAAATTTAGTCAGTTAGTTTAGGCTTAGGCTCCGTGTTGAAATAGGATTTTACACATGGTGATGATGTAATATTTAGCAGCTCTCATCTTCCCCTTTCAGACTCTTTAATTCTTACAGACACAGTTAATAAGCAGCCAAAGTAGTTAGAAAAGAACTCGGTGTGTATGAGTGACCCTACTTTGTCATTTTTATGTGAGTAGATGTAAACAAATCGTGTCTTGACAGAATTAATATGTTTGATGAAGAGTATTATAACAACAGCTGAAGTTAACCCTGTCCCTGCTGTTGCGTTTGTCTCAACGGGACAAAACAAGAATATGTGAAGAATACCCTTACTAGAGGTTACGAATTATTTATTTAGTTATGAAAGATCCCACCAACTGAACTGAAAGCAGTCTCAATATTACAGTTTCTTGTCATACATTTCTTCTTGAAGAAGCCAGAGAAGTCGATCCTGAGGCAGCGTTACACAACGACCGATAAGTTAAAAGTTAAGACCACAACAGCAAGCATCAGAAAAAAACAAAAATCCATGAACTTTTAACAGCGAGCGTCAGAGCACAGTAGGAGCTTTTTCACTCATCAGAGGTGATGTACTGCATGTTATGTCCGACAAAACTGATGGTAAGATGAGTCATGTCAGAACATGTGTGGCTCAACACCACTGATAAACATGTGTCTCAGGTGCATTTACAGTCTGCAGAAGACTGAACAAACAACACGGGTAGAACCTTTTGACCTTTGTCACATGTGTTTGTGATCACGTGTGACAAAGGTTCACCACATGTTGTTCCATATGATAAAGTGGGGAAAATATGTGGAAAAGTTTTCATGTTTGGAACTCCACACGAGTTCCAAACATTACGCCATGAAAATGTTTCACATTTCCCATCTGATCACATGGGTTTTTGCGCGTGAAATTCTTGTAGTTTTTTCTATAAAGGTACAAATGATGAGAAGATGAATCAATTAGTCATTTGGCAGAAAAAGGTATCTGCAGTCAAATCGTTTTTAATGTGAAAAAGGTATCTGCTCCAGCTTCACAAATGTACTTTGTCTACTTTGTTATTATATTAAATATCTACTCCAGACATGTTTTAAGATGTATCTAAGACACCCTACTTTGAATAATCATTTCTGTCTGATTTATTTTTTCCACCAAAAAAAATTCTATTATCTTTATCCTTAGATCCTTAAAACGATGTCTAATCCTCACTTAATAAAAAAAATCCTAGAATATATGATTTGCAAATAGATTTCCTTTATAAAGTTTAACTGCTGAACACAAGGTGTCCCTGATTGGTTTCAAGTTTCCCCGTCATACTGGAAGTTAAACTGGACTAGAATTGGCTTCCAAACTATTTATACGATGTCACAAATCCTGCTCGTAGGCCCGCCCCTTAAACACTGCCCTGCTTCAGCAGATGAAGAGGCGTTTCAAACTCTGCACATGCTGCACATCCTTCTGCACGGTGAAGCTCAAACATTCAGCTGCAGGAACAAGAGAATCCCTTTTTTGAGTGGAGGCGGACTCGAGAAAACAAAACCCTTTAACACATCACCCTGGACCCCCGAGTAGATACACTGAGTGAGTGAGTGAGTGAGCGAGTGAGCGAGTGAGCGAGCGAGTGAGTGAGCGAGTGAGCGAGCTTTGTAGATTTATAGATCGAATAGTTTAATTGTTTCTCATGTAGTTTTGCTCTTAAATCTCTTCATCACATCACATATCTTCAATATGACCATAATCTCAACCATGGAGGCATTTACCTGCACTATTTATACCACAATACAAAACAGTATATCAGTTATTCATACACCAGTATTATAATGTATCAAAAAAAGACTAAATGCAACACTGCTGCATAGTGAGTCAACTGTGTGTGTGTGTGTGTGTGTGTGTGTGTGTGTGTGTGTGTGTGTGTGTGTGTGTGTGTGTGTGTTACTGCAGGCGAGCGGCCCTTCAAGTGCAGTCAGTGCGACAAGGCCTTCAACCAGAAGAGCGCTCTGCAGGTCCACATGGTCAAACACACTGGAAAGAAGCCCTTCAAGTGTGAGGTGTGCAGCATCAGGTTCACCCAGAAGAGCAACATGAAACACCACATGAAGAGATCCCACGGCTACGGTGAGCAGCACCACACACACACACACACACACACACACACACACACACACACACACACACACACACACACACACACACACACAAGCGAGGAGCACCGAACAACACTAATCACCTCTCAGCTTGATTCTCTTTCGCTCTGGAACAGATTTTTCAGGGTTGAAAGTATCAGGGTGGATATGTGGGTACGTATATTGAAGCACTTTTACTCAAGTATTGTACTTAAGTACATATTAGAAGTATTTGTACTTTACTTAAGTATTTCCGTTTCATGCAACTTTATACTTCCTCGTCGCTAAATCTCAGAGACAATTATAGTACTTTTACTCCACTACATTTGTCTGACAGCTTTAGTAACTTTTATAATGACAGGTTTTCATTTGAAATTCAACTTTTTCTGATAAACGGATTCGATGTTCTGCTATTGGTTGACAAAACTTCTCCCTACTTTTTAAGATAAATAAACTATTTTAAAACGCACTCGTATTTGCTGGAAAATGCATTGTTATTTTGAGCTTGTTGATATTTTAGAGATACATACAAACAAAACAAAATAGAATGAAATAGAATATAAATACAAAAGTATAAAGGGAGTATAGTGCGTATAAAGTGAGACTGCACAAGAATATTGAAAATATAATAATACGTATTGCACATAACAACAAATAGCCTCCGCCGTAGGACCTGAATACTTTGTCCACCGCTGTAATGAAGTCTTTTTGAGGCTGCTTGTGTCTCATTGACACATGTCCTCCGTGGCGGACTGTTTGTCCGGCACTGCACATTTCAAAGGTGTCCCTGAGCACTTCACACTGCTGGGAGGCGGCGCTGGCGCTGGCGCTACCCCCTCCGCACAGCACTAACTAGCTCTCATCCTCAAGCTTCGTCTCTTTGGCTCGTCACTTGAGGATCCTCCTCATTATCTGTGGAAAATGAGCCTTTTCACTGCCAACGCTGCATCACCCACACGCTCATCACTTATGTGTTCGCACATTCGCAGGACCGGTGATGTCTCGGAGCAGGAAAATAGCGCTGACAGGTCCATCGACTGTTCACTCGAAGTTTCCTCTTTGATACCGGCGTGTGGTGCATTTTAATTTATCGCCTGCTCGTGTTGGCCTCAGTTGAACTTCCCCTTCAGTCAGCCTTGGAGAAGAGTGCAAATGACGCAGACATTTATACACATTGTTATTAATTACGTTCAAACATCCCATGTTGGATCCTGCCGGGCAAGCAGGTTGAAGACAACCTGAGGGGAAGAACACCGCTGACAGAGCTGTTCTACTTTTAAAACCTGAAAGCCAATCACACAAAAGCTTCCATTCCCAAAGCTGCTTTTTTTTTATTTTATTTTTTTTTCTAGAGCCACCAGCAGGGTGAAATTAGAGTTGTTGTTTTTTTTGTTGTTGTTTTTTCCTGAAGTACTGGATATATAAGGTCCAAAAGTTGAAAGACCGTTCCTGTTGAGCACGGATGGAGTGCAGCGTGGCGATGCGCGTGGAGCAGCGCGAGGCAATACCGTTTGGGACTAAGTATACAACGTCAGGCGGCTTAATCAACATCAACACCCGAGTTACGCGTGTTTCCGTGAGCGCCGGTCACCGACTACTGACACGTGAACTCGCTGTTCTCGAACTCGGTTTTGAGGCAATCACTTTCAATCAAGCCCTTCTTGTAGCTCTTTGAAGAGACTTCGACACTTCTCAATGACTGCAAAACCGCAAACCGCTCCCGTGCAACCGACTCTGCTGTGCCTTGATGTTGATCAGTTGAGTCTTTTCCCACCGTTTGAACTTTCCTCGTCTTCGGTTTTCCTCTAACGACCTTAAACTTTCTAATAATGTTCTCGGCTGTTGTCACAGGAACATCAGGCTGCTTGGAAATGGCCCTCTGGCCTTTATCTGTTCCATGCTTGGCCTTATCTCATCCTCCGAGATAAGGCAGAAAATAAATCTCTTTCATTTTTGATCCTCTTATGTTCAGTGTTGCGCAGAGAAACTGAACAATGAGGACATTTCTGCATTCAGACAGGCTGAATGACTGCTAACTCCTGTGATCCTGATCGACTGCGTCAAACCATTTAATCAGCATTTCGTCTTGTAGAACAAGCACGACTTCAGCTAAATTATTTTACTCGATTATTTACTCCATGACAAACCAAAGGCAAATGAGTCTTGACGAAAGATTTTTTTTTTTTTTATTCTTTAGATTTTTCCTTTCTAGACTTTTCAGAAGGTTTCAGCGAGGCCTACGTATTAACCACGACCCATTTCTTTATGTTTCTTTCTTTTCTCTTCGCTCCTCATATCTAAATAATGTGAACACATTCTGACTGATGGCTTATATACGGACTTTCCTGCCATCGGAACACCGAGATGCAGCATCGAAGTGTTTTTTCTCATCACCTGAGCCACTACAGCTTCATAATAAGCTTTGTTTTACCAATGTTTGGTGATTATTATTTTTCTGACTAATGGTCTACAATTATGTACAAATGCAGAGTTTTTAGTTAAACTCCACCCAAAGCTACCACAGCACCTCAGCCCCCCACAAACTAGACAAAACCCTGCTTATAGGTCATCTTGTCAACTGTCCAGAAGCCTTTGCTCTGTTTGTGTGGTTTTTTTTTTAAATTTTGTTTGTCCTTTTAACACATCTGTTGTAATTTTTCAAGAGAAAAAAAAAAAGGAAGCTGTATTCTAAACTCTTCTCTGTTGGGAATCAGCTCACAGTTTTCCATGTGGGACTTCACACGATTATCTGCACGTCCACAAGGTTAAAATATTTGTATAAGGTCAAATCAGTCCTTGATATTTGTGTCCTTTGTCTGCATTTGTCTTTCTATTCAGGTTAGAAAGAATAAATCTGCTGTTTTTCGTTTTTGCAAGTAAAAACTAGTTGTTGGGGTTTTTTTTTTTTGCTTGTAAAAAAAGATTCACACTCCTGCAACTTCATAAATGTGTTTTTGAAGTGTTTCAAATCTAGAGCAGGTATAATGGGAGAAAATGAAATGACTCCCACTGTGAAATGTAATTCAGGTTGTAGCCCCCAGCAGCAGGACAAGCGTCTCCGAACCTCTCGGGCCGAGCCGGTGACTTATTGTTTTATTATTTCCTTTACATTATTAAACATTATTTTGAGCTTAATGCCCCGCGACACGCGGCTCATATCACAGAACTCCCGACGAGCATATGTCACATCTGCCGTGTTTGTGTAACACACGTGGCGTTTTGTGAAGCAAGGCGGAGCAGGGAGAATGTGCAATATTACAAACACATGTTGGGAGTGGGGAGAAAGAGGAAGATTGCTGTTTTTTGACGGATGGTGTCTTCTGCGTGGCAGCCAGTGTCAAATTAAATCAACCATCAGCGCTGCTGGCGCTGCTCTGTGAACGCGTCTTCATGGATTTTTCTTCTGTATCGGAGCGCCGGGAGCACTCCGCTGCAAGAGAGTCACGCAAACGTCTGCTTGTGGTTCCAGGTCAAATACAGGACGTGTCCCTGGGCCAAGACGAACCGGCGCCTCAGGTCGAGGTGACGCCCGAACTGGACCTGGAAGTGGTTCCTGAATCCACCGGAGATTGGCACAATGTCTTCCACTGACCGCAGTCCACAGGGAAAAAAAAAAAAGCTCTGGAGAGGGTCCAGAGCACTGATTTGGGTTTTAACACTAAACAGCAAAGTATATATGAACATATGCCTCCTCTCAAGGGGGTTTTATGGTAATACATTTGCTCCAGGCTTTGACCCTCGAAGCAGTCCCCTGCTGTTTATCCCAATTAGCAGTGACGTAAGGGGAGTCTGGTTCCCAGCGATTGGCTTAATGACATTTATCTGTTTTGCTGCTGCTGTCTGATTGTCATGAATTTGATGACCTCCGGAGAGGTTTGGCCCGATAAACGCAGGCACCCCAGAGAATCCACCTCTGAGGAGATGCAGACCCCTCCGATGCTAATCCCGCTGGAGAGAGAGGAAACTGTACGGAGCTGAAAAAGCCCCCCAGCGACCCGGTGTCTTCTCCGTTCATTACCGGCCCACTCACAGGGAGCTGCAGTCAGCTGTCCTGCTGTCAGTAACGGCGCGGAAGATTTATTTCTACACTGGTTTACGAGAAATCTGTCAGGTTTTTTTGTTGTTGTTGTTGTTTTTTTTTTTACATATTTATACTGTATATATGTCATCTTAAAGTGAAATGTCAGTTTTAGTTTTAAGTTAACCTGTCGGAATGCTTTGGTGGATTTCATGCAGTTTGTGGTAAAGATGTCAGCATTATGTTTCCTGTTGTTGTCATATCATGAAGACCCACAGCCACGACATTTCATTCAGTCTAGTTTATTTTGTAAATAATGCTGTTAGATTGCGTATATTTTCTGATGAATTGCCACTTGGGTTGTTTGAATATATGGGATTTGAGCATAATGTTGCATTTGTTATGAAGCAAAGCCAATGTACAGACGATAAGCTGTGTCTTCTTTTTTGCAGTTGTATTTTCTATTGTCCATAATATATTAAGATTAAAATAATTTTTCTACAAGGTGAACATCCTGTTTCTGATTATTGTTTTTAAGAGACGACTTTATTGTGGCTTACAGACACGATGTATAATTTTGCACAGTTTGTCGAGGGTTGCTGCGCACAAAGAAGCACGACAAAAGGAAGAAGACCGCAAGCTTGCGAACATTTATACAGATAATGTACCGTCTTACCTGGAAGACGACGTGTTTGTAAGACCATGAGGGTGTGTTCACAATAATTTGGAGAATACAAACAACGTTGTCTCCAAAACAAATGCTGCGGGGCAGCTGCTGTCTGTCGTGGAAAGAAGTTGAATCGGGTTCAACATTTCCAGAACTGCAACCCAACATCATCTTGAAAGGCGCTGGCCTGTCAAACACCCGCACGTGCACACTGCTGGTGGATGACTTTGTAAAGTGAACACTGTGTTTACCTCCTGCGGTCTCGAGAAATTAGGAAATAGGAAAATTGCTCTGCAGTGTTTTGGCGTCTAAAAAGCCGTCAAACTGGTTTTCTGGAGACAGACGTGGCCATATTTAGATAAGCTAGGGAAAAGGGACGGGTGGATCTAACCGAGTACACTATACCCGCCCACCTGTGACAGCAACCTGTCAATCAAAACCAACACCCCCCCCTCCCAGACATACCTCTCTTTGAGAGGCCTACTATCTCATTTATTATGGAACTATTTTCAGAAGAAGCACGAGAACACTGATCAGGTGCGAATTTAGCGACCGACACTAAAATGTACTTTTTTTTCCCCACTTTGTCTTTCTTGAGAGAAGTTGGCCCTTTTTGAATGAGAGTCTATTGGAGCCAGAGGTTCTTTGGAGCAGCCCCTACTGGCCTTCAGTGGTATTGCACTTTAAGGCACCTCCGCATTGGTGACACTTTTAAGACCCAGAGACGATGTCCATTTTTATATTCATACAGTCTATCGTCACCCGTCCCTGAAGCAACAGGCCCCCACTAATGCGCACACACACACACACACACACACACACACACACACACACACACACACACACACACACACACACACACACACACACACACACCCAGGTACCGTCTCTTCTAAATCTGTTTTAAGGAGCTCTAATCTTTCTTTTTGACTCATAGTTTTACTAATCTCTATTGATACATGTTCAGCTACACCATGCAAGATTGTATTTCAATTAGTCATAAAAAATAAATTGGCCCCATGCCTGTTAGAGCCCCTTTATCTAGCACTGCTGTGCTGATTTAGCACTGATATGTCAGTGTACTTTTATCCAGGTTCAATGTAGGATTCATACAGCTAGTCCGTGATTGCCGCTCCTGTTCCCTCTGATTCATATTTCAATAATGATTACATACAATTGCATTGGAAAAAAAGTTCTTTAAAGGAAATAAAGGTGTGTTTTTTTTTGGTAGATGAGGTCCTTTTGAGGATATGCGTTCGTATTTCCAGAGCCCGAGCCCAAGCCTTTGTACTTCTGTGATTTCAACATAGCATGAAAATGCATTCTACAGCCACTGTGTGAGTATACTCGAGGCTGAATAGAGAACGCTCCATCTGCCGCTGCGATGAGCGCAGGAGGCTCGGCGTGAATAACGATTACCCAGAGAGTCACGCATTTGTGGCTTTCTGGAAGAAATGATGCCGCACCTCTGTTCGACGTGATGCTGCGACCCGACCCAGTAACGTCCCTTCGCTGTAGGTTTATTTGATTTTGTTATGACGCATCATTTGCCGTCGGTCTGGACAAAAGTAAGGACACACTTCAACACGCAAGACAGTACAGTTGGTTTTATAATATATCTTTTTTTAATTTTTTATTCTCAGTTAAGTGGCTGGTCATGTTTTATTACACGTACAATAAATGAGGAGGATGTTTACATTCATTCCCGGGATCCATTCAGAAAAAGAACAGCACTTGCAACGCCCAAGCACACGCAAACAGTAGGAGAGACGAACGCTGCACATCACACACGCCTGCTTTTGGAAGGTGGATGGAACTTCCTTCTTTTCTTTTTTTTTTATTATTATTTCTCACAGAAAACTTCCACATTGTCAAGAAGAGTCACTCCACAGTTAGTTTCAGAGCACCTTTTTGAAATTGTTTTTTGTTGTTGTTTTTTTTTCCCCCCACAAGACAAAAGGAAACACAGCTTATCATTGTATTTCATGGTAGTCGTGAAGAAAGGCACTTGTTGCTGAGCGCTGGCTTTTTTTGTGTGTGCGCGCCGTGCATGAGAAACAGTGAGGACAAAGAGACCTACAGCAGACTATGCTAAAGCACTGAGGAAAGGTCCGGCATCGCGCTGCAGCTTTTAAACTGCGCCATGAAATAATTCAGTTACGTGCAGAAAGGTAAGTTAGTCATGTCATTATCTCACGGACTGAAAAAGAAATCAAATTTTCAGTGACTATTGCAGATTTAGAAGGGTTAAAAATGTCACTTTTACCACAAAATCCGCAGCCAGCCTCATATGGTGACAAACATGGATCGACATCACGTTCATGACAGGACACTTAACTACAGCTGAGGCACAGGGGGGGTTCAGTGAAAACACAGTGGGACCAAAATGGCTCTCCTAATAATGTAAAGTGTGTTAAATCGTTCACAAAACGAGGATCAGACACGGACGGGGAGCACGGAGAAAAAGAAAAAAAAAAAAAAAAAGGGTTCAGGAAGTGACGTAAGACGGCGTGACAGGACAGAAAACCGCTCTTTTCCCGAAACAAAAACGACCCGGCCTTTTCATCCCGTCGACATGCAGCAATGACGGTCAAGTCAGTCGGACTTGCACCGGCGCGAACCTTCAACCGCTCCGGGTCTGCTTCAGCTTCAGCCTCCGTTTGTTAGCGAAAATCATCTTAAGACGTCCACAGAAACTCAAGCACGACTAAATATATTTATATATATATATATATATAGAGAGAGAGAGAGAGAGACAAGAGAAAGAAAGAGAGCCAGGACAGAAAGGAGGGGAGAGGGGGGGGGGGATCATTCAGGCTGCACACGTGAGCGGCTTCGGGATCAACTTCAGCAAACATTTCACACCGGCGATGATGACCGCACAGAATAAAGCACAACGCATGCAGGGGAGGAAAGGTGGGGAACAGATTGTGTCGCTATCTACCAGCCAAAGGGGAAGGTGGGGGGGCGGGGGGGGGGGGGCAGTAATAATGGGGGAGAGGAGGAATTTAGCGAACGTTAGAGTGTTAACAGAGGCGGAGGAGAAGGTGAGCGTAAGGGTCGACAAGATTTACTCCAGTCCTTCCTCTTTTTGTTTCGTTTCCCCCCCGTGCTGTTGAACATCTGCCCTCGTGCTGTTGGAAGGGGTTTGTTGTCGAGAGGGACTTCAGCGTTTGGCTGGAGAAGCACTCCTGCTTCCCTGCGAGACAGACAAGACACATGATGAGTACGAGAGGGCGGCGGGGCGGGTCCGCTCCGCCGCCGAAGGACTACACTGATGTTTTCCGGCCCGCCGGTCATTTCTCTCAGGAGGCGACGGCGGAAGTCGTTTCCGCTGCGGGACTTGCCAACACTGAGGCGATAAAGCAATTTCAGTGAAAAGATAATTGGAACGAAGAAGTTTTGACAGCAAAATTGCAAGTCTTCCCCCTCGATGACGGGCATTACAAATCATAAGCCGTTTGAAATAGATCAGCTGCCTGTATGAATAGTCACTCCCCTTCTCGGAGGAACAGTTCATGTGTTTTGTTTCGTCGGGTTTCATCGGGTCGTTCTTTGAGGCTGAGAGTTGTTGTCGCACATCTTTTGGTTAAGTGACCCTTTTAAAAACAAATTACACCGGGGCTTAACGTTGAAAAATCAATGTAGTCATTTGTTGAGAAATAAGCAGGTTAGTATGTTTGTAGGCGATATATTCAGGCCTGCGATGCTGCAATAGGTGAAGAAGAATGTTTCAACCAGGAGAACAAAAAATGTATCAAATAAAAAAAAATATGATATACCGCATCATATTTGTGAAATAGCGCCTTTGGAAATTACTACAGAATGAGTCAAACTTATGATAAAGGCAGGAAATGTTATATTAAGTCAAAATTATAAATGAGTCAAACTTATTCATGAAAAGAACACGTGATAAGGAGTCAGAATAGTGCATTTGTTTTTGTTTTTGTTTTTTGTTTTTACAAATTATAAGAACAAGAGTATATACTAAGATACAATATTGCAGTTAGATGTTAAAATTTGGACTTTTTAAGCGTTACAACCTTGAAAACCTCTATTTTGTTCTTCTTGGGCGGCACCGATGTCGGTAAGTGTTAATTGCAGCTTTTGGACTTCACTTCCTCAGACATCCAAACAGAGTTGCCTGCGTGACGTCGGTCAGTCTGCAGTCACACTGCTTCACACACAAGTGAGTCGGGCTCCATCCAAAATGTGCGGACTTCGTCCCAACACACAGCTCATCCAGCTCACCACGCGCTTCAAGAGGACTTCCTGCAGACCTCCAGAGAGTCGGGCTGCAAAGTTCGCCACGTGTTTCTGATTTGATTTACCCGCAGTTCATTGCAGTACAGACACGCTGTAGGTTTTTGAACGGCCGACTAAAAAGTACAAAAGAACTAATTGTGATTGTGTAAAACAGTTCCTTTAAATAAAAAAAACAACAACAACAACAAAAAAAACAACGTTACTTAATAATTATATTTAACCACGAAATTGAAATTATTTATAAAAGTCACATTTATGAGGAAGTACATTTTACAATTGTGGAATTTAATGTCAAAAAGCAAACAACAAGTCCGTTTTTCAGTCAGTATTATTCAAAATGAAACAAAAATATAAATGTGAAGTCCAATTTATGAGACTGTAAGTCCAAATGTAATGCTGGGTTGAAATGATGAGCTAATATCTTACTTACTTCTTGTTTCTGTAATTTTCAACTAAAATTATTTTCTTTAAATTTTTCATAGGACTGACGTAGGCTAGTATCGCACAATAAACAGCCTAAAAATTCAGAATCATTCCTTTACTTTCAGACCGTTTTGGTCAAGCTTTTCATCCCTTCGGGGGCACAAACTCCCAGTTTTTCCCCACGTGTTGTTTATTTTTTTGTGTGCTATATATTTCCAAATCAGACATCCTGTTGTTGTTGTTGTTTTTTTTATCACAGAGCTGTCTCCGAGACAACGTTGTACTTCTTTTTTTTTTTTTTTTTACATCCTACTCTCTCCCGCAGATCAGAAACAGCAAGAGTAGAAGATTCTGAAACGGCAGAAAGATTCTACAAACGAGACTGATCTCCAGGGACTTCTGAAGAAGATCATCCGTATCGTGGAAAGCTTTTCACTCTTCCTCAGAAAACGAAAGCTTGCCGACTTTGCTTTTGTTACAGCCAACTTTACGTGTAATTCATGATCTCTTCTGAAAGAGGACGACTCAACATAGAGCACCGGAACAGTCGAGAGCAGCTGGCTGATTAAAACCTGACGGGGGGGGGGGAAGTGTGGGAGAGCGTAAGCTGCTCCTCTTCATGACAGATGTAAACAGATCAGAACTTATAACGAGTCACGCAGCCGTGAGCACCGCAGTCCGCGGCCAGTCCTAATGAATACGTGCTCCAGCTGAAAAGTTGGCTGAATATGAGACGGACCGAAATGTCCTGAAACTTTCAATGTGGGAGTTTGAAAACGCTCCGTTCGCTTCCTCACAGCAGGAGCGAACGGAGTCCCAACTCCCCGTCTGTCCCCCCCCCCCCCCAGTTTTCTACGATTTATGTTTTGGGGCGTTTTTTTTGGTGTTTTTTTTTGGTGAACAAAACGGCGACGGTGAGATGCTCGAGCGCAAACTTGAAAAGGTTCTGCTGTCTAATGAGATCTTGACCGAGAGCGCGCTCTGACACACACAAAATCAACTTCTTTTAATCGGAAGCTCCTTATTACAGCACCGACTCGTCTGACAAAGTTTGTGTTTCCATGTCGCCTCGCTGACGGACCTTTTTCTCTCTTCGGCCAACAGATGGAGCAGAAAACCACCATCAGCTGCAATGTTTATGACTTTAAAAAAAACAAAAAACAACTATTAGGCGTTGAAAGCTTGACCAATGAATTTTTTTTTTTTCAAACACACTGTAATGTAGTTAACGTCATTGAATGTATGGGAGGTTTTTTTTTATATTTAGCTCTGTTTTTTTGTTTTTTTTTAAAGCTAAAAGCTCATTTTTATGTCCTCGTATGTTAGCTAACGGTTGACTATTTAGACCTTGATCAGGCAGAGACTAAAATTAGATGTAATTTCAAGTTGTGTTTCTTTGCCAATATTCCTTCTTTTAGCTCTATTTTTGGTTTCCACCAACTCACGAGAGAAATATCCAACTTTTTTTTTTTTTTTTAACCAGAAAGTTATGAGGCTAACATCTAACTTTGCCATTTGGTACTTTAATCTTCCATAAATGTATTTATTATTCATATTTAAAAAAAATAATAATCTTACAATAGGATACGTTTATTTAAATATGTATTATTTATATTTCCCAATAGAACCATGGTTCATAGACTTAAAGCTTTTTTTTTTTTTTATGAATGTCTTTTCCATTTTCTTTAACTTGAGCTGTTTTCACTGCAGCTGTTTAAGTTACTGGCAAACGAGTGTTCAAAAGACAAAGGAAAAAAACAAACCTGCAGACAATCTATAATTTCAACACTGCGGGTCTTTGATCGGTAACTTTTTCAGGTACGCTGCGGGAACCAGTTATCTGTTTTACATTGCGCCAACATTTCTGCAGCAGCGAGTCCTCCTGAAGGAGCCTCCGTGCTCTGCAAGCGATGATGACGTTGCATAATGAATGTCAGGTTATGCGTAAGCAGCCCGATCCTTCCCTTTGAAGCAGGTACAGAGTGTTAGGTGGAGCCCCCGGTGGAGCCCCCGGTGGAGACCCCCGGTGGAGCCTCATCAGACCTGAATCACCCTCCTCCGGCATGATTACACCAGCGCTGGCATAAAGCTCGGAGCGTGAGCGACGATCAATCTCGCGTCTAAAAGCCTCTTATTATTCTGCTGCTGGCTGTAATGAGATTACGGCGTCTTCCAAGCACATCGATGTCGAACAAGTGAGTTAAACTCAAGTAACCCTCCGTCATGTATCAAGTTACTCACTCTGCTGCTGATATCATCATCATCATCATCATCACTGAGGCAGAAAAGACAATAGGGGCAACAAAGTGATTAGAGTGGGGGGAGGGGGAGGGGGGTGAAATCCCTTTTTCATTTGCCAGAAAAAAATATGCACTGTAGGGAACCACTGGGAAATAAGTTAGAAAGTGTATTTATTTTGATTTGTTTTTACCATTTTGAAGATCCTAGTCAGGGTCCCTTTGCCGTCCCCTGCACCGGCCTTCTTGGCTTTAGCGGACTGTGACTTCTGGGAGCCCTGGCAGAGAGGGAGAAAAAGAGTCGGGAATGTCAAAAGAGTCTTGGAGGTGTTCGTCGGGGGATTAATATGTGGCTGATCTTTCTACAGAGAGCCTCCGGTTCCTTTTTCAGTTCTGTGTGTGGTGCTGCGAAGTTCAGAGAGTTACGAGAGATGTAACTATAATAAATAGGAGGTTCCCTCTCCAGGCCGTGTTCAGGAGTGATGGATCGGTGCGCTCTCCAAAAACACCCATGGGGGGGGGGGGAGAAAAACTAGGCATTGATTGTGGAGCAATGCACTTCTGCTCCACTTTTACACTTTTAACAGTCTTCCGCCTCCGGCGAGGTTTTCATCCAAGTATTTGAACGATACAGGAGTTGGAAAAGCTGCAAAGTTAAAATATGAAAAAGAAAAGTTTCCCGATTAAAAATGATGTTGAAAGTTTTCAGCAATTCTTCTGTTTGATGAAAAAAAAAAAAAAAAAAAAAAAAAACGGGAAACGTGTCGCCTAGTCACTCACTTTCTAAAAACATGGAAAACAGGTATGACACGCTTAATATGATCTTAAAAACATGACAGGAAATGTTAAACCCAGTGTGACTCAGACCTCGAAGAGCCTGAGAGTTGTTCATTTGTCGTGAACCGCGCGTTTGGCAACAGTTCAAAATTTACACTCGGATGAAACGGCTTATTGAGCTGGAAGACTCCGTCCTTTCAAGTAAGTAACACAGAGGCGTGCTCAGATATGCACACACTTCATTAACTGTCATTTCCTTCTGTCTCTTTTCCCACTGTAAACAGCAATCAAGCCTGCTGACATATTGCAGTGCTGTTTCAGAACCATGGACAGCGCTGCGTTTTGTTCGCCGTCAGGCGACCAGGCGATCAGGCTGGCTCGCCGGCGAAGACGTTTTCCTGGTTTATTTTTTGCAAAAGGCCGCAACCGAGGACGGTAGGCCGAGCAGCAGCAGCAGCAGCAGCAGCAGCAGCAGCAGCAGTTATATCACCGATCCAAATCTGCTCCCTCCACCTGCCGCAGAACACGTAACCCGCTCATTGGCAAGCATGGACAGGATGGACCCATCGCCCCGACTGCTCCTCATGATCTTGGGAGAATATTTCATATCGTGGCAAAGACACAGAAGCACGTGGAAAAATTAAAAAAAAACGGCCCGCAGAATGAAAGAATGCAGGAACGCGTAGAAAGATGATAACCTGCTGATTTACGATATCAAACGATAACCTGCCTACCTTCAGGCAAAAGAATGATTGTCATCACAATCCCGTCCCATTTTTTTTTTTTTTTTTTGCCCCTCGTCCCTTTTGCCAATAATTTTCATACAGTCCCTGAGCAGAGTCCCTTTTTTCTCTTTTCCCCCCACAGCCACCCTTCTGCCGCTTCACAGGAACGCGTGAGAACGTTGAATTAAAAGCAGATACTGTTGCCAAACGAAGCAGAAGGCAGCCTCACTTCATTCAGCCGCAAAGGGGTTTTTTTTTTTTTTTTTTTTTTCAAACGAAACAAGGATGATGAAGAGGAGACCACGGCCCGTGTAATCGTGAATATACAAGACACGCACATGATGAAGATGAGTCAGCCTGCCAAGTCACAAAATGGGAATTATATGCTTTAAAATGGACTGAAGTTGGAAGGAAATGAGGGCGTTATCGCTGATGTATGGACTGATTAGGAAGGCATAAGTGGCCGATGGAGAGCGAGAGCCGCAGGCGTCACGCTGAAGGCAGGTCGAGAGGACGACCTCGCTTGCTCCTTCAAGTTTAATTAGGCATGATAACTCCACGGTGCACTTTAAAAAAAAAAACACTAAAAAAAAAACCTACCAGGCCTATCTTGGCTGCTAGTCCTCTCCACTGGAAGTGCAGATAAACAAGAGACAAGGACAAGAGGTTGGAGGGAAAAAGGGGACACATAGAAAAAAAAGTGTGTCTTACTCAGCGCGAAGGCAGGACGGGAAGGAGAGGAGGCAGGTGGGAGAGTCCGGAGGAGTCACAGGGTCACGGGTGGGGGGGGAGGCAGGAACAGAGGAGGAGCGGGGGGGAGGGGCAGATATGGGGGAGGGGGGGAGGAGAGAGGAGCAAGGCAGATGCTCACGTTGGAAAGAGCACAAATTTAGTGACATTCAGCAGCAACAAAGCCAAAGACACACCGTGTACCCTGCAGCATGCAGACTGTTGGCCTACAAGCTATTTTACACCATTTAAAAAAATAATTCTGTAAGCATTCGTTTTTGTACATAATTCAGACTGCATTGATGTGTTTCTGACGTAAATAGGTTTCTACCTTTGTTAAAACAGAGAACGAACGGGGAGTATCTTATGACATATAAGCGATTTATAAGTGATGCCATTTATTTTGGAATTATCGTCCTTTCGGCGGATGTTAATGTTGTTATTGGGCCACGTTATTTCAGACTAAATCTAATGGCACACTCGGATCAAAGCGTGTCACAGTTACGTCGGTCTACAACACAAAATGGTGTATTCGTTTCAACAAAAACGGCTAACAAAGTGAAACGGGCAGTCTCGGGTGAAGAGCCTTTGTGTCTGTCCAAACGGCCACACCCGAGCCGCGCCCCGTCACCCGACTCCCTTCTTCCACGACCCGGTCTCAAAGGGAGGAATCGCACGACCGTGAAGCTGTTCTCACGGAACGAATAGATTTTTGTGCTTCAGACCAACGTCGATGCGAGACGAGGCTCAAAGAAATGAAAAACTGAATCAAACATTCGGCTTATTGTCTCTTAGATTTTTTTTTTTAAATTTTGATCTCCTTCATTTTGTAAAGTTGTAGTTTCTCAGAGCGATCCTCTCCTGACTCCCCCGTGTCTTCGTTGTCTAAACAGTCTGATCAGGTGCAGTCGCTCAGTGCTGACTGTAAATATTGGTGTTTGCAGGAACTGGGGGGGAAAAAAATATACTGAATACTTGCATTTTGTGGGTCTTTAAAGGGATTTTGTCTTTATGTGTTAATGTGCGCTTGTGAGTTTTGAACAACGTGAACCAGACTCACCCTGGACTTGGGAGGGGCGGGGGACACCTGAAGAAGAGTTCACGAGAAAAGGTAAAGAGGTTTCGACAGAGTTAGTGAGAGATCAGAGGAAGTGAAAGCAGAACAAAGAGGCAGACGTGGAAGAACAGTCCAAGAAAAGCAACCACAGCTGAAGAGCTTTGAAACGTCTGACCCGAGAGCCTGCGAGCGTCCGAGAGAAGCAGCTCGTTTTAAACGTTACTCACGATCGTGCGGAAGAAGTGGACCACGGCGTTCTCGGCTCCTCGCTTACGAGGGGAAGTCACAGAGGCTTTCTGAGGGGCTGGCGAGAGAGCGCCTCGGAAAGAGCCCTGCAAAGAGAAGGAGAGCAACGGCAGACCTGCGTGTTAAATCTGTAGTTCAGGAAAAGATCCAGGTTTGAGATAAACCAAGTAACTTTACACAAGTCCTGTAAGTGACTTAACGTCTAGAAAGAATGTTAAACAGGTTATTTATGTAATTTACTTCTGTTACTTGAAAGAGATCCTGATCAACTCATACTTTCTCAAGGACTCGTGCACCGGCGTAACGGGAGGGCGGGGGGGGGGGGTCCTGTGTCAGTTCCATCGTAACATCTCCGACCTCGTTCTTAACGCTGACTTCATCGCTCTTCATCATGTAACTTCCTTCTTTCACCCTGGTCATACGTCCCGGTCACACGTCCCGGTCACACGTCCGGGTCATACGTCCGGGTCATACGTCCCGGTCATACGTCCGGGTCATACGTCCGGGTCATACGTCCGGGTCATACGTCCCGGTCACACGTCCCGGTCACACGTCCGGGTCATACGTCCCGGTCATACGTCCGGTCATACGTCCGGTCATACGTCCGGGTCATACGTCCGGGTCATACGTCCCGGTCATACGTCCCGTCCGTCCGGGTCATACGTCCGGGTCATACGTCCCGGTCATACGTCCCGGTCATACGTCCGGTCATACGTCCGGGTCATACGTCCCGGTCATACGTCCGGGTCATACGTCCGGGTCATACGTCCCGGTCATACGTCCGGGTCATACGTCCCGGTCATACGTCCGGGTCATACGTCCGGGTCATACGTCCCGGTCATACGTCCCGGTCATACGTCCGGGTCATACGTCCCGGTCATACGTCCGGGTCATACGTCCCGGTCATACGTCCGGGTCATACGTCCCGGTCATACGTCCGGGTCACACGTCCCGGTCATACGTCCCGGTCATACGTCCCGGTCATACGTCCCGGTCATACGTCCCGGTCATACGTCCGGTCATACGTCCGGGTCATACGTCCCGGTCATACGTCCGGGTCATACGTCCCGGTCATACGTCCGGTCATACGTCCGGGTCATACGTCCCGGTCATACGTCCGGGTCATACGTCCCGGTACTGTTCACGCCGACGCGGCATCCTGTCGTGGATCGCCGGGCTTATCACACGCTTCGGCATGACAACGGGATGGTGTGCCGGTGGTCAAAATACGATTACTTGAAATGTTTTCCATAGGATGCTGTTCCTCTTTACCTTCTGCTTCAGCTCATTTGCAGACACCACTCGAAGCACTTCGCTGCATTAAGACGGGACTTCTTTCCTAAGTTGAAAAGTCATTCCCGGCTGCAGCAGCTCTGAATACCGAATATTACATCTATTCAGTCGGCATCGACGACAGCAGTCTCACGCTGCATATGGAACCAGCCGTGTTAACTTTAACTGTAAAAACGGTTGGCTGCGAGTCTTTAAAAACAAATGAAAGTGGCACAAACGAGCAGTTGAAGTTGTCAGTATTTTCAGTGGGTCGGGTTTTTAACAAAGGAGACGAATCGTCATTCCAAGGTAGACATCGAGTGGTTCGAAGTCGTACTCTCCAAAGGGAATGTCAGGACAATCTGCTCAACAAGGTTGGTTCATATGATCTGACGTTTATGCTTGAGTCAAAACTCTGGTGCATTTACAAAAAAAAAAAAAAAAAAAAAAAAAAAACATAAAGAAAATCCTCCGGTTATTCGCGCGAACGGCGCAGAGAGACAAAAGGTGAAAAGCAGAAATAATCTAATATCACACATCATCAACAATCTATAGCCCACGGGAGGAAATTCAAGAAAAAACCCATCATAACTCATTTCCACCCACTCAGTATGTTCAGTCTATTCAGTTTATTCATCAGTGTGATCCCCTTTGATGTAGCAGGAAACTGTGTGTGTGTGTGTGTGTGTGTGTGTGTGTGTGTGTGTGTGTGTGTGTGTGTGTGTGTGTGTGTGTGTGTGTGTGTGTGTGTGTGTGTGATTGTGGGGGGGGGGATACAGTGCTATGATTCACGTCCATTACCTCACATCAAAGAACCTGAAGGTAACCAAAAGGGGGGCAAAACTTTCACCGCCAACACCATTACAGCATATGACAGCCACGCAGTGTGACCCCCCCCCCCCCCCGCGCTCTCTTTTATGGGTTTTGTGAAAACCCATAAAAGATAAGACCCCTCACCCGCCTGCCCCCCCCCTTTACCACCAACCCCAACCCTTCTATTTCAACTATTTATTTGCCGCTGATGTCAGCGCGCGTATTCCAGCTCATTTTCTGCGCGTTCGGTAAACGACAGGAAATGGAAGCATAAATGGGAAAAAAAAAAAAAAAGTGCAAGATGATGCCGAATAAGTTGTGTAACCGCCCTCGTACGGATGGAACAGTTCACTGCTGCAACGTACGTCAAAGTGAGTATCGCGCATATTTTGGACAAATAAAACGCAACTGCGTTTTTTTTTCCATTAGCTCCCGGCATGCTGTTAATGATGACGGTTTTCTGTTTCTGTTTCTGTTGATGTTCAGAGACGGAGACGTCTTTTAGATCAGCGCTTGGTGAAGATCGTCTGCCGGTCAGTCCGGAGTTGTGGCTTCGTTTCCTGTGATTTAAGTCGCTCTGCTTTTATCCTCCGTCACCGTTTAAGTGAATCATCCAATTCTGCTGCTGGAGTCAGTGTGACAAGGAATGCTAATTGAAGAAAAAAAAGAAAGAAAAAAAGACTAATGTCCTTCCTGGATTTCCAAAAGCGTTGACAGTTTAAATCAAATGTAGTTTTCTTGTTGAGAGGGTTAGGCCCGGTGGGGGAGATCGATACCTCTCTCACATCCATCCATTAACCACCGAGCTGCTCTACTCTGAGCTGCGGCGCCTTTATTAATAAAAACTACTTTGACATTTTGCAATGTCATTTTTCTTTTTTTTGTCAGTCCCTCATTGATTTTTATCATCCTAGAATTTGTCAAAAGCTTTTAAAGCACTTTGAATCACGTTTGAGTTGTTTGAAAGGTTCTTTGTAATTAAAGCTTGATGGTTGACGGTTGATTCATTTGCTCGTCAAGAGTTCGATGGTACCGCTCTCACATCTGCTGAAGGTCAGTCGACAGGTAAGGAACTGTTTGCTCAGCTGAGAGCGACGACCGGAAACCTCCATCACGGGATTGTCTGAAGCTGATGTCTGATGTTAAACAGTAATTCTGGTTGCATCCTACAGTTTCCAGCCGTGCTAAGCTGAGCGAAGAGCAACAAGGATCCATATTTTTTTTTAACGATATTTGTATTATCGAAATCTCCCCCCCAAAAAATGAATGCTATCTTTGCGGTTCTCCTCTGACGTACTGAGCTCAAGCTACGAGCATCGTTTAGTCCTTATTTCTGGTCATTCTTGCAGCAGCTTATTTCTAGAATTGTTTTTTTAGTTTTTTTTAATATCGATGCAAAATTTATAGGCGACCAGACAAGATTATGGTTTCCGTTTGTAGTGCGAATAGCACCGACCAGTCACGTGTCAGTCTGTGGAGCCGAAGCCTCTCTGGAGCCAACCGTAGACTTTATATAAAAGTGGATGTAGCGCCTTAGAGGTCGGCTCCAAAAGGCCTCCGGCTCCAAAAGGCCTGCGGCTCCAAAAGGCCTGCGGCTCCATAGACTTCTGATTCTTGACCTTAAAAAAAAAATCTCCACCTTCATTACAATGAGCATCATAAAACGGTGCGTCAGAATTACAACCGGCTCCGCTCACTTCACTGTGAGCATCTCTGAAGCTGGTGTTATGAACCAGATCAGATCCTTGAAGGAGCCTGTAACCTTTATTATTTGGGAGAGGTAATGTGTGCGTGTTTCTTTTCGCTGATGTGGTCTAAACTTCTTGGCGTTTGTATTTTCTATCATGATTTATCTTTGGGTGGTTTGGTTCACCGTGACGTTGACAGTGAGCGGTTGCTGCCGCCTGCGTACTTTCTCATTGCAAACATGGCAGCAAATGCAGCAAAAATGATTTTTTTTTTTTTTTTTTTAGCTTGCCCTGCTGTGTAACCATGGCAACCCACAGAAACTACCGTGTGACGCGATACACTGAGTAACTTTAAACACGTGATTTATCCGAATGACAGCTTCACCCGACAGATCAAGGAAAATAAAGTTTTAGTGCAACAGGAGTTTTAAAGTCTGATCTACCGGTCAGGGGAACGTTTATGATACCAATTAGCTAAAATCTCTTTAAACCATTTCCCCGATTTAAAGTTCAACTCACTTTGTTAAACTGTATGATGACATGATACTCGGGGAGCAGTGGTTAATGGGAACCGGCGTTGTAGAGGCTGGTCGAATCGGAGGTAACCTGGAGCTGCAGTGGGGGCGTTGCCGGGCTGCAGCTGCAGCGACAACCCCTCCCCGTTTACCACAACCTTTACTAATTAATGCCGAAATGTCACCGTTATATTATTTTTGCTAATTAGAAATGCTAAAGATTTTTCTGTAATTTGTTTCAAAGGAACATATTCACCCCCCCTTTTTCAGATGGTCCCTTGGTCATTTTTAGATTGAATTTGCCCAGCAGTGCATAAACCAAACTCACAACAGAAATGCTTGAAAAAAATATGAGCACTTTTAATTTCTTCAACTCAGAGGCCACATTCACAGAGGCTGTCTTTTGTCTTTTTCATGTGTGGCCGATGAAGCGGGCTCGTTGTTAATTCAGCATTATCAATCATTTGCAGCATCCATTTAAATTCAATTAAAATGAAAAATCTTGTGTTTTTTGTTTTTTTTTCATTGAGCAATCACTTATTCTGACACCGACCGACTCTACTTCCGACTGTTCTTGAATTTAATCGCACATTTTTGCATCTTGTGCATACATTTGAAGCCAGAATTTCACAAAAAATAAAACTCACAAACACACGCATAAAGACTACAATAATGTGACGATACCCGTTGTGTGCATGTGACTCCAGATTCATTATTTTTTTTTAAATTTGTATGTGTCCAGGAAACAAGAACAATCAGATTCCCTGTTTTAGGAAGCAAACTGTGGGTGAAAGAGTGAAAGGTTTTACTTTGATTTGCACTATGTTTACATGATTGATTGACTGGAGTTGAAATGTATTAATTGTCGTTAAGGCTGACACTCCAGACAAAGTTGTTCTCTACATCTGGCTGCTTTTCTCTGGTTTTTGTTGTTGTTTTTTTTAGGCTAAAGTAACACGGAAACATCACTTCAGAGTTGGAGAAATAACAAATCAGAGCAGGTTGTTGTTACAAGTTGTTAGCAGAGCAGTTAACATGGTCCGTCATATCTTTACCACAGAAGAACAAAGTCGGAGACATCAAGCCAAACACGCATTAAAACAACAAAACAAAAACAACGAGAGCGCTGAGGTTGTTGTTAAAGAGTTTTAATCAAGCAGATAATCCAAAAAGCTTCAAACGGGATCGGGTTAGGAACAGGTCGGCGGTCACAACAGGTACAAACAGTTACACTGCCAAGTTGAAGGCGTTACAAAAACAGTGGATCGGCACTGATCCGCTGCTGGTTCAAATAAACTCTCAGGTTGGGGGTCAAGGACACGAGAACCTGAGGTGAGCAAACTGATGTGAGAGGGAGTCTCGGAGCCCCTCCCCCCCCTCTCCATCCAAGACACTGGGGTTAGAGTACAGTACCACAGACGTTTTGGTTTCCATCGCAAGCTATTCTTCTAAAATCCTGACTCGTGGGCATAATCACTCCCCCGCCTTGGACTACGTGACCGATTCTGTGTGACGTTCCACAAATTAGGAAGCAAATTAAAAGTTGAGAAATATTCTCTGTTCCTTCAGAAGTCATCTTATCCTCTTGAATGGCTAATTATCATGCAAACTTAATCCTCCCCTCCGATTAGCACGTCATTATCCCTGCAACTTGAAATGACTGAATATCTTGTTAGCATTTAAATGCAGCTGTTTAATGTCCTGACGCTGGAGTTTATCTCTTTTTTTTTTTTTGGAGTCATCATATGAAACTTCTCTGTTTATCTTAACATTTCCTTGAAGCCCGGACTAAAACTTAAGACGGAAACTTAATGTCAATAAATCGGACAAAGGACATCAAAAAGCACAAGAGGTTTCTGTGTAAATAGCTCTACACCTGCCGAGCCTGAAAAAAAAAACACCTCAATATTACTGAAATAAGCATGCCAAGGAAAAAGTCCAAGGAAAAAACACTGACACAATCTTCCCCACTAATACTGCAGCCTAGAAGTCAAAGTATCCTATAAGAATGCCTGCGCACACAGACAGGCAGGGCAGATAAGAAATCAAGCTAAAAAATATCGGTCTTCATAATGTATTCTCTCTGGAAAAATAAGTGTTTGCAGCAGAAAGTTGGTGCAGGGTTTTTGTTTGTTGCTAGAGGCAACAGAGGCGGGGCTAACCTGTCTCACTATTTACTTGAGATGTGAACACTTCATTTGAAGGCAAATCCTTGGTGAATACATAAATATATATTTGTACAACTCTGTTTTTCATAAACTTGTCATCTGTATGGAGGAAAACATACAATTTTATGGCAAAAACAAAAGAATGAAGAACTCAAGAAAAAAAATTAAAAAAAATACTGCGGCAAATTGGTTAAACGAATGATTCATTATTGTTCTGTTGACATTTTCCCTGAACTTTTTCAAAAGCAAAACTCTGATCAGCAGAAAAGGTTAAGGATTTCTGACGTACATATATAAAATCATGTTTATCCTGAATCTTACACTGAACACCATTTCATAGCTGGCGTAAGGCGCGTAGGGGAGGGGGGAGGGGGGATGCATATTTTCATGCTGTCCATCGATTCCTCTGCAGTACCGAAGCGCTCCGATTAGCACTCGGCGGGGTTCGAAAAGCTGGACAAAGGAAAACAGCTTATGATCAGAGAGAGTATTTTTTTTTTCTCCACAGGATTTAGCTCACTGTACCACAGCTCTCCCCTCAAACCACTATCGGTCATGTTCATGACAGTCGAGCAGCGAGCAGAAGTCACCGTGGAACATGTAGATCCTTTCATTCTCTCGGAAAGATTGATAAACGTCTTTCTGACTTGGGCTCAGCTTGTTGCCGTAGTGCTGTCAGGACAACTCGAGAATTTGCTGCTGGAGCCGAGATCTCTATTCGATCACCACTTCCTCCAGAGGGCACCGCAGAGCGCGCTGCCCACCGACTGGAAGGGAGTGAAACCAGCAGAGCTGAGCAGTCTGCTTCTTCGTAGCTGCAGCAGCATTGCCAAGCAGTCCGTCGCGTGCGGAAGTGGATCCCGGTCGGACTAAACGGATGGGCCGCCCGGTGCCGGGACTACAAATGAAACCTTTCCTATCGCGGTAAAAATAGACACTCGTTTCTTTTGGGCAAAGTGGTTCTTATCGGTCAGGTATATTTGACTATTCTCATATTTACTCATCCTAAAGTCAGAAAGTTGGTCGCTTGACAACACTACAGTACAACGTGATTAGAAAGCTCAAATGCCTCTGGATCATTTGTCTGCAAGATTCAATAAACCTGCTCCTACTTTATAGGATGCAAACTTTTAAATATTCCCAAATGGGATGATAATAGGCTCCTACTCTAATACACCTTATATGTAAATATACATCTCATATTTCTTTGATCATTTATAGCACAATGTGATCATTAACTTTGAAAGTGCCTTAGCAGACTGTGGTACCGTGCAAACAGTAGTGAAGTACGTCCCTGTGGCTGACTTTATCACAGATGTTTAAAAATGATCCCCGAAACACAGAAATCAAAGAGGATCCCCACAAAGAAGCTGCATGAAGTCTCCGCAGATCATCAAACGCCTCTATAAAATCCAAAATAATCTACCAGAACCAGTTCCCGATGATCATCTAGAGAAGTATCTAAACTGACACGCAGCTGTTCTCCAGTTTGATAAATGTTCCGTTAAACAAACAGCATAACAAACATTACAACATCACATCTGCAGATATATTCAATTTAACTGAAGAGGAAAATGCTACAAATGTCAATACCATTCAAATAAAAGATAAACCGAACAACATGGGAAGTTATCCTTAAATGATTCAAAAATCACAGCCTCTGTAATAAAAAGTCAAACAGACCCCACCCAAAGTCACGATCCAGAGTCGATTCAGTACCCATCAGCCGGTTACTGCGAATCGCAGGACGTCAGACTTTGATTCACCATAAAAACAGCAATTAAACCAATTCTCTGTGACAAATATATAGCAACAAATTCTTACAACGTGTGTTAAAAGAAATAAAAATTAAAAAAAAAAAAAAAGTGGTTCTGGGGGTGAATCAGCCAAATGAACTGAGATACATGAGGAGGGTTGGTTTGTTTCAACCTTTACTCTCCCCGCTTCCTCACCTTGCCCTTCCTCTTCTTGTCCCCTCCAAAGAACTTTCCAATCTGATCCAGCAGGCCGGGGTTCTTCTTCCTCCGGCCCAGCCCGAAGGCGGCCTGCGCAGAGCTGCTTGCGGATGCCATGGTTGGAGTAGCAGTTGGTAGTATGTTTTGTGTTTGTCAAATGTGGGGTTCTCGTCTCTCTCTTAAATGAGAGAGCAAAAGGACAGAGGAGAAAAAAAAAGAGAAAAGAGAGGAGAGGGAGGAAGGAAAAAAAAAAAAAGAAAGAAGCTAGCCTATTCTAGGTCCTGTTCGGGGCTGTCCGACCCGCACTCTGAAGCCGCTCCGCTGTGTTCCTGGATGGTCTGCAGCTCGTCCGATTCGGAGGGTCGCTCTTTGAAGGTGTTATCCTCTCGGCCCGGGGCATCTCGGGAGAAGAGGCGGGCCAGGTGGGGGCGTGGCGTGGCGGCGTCAGGGTCAGCTGTGCTGGCGGGGGTCCAGGGCTGGCGGGGGCCCTCAGCGCCCGTGGAGTCAGTCACCGCCGGCTTCTCCGAGACGCAGCCATTGTTCTGGTTCGCATCTGCCTCACCCAGGCCTGCGCAGAAACAACAAGGGTCATCTATGGGCTCGGGCCCGCATGGCACACAACAAACCGGAGCAGCACAATGGGCCCTTTTGATGAGCGCGGGCCCTTCCTGCTGCAGCGGAGACCGGCAGAGATAATATTTCACATTAGAGAAATTATTTCACATTATTTTGATCTTATTGCTTCCTGTATGCTGCTGTAGCGAAAAAAAAATGTCCCCTCGGGGATTAATAAAGTAACTACCTAACCTAACCTAACCTAGAGCTGGACGGGGCGTTTACCTGCTGAGCTGCAGGACCAAATCTGAGA
Organism: Brachyistius frenatus; assembly: GCF_029030835.1. Classification (NCBI taxonomy): domain Eukaryota; kingdom Metazoa; phylum Chordata; class Actinopteri; family Embiotocidae; genus Brachyistius; species Brachyistius frenatus. Next base: position 560,501 of record NW_027210613.1, on the reverse strand, counting down.
TTAAAGGACACGAGAAACTGAAGTATTCAGGAAACTCCTAAACTCACTTTTACCACCTTCTCTTTTCCGTTAACTCAAAGCAAAGTAGCATGTGTGCTCACAAACCCCATCTTAATTTGACGAATCAGACTCCTGATTTATCTTCATTTTTTACAGTAATACAATCAATTCTGCGTTCAACCATTTTTTAAAATTTTTTATACAAAAATAAGCTTCAAATTGACACTAATTTGGACAGAAATCCGGCCGACATGTTTAGGTTTCGCCATTAATGCAACAGAGTCGACCCTGCATAATGCATCTCCCTACAATGTCATTGTAAATGAGCTTAAAACAAAGCACGTCAGTTGTATTTGTTCCACTGAAATGGAAATACAGCCGTTCCCCCAAAACGTCCACTTTGACAGTTATTCATTAAACTAGCCTGCTCCCACAGCAGAGGACATCCAGTGCATTCCTCCCTCTGAAACAATATCCACACTGTACTGACAGAAATGGTGTAGCACTACACCAGAGAATCTGCATGCTAATATTGGCCCAAACAGTGCTCCGTTGTCTGAGCTGCATAGTTTTTACAGAGAAACAAAGGGCCGAGTGTCACTAAAATAACTCCTATAAGTATGGATTTTCAACCCCATGCACGGTGACACTTATCTGATTCTGGACCCGAGAGCTGCGAGGCCGCTGTCTGTGGGTGCAGAGCAAGAACTGCTTGTATTCTATGTAGAAGTTAAACTATGATTTGTTACAACTGTAGGTGCAGTTACTCCAAAAGAAGGCATCCAATAGGTTCTTTTGGCTAGACATGTCAAACAGGAAACGGAGATGAAGAGTCAGCGTTTCCTCTGTATGCATTTTAAAAAGGGGACCACTACGACATGGTTTTATTTTTGTATTTTTAGGGAAAGAGAGGAGAGTACAGCACAGGGCAAGGGCAGGAAAGGACAGGAAAGGACAGAGCTTTGATTTATCTCTTGAAAAACTCTAATTTATACTGTGAAAGCTTCATATCCATTTCAATTCACACATCTGTGACATATAAAGCATAACAACTTTGCAGTAAGGGGATATTGCACAACGATTGTACCAACAAGCAGCAGAAAGATGTCCACAATGGCTGATCACGTTTTCGGGATTATTATTTGCCGAAGGGAAAACACTTCAGCAACGTGAAGCCCCACAGAAAACGCACTCATTCATAAGGGACGAGTAAAGCAACAAAACTTCACTAAAGTTGGAAGGTATTGGCTGATTCAAACTTCCCGAATCAATATCTAATTAACTAAACATTGTTAAAACACAAGCAACTGCTGCAGAAAGGTAGACAATGAGCTACAACTTAATTTCCGCATAAACGAGGCGTCCTCGGAGTTGGACAAACAACACGAGACATGAGACGAGCGCAGGGACGTCTGCAAGCTGCAACAATGAAACAACAGACACGACAACCATTTTTAATAACTTTTTGAAACTTTTTTATACAGTATGGTTTCGCCAAAATCACATCACCCATGTTTTCCTGTTGGTCATACTACGCAAGTTAGAATTTGTTTTTTTATTTGCATCATTTTTAGAATTTTTATCTGGAAAAATAGTCAATATTTTCAGTCATTTTTGTGTCGTGTCAAGAATATCTATTAACATATTAACGGTAATACAAAATCTTTTTTACAAACTAGGTGTTGCAGTAGAACCAACAGGAGATCATAGATGTGCGAAATAATGCAAGTTTATATATACATACATACATATATATATATATATAAAGTAAAGAAAGCATGGCGCGCTTTGTGAGCGTACAAAACCTGTTTTTTAACGTGGATGTGCGTTGCCACCGTTGCTGCAACTCTAGACAAGCAGAAGTTTCTCTGCCTTTGTCAAAGCGCTGCTTATGGAAAAAGTTCAACGTTGTTGTTCCTCTTTTATCTTGCATGTTTGTCCAGAAGCAAGACTGAGAGATGATGATGCAATATGTTCCCGTTGCCTACCAGATAAGACATCTGATGCATCGTTTCCGAGTCATTCTGGCTTTTAGAAAGAAAAACAAAACGTTGAAAATTTACTTTCAAAACCGATGACTGAAAGGTATGTCAGAGATTTTTTTTGCTTTTGTTTTCTTGACAGTTCAAAAACTCTGCAGTTGTTTCACAGTTTTGGGTGCAGCTTCCCAACAAAAGCCTTATGGGTCACGACACCAACAATTATTCATACAAAGCATTTGAAGACTGTTTCTTTAAAAAAAAAAAAAAAAAAAAAAAACCTGTCATGAGATGTGATGGCAAAAAGACCTATAAATTATTTAAATATGCTGCTCTCTTGCCACCGCCGTACTTTTTTTCAGCACTTCTGTAATCCTGATTCATTTTAAACCATCTCACTCCGTGCTTCTCAATTCTTCAGGATTTCATGCTTGTCAAGGTGCAAAACCCTCTGATGAAAAAGAAAACTCAAACTCTTAAACACCCTTATAAAGCCATTTTGACAATGTGAAAGTCCTCATAAAACCTGTCAGGGATGACAGTTGTTTTAAGGCAGAGGACACATCCCATTCAAAGACTGTAAATGTACGAACAAATAAACAAATAAGATGCACAAAAAGAAGATGTGTAGTCAGGTCTTGCTCAAAGATGAAGAAACTGATATTAAAGCCACAAATAAAATGTTATCAATAATTGATGGCAGAATGGAAACAACTCGTGCAATTGTGTTACTCCGGGTCAATTTGTCTGATTCTGATGCGGGTGAGGGAATTGTACAAAGTGGCTTTAAGTAAAAGTCTTTGTACTGATCGAATTCCCTCCCATTAACCCAACGAATTGGTTTAAAGCCGTTTAGTAGGCATTAAACATCTACGCGAGATGATGATCAATCCAATTAACTGGATGCTGGGGTGTCTCTGTGATACCTTAATCTTTTGAAGAGTTTGTGCACACCGTCGTTGGCCTGAAAACTTTTTAACGTAGTTAAAACAGTAACAAAAACAAAAACAAAACAAAAAATTGAAATGTACGACATACTGTTGCGTTTTCAAATTCCTGCTGTGAGTTCGCCGGCAGGCAACATGACCTGCCTGTCACCGGGGGAGATAGGGGAGGGGGAGGGGGGGGGGGGGTTGTAATCTCGGCAGCCGACAGTGAGGCTCATTAAAGAGTCAAGCTGCCTGTTCCATGGGTTGTATGGATCTGTGAGGGATCGCAGCAGGCAGATAAGCCTGCTCCTTTGTGAATATGTGGAATTGAACAGTACAGTGACAAAGTTTGGGATGTTTAGATTCTCATTCATCTCTCGCTGCCATCAGAGACGTCTCATGGGACTAGAAACTCTGCAACGATCCCAAACAAAATTATCAAGAGTTATCTTCAGAGACACGGAGAACAAGGGGCCCTGCAGCAGCTACAGGATATTCATTCGATTTGTTTTTACGATTACTTCACGGTTTTGCATTTGAAACAATATTCTCATACCCAGTGGCATCACCTCATAAAATCTGATTCAGTGAAGAATTTTCAACAAAAGTTATTATTTCTTGTTACCAGTAGTAAATATTATAATCCCGCTCTCAGAAGTTTCACTCTGTTATTTCACTGCAAAGGAAAACATAAAAAAGCGAGTTGCTGTTTTTGCTACCCTTATGAAGCCTGCCCATGAGGCCTCTAAAATCATTTCCTCATCCATCACCCATTGCTCTCTTTTCTCAACCCATTGTGCTGCCAGAATACGAATGCAACACAAATTACAGAGAGGAAAACATCCTGACATGCATTCAATTTAACTGACCTCCACAGTACATAATACTACAGAATAAACTGACTGGGTGTTCAACATGTGCTGATGAGTAACCTGTTAATAAGCAGACTTCTGAAAGGTGCATTAAAGTTGGGGCTATAGTGCCCTACAGCACAGACAGGCCTCATTACATGTGTGGGCGATTGGGGATTGTAGATCAATGCCAGTGACTCAGTGATTACTGATCCAATATGCTGACATTTGAGGCTAATCAGAACTAACTCTCCAAACCGCACTCATTTGTAGAAAAACAAAAATCCCCCCCACACATTCGCAGCTGCCTAATGAAGGATAGTGGATGAGGAGATGACTAGAACCCAGTTGTTTTCAAGCTTCACACAATGCCACAGTGGTACTGTTATTGTTCGAGGATTTATGATAGTTTATTCAGCCTCAGTGTTTTTATTGGGTCTCTCCTTGGATAGCTTACTTGGGACTGTGTGACGTTCAAAAATGTTCAATAACCGTGTAAGTGAAGACCCTTTTTAATTCTAAGAAAAATAAAATTACATTACACGAGTACCAGTCTATGGTTTTCATGCAGGTTGGAAGGAGAGACTGTAAAACACGTTGCTACAATTAAAAGATGTCCCCTAAACACCTCACATAAGATAATGCTACATGCTACAATTTTCCGATGTTCCCCAAACGATTAACACAGAAGCAACAACTAGACGTGACAATTTGCCAACATGAAAGCAATCACCAGATGGTAAAATTAACCAATGTTCCCTAATTGACCTAACATGCTATCAGTTGATACAAGCGAGCCAGCTGCACTCAGAAAAGCCTCCAGTTACTGCAGGACATTCACTTCAGACAGGTGTGGCCAGACATTTGGTTGAAAAGACTGAAGTAAGGTTTTCTAAACTGAGATTCACCCAAGTTGAAACCGATTTTATCTTCATCCATGGGCTGCCCAAATAGAGCATTTGCATTTTTTCCCAGTACATTTTGCTATTTTTAAAGTGAAGCATAAACGTAGCAAAAGTTATGTCTTTTAATGCGAAAACATGTTTGTGTGGATGTAGCCGAGTGATCGAAGACTTGGTTCGAATAACAAAGAATTTTCTGATAGTATTGAAGCAATTCGGTCAATGCCATAAAGATATCGAAGTGCATTACTCAGCCCTATAGCTAACTTACCTGTATAGTCAAGATAAGACTGTTATCTGTGTCCATTACCGCCCACTGTACTCAGAGTTATTGATTTTCCTTGGATTTCAATGAAAATCCAATTAGTAGCCAACTAGGTAAGGGTCGTTTAACTGCGACTGTTCAGCTATTTTCAGTTTGTTTTATTAGAATCTGTCTGCCAACCAAACTGCCAAATGTGTCTTTGTGAAGGATTACTAAATTGCTTTTGAAAAGGTTTTCATCTCCATGAACCATGTAAGTGGATCACAGCTATTCTCGCACGCAAGTTTACAGTTCACAAATCCCTTCAATCCATATTCATTTTTCATCTGTAAAGGGGAGAGGCAGGAAATTAGGACAGTACCATGGTGCCTGACTAAATGCGAAACTGCAATTAATGCAACACAACAGCATGTCGGATAATGAGGCTGGCAGGACGAGATGTCCTCGTCGGAGTTCATTTTGCCTTATCGATATCTGCGTGTCTTCACACAGCTGCCCTTTTTTCAATTTATTTTCTGTGTTATGCGCCGTGATAATCCCAGCTCTTGTCAGAAATTTCTCTCCTGTACAGCCTTCCCCAATATGTTTGGCTCTCGCAGTGCTTCCTATTGGATGAACCTGACAAAGCTGAGACTCGAGTAAATCCTTCGAAGCCACTTACTTTCAGTGGCTGAGTCACTGACAGCTCTGTGACAGTCAGCATCTCTCGGTGTGGTGGCTTTTTAGGGAGGCCCAGGCTCAATGTCTAAATACAGTCAGTAACTGACTGACTCCTGTTCTCTGTGACTCCATCTTCCCTTAATAACAACTGCCATGATTTAGGGAATCAATCAGCACCTGGCAGAACCTAATAAAACCCTCAAAACACCTTAACCAGTTTCATTGATCACAACTGTCTGAGCTGCTCAGCTTGACAACTAAAACTAATCTTATCATACATGTTTTCATTGGGACTCGAAGTCACAGTGCAGTCGGAGGTTTACTGTGACAGCTTAGTATCATTGATACTAATGAGTATCAAGCGTTTGAGGAATATTGAAATGAGAATGGAATCAAGCAGTTCATCTCGCACTGTGATTTTCTTTCAGTCAAACACAAGGCTGCATGTTTCTGATTCCTCTGTATAGTCCTTCACTCCATTACAAACAACTCCTCTCCCGCCAGCTGCATGGCTGTCATTGTAAGGACACTGGTTATGCAGATGAAGCACGCAACTTGTCAACAACACTAAGGGCCAATTACCCAGCAGCCGGACACGCTGCACTGCAGAGAGAAGTAAGGGTCTGTTGAGAGCGTGCTCACTTCACATGGTTGGCTCCTTTCATAAATACTGAATTTATTCCTGGGTTGAAATCCCAAGATAATGATAGTCTCTGAAGTTCGTCCATCAGTGATTTAGCACAGGGGTCCTTTAGCCACCAGAGGCAAAGTCAGGAGGGTCAGAATCTGCCGCACAAGCGTTGTCAGATAATGTCGCTCTGAAGGCCTCATTCAAAATACGCTCTCGCAATGTAGCCAAGACATTATCAAAGTCTGAGGGTGACCAGATAATAGTCTGTTACCTCATCTTAATTCATTAATTGGTAATTCCAAGATGTTCCTATGATAACTTAAGTGCCAAGATGGTCTGATAATGCTGGTGAAATTCTAGGGGACAACTGACATTATGAGCTGCGTCAGAAATCTTTGATTATTGTGGCCAGAACAATTGCCATCACCTTTGTCTCGTGCGTGATCTTTGTTAAGTTATTAAATGAAGACGGCCTGTCTTATCTGTTCAGAAAAGACATTCAGTGCCCTGCGAGAAGAGAAAGATCAGAATCTAAAGGGGAGGAGGTATGCAGGGAGTGGGCCTCAATCTCCTCATTTTTCCTCCTCTTCCTCGCTGTGAAGAGGATGTGCGGTCCAGCATCTGGGACAACAACAAGGACTGTGGTGGGACCGAAGCACGGGAAGCATTCCTCTGAAAAAGCATCCATCGCTATGTGGCCCCGGACCAACCCTCCCACTCAGGGGCAAAAATCCCTCCGCCGCTGCATTCATGGTGGATCTGAAGCACCCACAAGCTCGGAGAAAAAAAAAGACGTTCTCTGTCTCTGAATCTGGCATTCAGGACGTTAGTCCTCCGGAGATTTTTCCTGGAGGAGATAAGAGCCACAGCAGAACCACTCCCTTATAAACCCAAACCATGTTCATGACCTTTGAACTTCACTTAAAAAAAAAAAAAGCAGCATTAAATGGGGAAGGATATGTTTCAAGGGAGACAATTCACGAGACTACGCTTCTTTTAAACCGTGCTGTTTGAATTCCTCAGCTTACAAGCAAAGAATGAGGCCTTACAACAGTTAGTTTGATCCTTGTTTGCTGTGAATGCAGCAAACTCTATCATCATCTACCCAGCAGTGTCAGAGCTGCTGGATTTATTTAAGCAGCTGTGAGGCTAACCTTACAGCGCTGCCAGACGTAATGAAAGCCCCGGCCTCTCCTCACCAACAGAACCTCACATCGATTTGTTTTCTGACAAGCGGCAGCAACTTTCTCCTTCTATTTCTTTACACCTCGTTCTATATCACTCTTCCTTTCTTGGCCGTAATGGATGTACGATTTCTATGTTTTCTCACACACTCAATAGATGTGTAACTATTTCTCCAGTTGGCTTTTTGAGAAAACCCCCCCAGTATTAATCAAATATTCTGGCTATTTCTCATTGTGCTGTGTTTAAAGGAGACTGTCCACCTCCAACAGAAATGACGCCATAGGTCTTCTGAACAAGCAGTTTATTACAACTCACTCCTGTTTTAAAGTTCGCTAACCTCCAGCTGTCGCATAAATTTGGAAAATCTGGTGCCCTGGAGAAGTGATGGACTTCAAATTACGTCTATATGTGTCTTTCCTTGTTACAAGGAGGCTGGTTGGGTTGATGGTTCAATAAACAATTCGGGGCAAGAGGCTGGTGTCTGCTTCCCATTTCCAACAATGAGTCGAGATGAGAGTGGTAATTTTTTTAAACTGCACAAAAGGTTGCCTGGGTGATGAAGAATGCATAACTTTAAGGAAGTAGTAACTTCCCTATTTCAATTGTCTTTTTCTAGCTCTAACCAAAGGGGCTTAGGGACCAAACAATTAATGGGGACTTCTAGAGGAAACTACTGGGGAGTTCCCTGAAAATGATGCGCCCTAAAAAGGCTTGTTTGCACACCGTCAGTTAGAATGCGAAACTAACATAAACTGTGCAGGCTTTGATAACGACTCGCCTGCCCAACAAAATCAACGGTCCACAGTGTAACTTTGCTTTCAGTTTCTGATTCAAACTAAGTCGCGCACAAAATAAGTATTCTGCGAGATCAAATTTCAGTTTTTGTCAGGGGAATAAGGTGGCCTTGAAGAGAACAACACAGCAGCGAAGTTCTGCCCGAGGGTGAGGGCTGTCTGACGGCGAGATAAAAGCGGCGAACAAATCCCCGTACGCTTGCTGCAGTTCCTGTGCTGGGGAAATACCGACTTTGAAGTAGGTAGAGTCCTAACATCTACACTGGTTTTTAGTTCAGCCAGCGTGGACACAACAAAAGGCGGTACTTCTTCCAACAGTTCTTGGAGCTGTGAAAAAGTTCCTCCACTCCGAAAGCCTCGAGTGTTTTTTGTAACCAGGTGCGCTAGTTCAGGAAACTCTCCTGTGGGTTATATTTGCGGACAGGAAATAGTTACCTAGATGGTTGTATGACTTGTTGGTTGAAGGTAATAATACTGTAGTCACAGCAAATAACCATGCTAATTTATATTGTTTTGGGCTGCCACTATTAATTAATCAGTCTACTGGTTTTCATTTGTTCAATCTATTGTTTGGTCTTCAACATGTCAGAAAATAGTGACCATTACAATTTTCCAAACTCTAAACTGGCAGTTTTCTTGCCATGGAGACACAAACAACAGTCCAAAATCCAAAGATGTGTAATTTACTACAACATAAAATGGAGAAAATCATATTATCATTTCAGCACCATTCTGTTTGAAACATTACAGATTCTTATAATTTTCTGGAATTTCATTGTGACATCTGTCAAAGGGTTTGGGGTGAGGTATAAAGCACATCTATACACAGAACAGTCACTTTATTGGGATCACCTGTTCACCTGCTTATTAATGAAATTTACCCAATCAGCCAATCATGTGCCGGCAGTGCAATGCATGAAGTCAGAGGTCAGGCTTACTGATGAATTTTAAATTGTAAGACGGCTCAGTTTGGCTTGCTTTTTTTTTAATATGGTACTATATTTCTGCGATGACATACGTGTTTGTGGACGATGAGGTTTTCACTGGCAGCCGGTATGAATGGGTACCATTAGTATGACAGTGGGACGGCACACTGGAAGAATAGAGCGCAGCATGGGTTGATGCCATCAGCGTAGTGCTCAGGGACGTTCCCTCACCCATGGAGACACGAGAGGCCAAAACACATTAATACATACACATTTCCACATGGCAGTGGACATGACGAATGTCCCGGAGTCGCAAGCCAGCTGGATGTTTGTGTCAAGGGCTTCAGCTGAGACATTACACTTTGATTTCTTCTTTATGAGCCTGGGCACAAGATACATGTCACCTGAAGAGGTTACGGTCCCAAACTGAAATATTCTGCTCTGTCAAGCACCCAAGGCTTTCTAAACCTCCTTAATGTTACAGCAAATGGCACTATAATCCAAAATGTATGGGTAGATGCACCAGTGTCAATTTTTATGATGGATGATTTTCAGATTTCATTCAGAATAAGTTGTTAAATATAACAGTATAGACTGAATGCTATAGAATGGTATAAATCTTCTATAGCCGCCACCTTTGACCACAACCTAGCGGCTAATCAGTGTTTTCACACACACAAGGAAACTAAAGATTTACACGAGTTACAATTGAAAATCTCTTAGTTTTTTGTTTTTGTGACCACTGATATGTGCGCATTTGCAGCATGACCATAGCCCCGACACTTAAGCAGGGAGTGAACATAACACATTTTGTGTCAAATGTTTGGGGAACAGAAAGATGTCGAAGGAAGCCATATCTAGTGCGTAGCGGTGGTGGGAAGAGATGATCGTGTGGTTCGCTCCGGCTGCATCAGTTTGCATTGATTTGGTTCGAGCCTGGTGAGGTTAGTCAGAGTATATTTGATTTTCCAAAGCAAAAAAACTCAGACAAAGTTGTTTAATTTGGGCTCAAGCTTAGTTTCCAAATAGGTCCAGTGGTCTAATGCAGCTTTAGCTGTGTCAATGTGCATCTTTCTCTGTTTAGCCTCTGTCAGAGTGCACCAACAGTTAAGACCCAATAAAGGCCAGGTGTAAACTGTAATTTCAGTTTAACTGGATAATCTAGATGTTTCTTGAAGGCCACTGTATCTCAGCACAGCTGCACTTCCACTTTAAGTTGAGTTTGCTGTTTTCATCCGATGGGAAAGGACTCCAGTTCATCTGGTCTGACATACGGGATGCAGAGGCGAGGATAGTACTTTTGTACTCTTGGTTACCCGTCATCCCCTCCCCTTGGACCCTTGTAGACACAGACCCAGCTGCTAACACTCACACTCACACACACACACACAGTGATTGTCTTGCCAGATGATCGAGGCCAGTTGACGTGGTCTCCTGAACTCATGGCCACACTGAGGCACAATCTCTTACAACATGGCACACAAACATACGTATGCAGAATGCAGAGAGAAATGGGCGAAAAGCTGCATGTAAGAGGTAATGAATGTGCCTGTTTAAACACAGATATGAGGATCAGCAGGACAGCCTTCAGATCGTTGAATGAATAATCTATCCATTTGAGAGGAGAAAGAAAAACAAACCTGAAGGAAAGGGGAAGATACCAGAAGAGAGAAAGGGAGGTGAAAGGGGACAGAAAAAGGAGAATCTGAACAATGGTGTCAAACCAAAGAACACTGGTCCAGTGATGGAAGTTTCCCTTTAACAATCAGAGCTTTTGAGGGGGAAGGAGAGGAGGTTCTTCAAGTTGGCAGTGCCAGGGCCCGTACCAGCTCGAGTCAGCCTCGGCCACGGAGACAAATGACTGAGCCACTGCACTTTTATATGTGCACGACAGACAAATCCACGGCAGAGGACCAAACTCTACACATCCTCAGTACTGTGTTGTATGCACAGTCAGCAGTGCTTACACAAGCTCAGAGAAGTATACAGTGCACACATTAACATGTCAAACAAAATCCACATGCAAAAAGCACTATTTTAGTGTATGCTGAATATTAACCAATGCGGTCTACTGATAAGGGTCTAGTTAGTAGAAGGAGGTCCAGATGATGAGCGCAAACATATTTTCCTGCTTGATTTTAACAATCTCCACAGTGACATTTAATTTCTACAATTTAGTTTATGGGAAATGTGGTCTTATAAGAATTAGGCTACCAATCGTCACACTTCTCTGCGTCTGTCTAACCATATTTTTTTTTTATTTTTAATTTTATACACTTTATTAATATATAGCAAATTAGATATGTTTTTACACCCTTCAAATTGTAAGAGATTGCACTGTTTTTCTGCATACAGTATGTGTTAAAGTAACAAAAATATTAAAGGCACTTATTTTTACAGAAGATGTAGGCCAAGTATTCTGTACTGAGGTCACATAGTGTTTTATAAAGTTGTGTCACTTGTTTGACGTTTATGACCATAAAGTTTTGTGTAACTATGAAAACAATGTTCTTCATGTTCAGATAATAAAAAAAGATGAGAACTAAAATATTCCCAGATATTTCTGTAGTGTGGTCCATGCTTCTTATAATAGGAAGTGATCACTTATGACTCTTTCTTTTATTATGTAATAGTTTTCCAGAAAAGCCAGAAAAAAAGAAAGAAAAGAAATCAAGCTTTTATTAATTCCAACAATCACAAAAAATGGCATAGATGGACTAACTAATATGTACCAGTTGATTTAAATGACAAAAATTAACAATGAAGGCTAATTCAGCCTTGACTATGTAGTTTTGAATTTAATGGTCTATAAACATGGATGTATTTGAATCATTTGGATTTATTCTCTTTTATCATCTAAAAAAACCTGTTACCTTCAGTGTTTACAGCAAATAGTGTAACTGCCAGAGTAAGGAAGAGAATACAGAGAAAACAGCAGAAAGCAGAGAGAGCTGCGCAGGCCAGATGAAAGGCACGCTGGAAAAATGAAAACCCAGCTCTGTACATCACACACAATGCTGCTTCACCTCCATCATCCACAATCGTCATCCAAAAATGAAACCAGATATCAAATATGCACAAAACTTCACGGGGAGAAATCTCATTTCCAAAGAGCATTTTCTGATCGCGTTTTCATTACGACTTGATCTGTGTTTTCAGAAATTTCTCTACAGGGTTAGTAATGAGCAAACGGAGAGATGGACGAGGATCAGACCCCCGACACCCACTCCTTATTGAACAGTACAGTAAAGAAGAGCACTCTGACCAACCTCACACTAAATCAATGCAAACTGACGCAGCCTGCTCCACCCTTAAGATTTCACGAGTATCCAGCAGGCCCCAAATGCAATTAGAGGGGAAGCACATAGTGTATGAAATAAGTGATAACTGGCTCAAGCCAATATCATTCCGTTTCACTGACGGGAGCTCAAGTGTGATCTTGAGAAATTATGAATCTGGAAGGAAAACTGATCACTAGCGCATGGTGTCTTGTGAGGTTATGTTCAGAATTTTCGTTTCAATTTCAATTTCAATTTCAGCAAAGGCACCATCAGTCGCTGTCTACTCTCGGCAGCTCAGTGTCTGGATGGTGCCCGTCTGCACTTGGGATGTCATGTTCACCGTTGGAAACGTAGCTAGTTCCAGGAAAAGTGATGCATGTTTAGAGTGCCATCTAAGGCACATCCTCTGGTGACCTGAACAGCTCAAAAAGCCTGGAGTTCTTTCGGCCACCAACTACAGTACGTCACTGTTCACGTCCAGTTGCAGCTCTGAGACAGAGAATTCATCAAATGTAGAATTACTGCTTCAATTGACTACATTTACATCTGATTGAACATCCACGTAAACAATTTTTTTTAATGGATTGTAACATTGAATAAGCATAATGTAGCTTTATGTCTTAGTATGTTTATTTTATTCAGTAGTTTATTTTTTATTTGTTCCATCTAGTCCATTTTTTTTTATTATTATTTCAGGGTCTCAGATGGAAACTGAAAAATTCTCTGCTTTCATCTTGTAGCACAAACAAACTTGGACTGGGTTTATATGTGGTATACAGTTGAGTTAAATCTAATTAAGTTAAAATGGTTAAACTTGAATGGTTTCGGGAAGTTTTTTTTATAGTGGTTCATACAGGGTTTAATAACAACAACAAGATAGATTATGCAGTGCTTTTTATATAACAAATTTTCTGAAGCATTGCTTTTTTTTATAACTGAGCTCTTTTTAAAGTGAAATAAAGATTTTAAAGTTTTATGAATCTGGTGAGAGAACAAAGGGAATCCTATCAAGACTACAATGATTATTTCAATAGAATTTTCAGCAGAGAGGTAAACTCAAGCAACGGAGAAGTGAGAAAAACAGTAAAAATGTTTAACGTATCTTACAAAACATCATTGACTATTTTTTCTTTTCTTTTAATCACTTGGTGCCTTTATTTCTAGATCTTAACAATAAGATAAAGACAGTGCCATTGAAATGTGTTGCCATTAGCCTGTTAAGCAAGCTGTATTTGTATTCTTCTGTCATTAACCCAAGATCATTTGAATATTTTCTATGCAGCCTGTTCTCCCTGTGTACACAATATCCCATTTTTTTGCGGTTCATTTTTGTGAAGGAGTAATCCCAGTCCAATCAATTAGATCCATTTCTTCCTTCGTGCATTCATTCCTGGGTGGAGGACTGTTGCACCGAGTCGCTGTTATAACCAGAGAGAATCATTGTATCAACTTTCCGTATCACAGCGACTTTGACAAACAAAGTCCGAAGCAGCGGGCAGGATGAGTTTCTCACAGTCGGAGTGTGGTTTACAGCGACAGAGATATATGAGGATAAAACACGTCCCCCCGAGGCCTCACTCAGAAGTGGTCATTGTTTATGTGCAGCTGAAATAGTTTTCTGATCTCCTCCTCTCCTCTCCTCTCTATGGTGAAACCGTACTTAACACAGGGAGGGTTTAACTTAACAGCAACAGGAGAAAAGCCTCTATGTATTTCTTCGATTTAAGATATAAAGGAATAACAAGAAATACACTTCTACTTAATACCTTGTTCTCAGACTTTGAAAACATCTTTTTCTACACAACCAAGTGTTTCGCCTGAGAACAGATTGCTCTTCGATATAAGAGTCTCGGTAACCTTTATTGATTCATCTAATTAAAGTCCTCTGTGAGTAGGTGTAGGAAGGCTAAAAAACAACTTAATTACAAGGAAAAGACAATCTTCTTGAGCCAAGAGCGCCAGAGAAAGAAACTCTCTTCTCTACCTTTGTTTTTCCACTTTGTATGAACCTGATACCTTCAGAGCCTATAGGCACTATGTCCTTGATCATTCCCATTGTGATGATGCTCATGTATCTGCAAGGTTTAACCCACTATCTAAAAAAAACCCTTCCTGCTCACCATTGTCTTAAAAAATTGGACAGGACTTTCAAATCACAATCCCAACTAGCACGACACGGAGCAGATTTTGAGGAAGTCCTTGTCCTTGAACTTGTATCCAAAAGGATTCTCATACTGACAGAAGATAGACGTCATGACGGCACAACAACAATAAATTTGAGTGTCTCCGAATTACAACAGACCTGTTGCTCTCCACTCCAACGGGATTTGCATAAAATAAATCTGAAGGATGGCAATATCAGAGCAGATACCAAGTTAGAAAATGAATGCTGTGATCACGGACATTTGGATGTGATACGTTAGTAGCGTCCGGGTTAGCCGTTTTGTTAGTTCATGTGTGGGATTGTGTCGAGTCGAGAGGAGAGCAGCAGCTTTAATGTGCATAGTAATGCCGTGCCATTAACTATTTATGAAAATGGATCTGAAAAGTGAAGCCAATGTGGAAGGGCCTTAAAGTGCAATACCACTGATGGCCACTAGGGGATGGCTCCAAGAAAACTCCAGCTCCCATTTAAAAACAAGCACATTTTCTTATTAAATACAAAGTCATTACATTTTATCCACATGCTGGTATCATTAGCTAAATTCAGAGCCACCAAAGTATGATCACTTCAGGCTCCAAAAAAAGACCAAAATGGCAAGGGGAGAAAATGGCAGACTCAAGTCTTCAAAACAGCAGTTCCCAAACCAATTAGTGGGTTAATGCCTGGTGCATGACTGCTTACAACAAGCACTAATCCCAATTGTGTGCCAAGAGACTCTGGTTTAAATGTAGAATAACCCTCGGGGCCCTTTAAGATACCTTGCCATGAAATGGTTGGTCAGGCAACCGTCGCCGAGTCCGTCCCACTTTTCTCTGCCTCTCCTGGGCTTCTATCTACAGCTAATTTCTCACCACTTCACCCTGTGATGATGAAGAAACAGAGACCCAGACAGAGTCAGGGCGGAACAGGCAGACACACTCATAGAGGGGGTCTGTTTTTCTGCCTGCTGCAGGCTGGGCCAGGTAATGGAGTCGAAATGGGCTCTTAACGGCCGCGCAGCTGATGGTGGTGTTTGCACTTTGGTGAAAAAAGCAAAGGCAAACAGGAAGTGCAGCACGGAGACATCCCCGGGCGCTGGACAGGCCTGGATGAGTCACGATGCCTGCTGATGAGAGCTCCACCAAATCACGCTCCAATGAAGACAGCTAAACCTGCCTGTCATAAACCACTCTCGCTGGGCCTATAAGGTGGAAATTCCATATTTTTGTCTTTTGCTCGCACTCTGGAACAACCTAATGGTGCTAAATTACTTCAGGCTCAGTGTATCCAACAGAGCAAGGTTTCAAATGTATCCTAACAGCAACGAGTTAGAAACTGATAAGAAAATGGGATTTTTACACACTATCACGAGGCAGTGCTCACCAGTTAAACATTAAGCACCAAAGCCGAATCTCCAAAGGAATATTGAGGTGTACAGAAGAAGTACACACTAAAATACACACTATGATGGAGCTTTGATTTCCACTTACCACCTGAACAAACCTTAATTAGGACACACTGCTGTTCCACTTTGGCTTCAAAGCTCTCACTCCCCTTTTCATGCAGTCTTCATTGACCAGATTAATCAATGTAAATACCAACCTAATCCCTCCTCTTCATGTACAGCTCAGTTAATGTCCACAGTCGGTTCACGTTTTAGGCTGCCTCGCCGGCTATCTTAAAGAGATGACCACTTAAAACCGGCATCCTATTTCATTCCTGATCTCATCACGAGCTGCCAGAAGCACTACTGCGAGGAAGCTGAGGTTAAATAACAGCAGTGTAAAAAAAAAAAGATAGTGTTTAAATCATGGGTGATTCAAGGTCAGGCCAATAAATGAGGCAATAAACAAGCATGTTGATTTGTACAGTAAGCAGTCAGATAACGTCGTGCCAGGATGCCGTGTGGTCCCTGGCAGCTGTTCGGTGGCTGCTCTGAAGTATCACTTGTGTCAACAGTGGACCCTCCAAGTCTGTTCCATGCTGATGAATGGCAACTGTGAAACACGGGGGACATTAATTACTGTAGCTGCAGGAGGAGGAGGAGGGGCAGCAGATTAAGTGGATCAATCTGACGAAGCCTCTGCAAGGTAAAACTTCCCTGCTGGTAATCAGTGAGAACAACACGACAGAGCGGTGGCTCTTTACTGCACACAGAGACGTGATTACTCCAACAAGCTGCCGTGGCATGATATCAATAAGGGCACAAGAAAATCCAATCAAGCATACATGCACGTACAATGTGCGCACGCACGCACGCGCACACACACACACACACACACACACGCATCATATTAGATCAATATTGACTTTTCTAAGAAAACCAGTCGGTTTGTGGCTACCGGACATCAATTTTGAATTTGATGTATAATCAATCAATATTATATTGACTGTGTATTAGAAGACTGAAATTGATACAAAGGACACTGACATTAGATTCCTGTATATCTACTTATAAACATACTTCTTCTTCTTAATAGTAGTAGTAGTGACAGTGGCAGGAACAGTTTTAGGTTGGGTTTTGTAATAAAGTAGGTGTAGCGGCTTGGGCTGTACAATTTAAGTAAAATATCACAAATTAAACTCCAGGCCTGTAACGGTGGTTGACAGTATTAAGAAAGCTAAGTTAGTATCAAGCACAGTCACTAACATGCAGCAACCAACCGTGATGTCACCGATTGGTTTGTGAACTGCCGTTCTGAAGCCTCGAGTTTCAATTGTTGCCGTCGCCCTCTTGCTATTTTAGAGCCAGAAGTGACCATATTTGGAAGAGCTAGGGAGGAGCGAGCGGTGAATCTTACTCGCTATGACTGAGAACCCGAGCACACCACGTCCACCCACTTATAGCAGAAAACTGACTGCACCTGTTAATCAAACGGACACGCCCCCAAACACACCATTTTTTTTAAGGACAACTATCTAATTATTGATGGGACTATATTTACATGATGTGTCACTTCATGAGTAAAGTTGAATGGAAGTCTATGGAGCCACAGCCTTTTTGAGCCAAACTCCTCGCGGCCATCAGTGGTATTGCAGTTTAAGGCTTTTACCGCTAACTCTTACTCCCATTATGCTCAGTAAACAAATCACTTGCTGAGTGTATTCCTGCATGTTCGCTTGCAACTAACAGCGCTCAAATGAAGTTTTTTACTTTAGAAAAAAACGTCATGAATGACACAAATGCCAACAAAGACCATTTATATCTTTTCAAAGTTCAAAATCTGTCCATGAAAAACATCTTTAGTTACGTTGTTAAAACAGATATTGGCATACAGACAGGAAATTATTCAGTCAGCAAGAAGTTAAATGTAGCGTTAATCAGGTACAGCTGAGTAGATTTGCGTACACCCAACCCCCCCCCCCAAAAAAAACAACAACAAAACAACAACTGCCAAAACCTTTTTTTCCACTTTTAACTTATGAAATTCTTAAATTATTGAAATGAAACTAGATTTGCACTATTACCATCATTTATATATATATATATAGACATTTTTTGTAATGTTTTGGATGCTTTGCACACTCAAAATGCCCATTGAAAGATCATTTCGGCATATAATTTTAGTTACAAGCAGAGTCAGCAATTAACAACCAATGCTGTTCTAACCCTTTCATTCATACACACTCAAAGGCTTGATTACGATCTCTTGTGCTGTAGCTTCCTTTAGTACACATCCTCTCAATCTTTTAGTATTTCACCTCATCTCGCCCTGAAAATAATCAGGACTGACACGGAGGAAGAAAAACAGGCTGCACTCCTCTTCCATTCCCCGTCTCTTGACCGTTTGATGCTCTTCTTGGACAAATGCAACCAAAGGCTTGAGAGTCTTATTCTCTAGCCCAGAGGTCTTCAACAGGGGGTCCGCGACCCTTAGGGGGTCTGCGTAGGTACTGCAGGGGGTCCTGGAATTTTTGGTTGATTAGACAATTTTTCCTATTTTTTTTCCCCCACAAATTTAAATGTCTTTAAATACACATTAACATGAATCCAACATATTGTAGAGAATGGATAAATGGAGGCAGAAGATGTTATCTTTCAGTCAGAAATGCACACATTCAGCGACACACAGGAGCTCTCTTAAGCTGGGCATCGGTTCACTCACTAGACTAGCCTGGACCTGTCTCTCCAAACCTCCTGCACTCCTCCAGTTTAACATAAAACACAATTTTATACAATATATATAGTAGGGGGTCCCTATTCCATCTCTATCAGTTTGGGGGTCCTTAGCCTGAAAAACATTGAAGACCCCTGCTCTAGCCGAATGAACAACCAACTTTCCTTTTCTCTAACCTCTCCTTGTTGATTGTTGTGATTACCTTTTTGGGCACAACACCAAGTGTGAACAGAGATCTATGTGAGGCCAACACACTGTAAATCTACAGAATTTTGTTTGACTATGGGTGTTTGGCAACAGAATTTATTGTATGCCACGTAAACAGAAAGTCATTTCCTTCACTGTGGGAGGCAACTGTAGGCTGCATCTTCACTCAGTCTCGATCATCACCGTCGACAGGAGTCAACAGGAAGCCTCAGAGACACTGATGGTTTTATTCACAACAGACAAAAAAAGAAAAGAAAAGAAAAGAAAAGAAAAGACAAGACAAGACAAGACAAGACAAGACAAGACAAGACAAGACAAGACAAGACAAGAAAAGAAAAGAAAAGAAAAGAAAAGAAAAGAAAAGAAAAGAAAAGAAAAGAAAGTGGTGATGTTTATTTCAGGGCTTCAGGGTTTGGCTGAGCCGTCTTGCCTGAGCTTTTCTGCTGATCTATTCTGCATGCAGTGTGCTTAAGTTACCGTAGTCATCCCAGCAGAAAATCCAATCTGATTTCCCTTTGATTAGATTTGAATTTGAGCGGTTGCCTCATTAAAAAATGCCCATGCCAAGGAAATTCCGAAAATTTGCACAAGCAAATGCAAATTTTCTTCTGGCCTGAGGAACTGTGCCATTTATCCTAATTTGTAAAAGCATCTACCCCTGACATCCATCAACGTGGTGACAACCTTCAGATACCCTCTTTGTTGTGCATCAAACTCTGCCCTCATCTGCTGAGCTGCTGAATTGCAAAGATGGTTTTTAACCCCTGTCCTTTCACACCAAACTTCTCTAAGAGTAGAGCTGTGGGAAAAACCTAAAAACTCCAGGGGATGCATGAAACATGAACTTCTGAGATTGTTTCATTATGAGCAATGGTTGGCTTCTACAAACATACAAAGCTTCATTCATCATAAGTGACTTTTCACCAGCCAGGCTGCGCCGTCAAAACGAATGTCACAGCGAAGGATTTAGCAGCTTCTGAGCCAGCATGAAGCCTTTCATTGTTGCCAATTGGGGAAAAAACAGATACAGAGTCAAGATATCTGAGTGCTACTACGTCAATGTAGACTCAAGGCTGTCATTTCAGCTTCCACAGATTTCTTGGTATTACAGTGCTTCCTGGAGGGTGACTCATGTCCCATCCCACTCCTGTACGTGAACATTTCTGTCCTATTTCAATCCCGGCAGAAAGACTCACACCCATTCCTGTGTTGGTAATAGTGCGTATTCATATATTCGACCTTAGACCTGCATATTTATATGTAGAATTTACCTATACATTTTATCCGCTCACTCCGGTTGCCTTTTTTCCTGTCCCATCGCAGTCAGGTAATGAATTGTGAAATTGACTTCCATCCAGCAGGAATCCCACAACCCACAGGATTCACAAATAATATCACCATCTAGTTTCCACTGTGTTTTATGATTGAGGTTTCAGCGAGAATGACGGGCGAAACTACCACAAATCGACATCCTAATGTTGTACATGACAAACTATGGAAAATTATTATTTGTTTTTTTTTAACTGTTCAGTCTCTATCACTCCTACCGGACATTTGTGTGATTGCATATTTACATTCATTGTGCACCACTTCATCTCTGCATTCAACCCACAATATGAACATATTGACATATACGGTTTAAGCTGGCTGACACCCGTTCTGAAGTCGGCTCCAAATATTGGAGTTCCCTGAAGATACTAATTCTCTTTCATTCATTATTTAATCGTGTAAAGACATGCATTAATCTCTCAGCTGGGAGTTCAGGGTGATGTCAATATGTGCATGTCAGTTCTAATTTAAGTTTTTGGACCTCTTACCAAACACTTCATCTTGGGGTTCAGGGTCCACTGCTGTTGCTGATGCTGCCATTGCTGCTGCTGGTTCTGCTGCTGGTTCTGCTGCGGATTCTGATGTGGATTCTGCTGCGGGTTCTGCTGTGGGTTCTGCTGCGGGTTCTGCTGCGGGTGCAGGTGATGAAGCCTTTAATAAGAACACAGAAACAGATTGAAGAGGTGAGGTGCTGAGGTGCCATGGCAACAGAGCAAAGACGCAGACCAACAGACAGAGGGAGAAAGACAGTGAGCTCGAGAAAGAGGGAGAGAGAGACTGAAAGGGAGACCGTCATGCTTATTTAGTGCTTTTGAGTTTTAATGAATTCATTGAACACTCAAAAGAAGGCAGTATATTTTTTGGGAATCCCATATTAAGATTTTCCCATTTTGATGCCAATGGTAAACTCTGTATGTGTGATCAGTGATTTACCACAGATATGTTTTGTAAAGCAAGTGATAGATTCAATGGAAGGAAAGGGCTTGTTCTTACACTATAGCAAAGTGACATACACTTGTTAATTTTGATAAAAAATTATCTGGGATGTTAAAACAATATATTTTACATTTTTCATCAAGTTTTTAATGTTTTAATGTTGTGATAATGTCATGATTTTTCTTAAATCACAAAAATTCAACACAAATAAAGCATACAGGCTTAAATCATCTGCCATACTATTAATATTTGGGATTTTACATGAGTTTTGTTGATGTTATAGTTTCGAAATCTGTGTTCTATTCTTAACACTAATATAAATACTAATATAATAAAATATAAAAGACTAATCTGCTCGTGTAAATGAAGATAAATGCGTGATGTGTCACATTATTTCAGTTTTGTTTCTAACTGTGACCCGATAATACTTCAAGTGAATCCGTGCATAACATTGCCATCTTGAGTCTTGTAGGAGAATGGGCCGCTGTGAGCATGAGAACGGAGAACGGAAACAGGCCACTGAGATGGTAAATTCAAACCAGATGATGGCTGCTGTTGGCACTGTGGCTATCGAGTCCCGGCTGTTCACTGACAGACACTCATTTGATTTCAACACAAAATCTATGATTAATTAATTAAATTTTAATTAAAGTGTTTTGCATCATGATCACATCTGTTTGTAAAAACAAACAAAAAATTAAAGTAGGCACTATTGATCATGGATTTTGACTGCAGTGGGACACTTGTCACAATAGTGTGCTGCAGGTAAAACAAAACAACAAAAAAAGGGGGGGGTGGGCTGCATTAAATAAAATAAAACACAACAAACTGAAATGCTCTTCCTTCCAGGGAAAGACTCTCCCACCCGACCTGACTACTACCTTCAACAACTCTGTGTTAGCCCCGACCCTGACTGCTAGGAACCTCAGCATGACATTCGACAGTCAACTCTCCCTTACTGCCAACATCACTGCAACGATGCGTTCCTGTAGATACATGCTGCACAACATCAGGAGAATACGTCCTCTTCTCACTCAGAAGGCAGCGCAGGTTCTGGTCCAGGTTCTGGTCCAGGCTCTAGTCCAGGTTCTGGTCATCTCACATCTGGACTACTGTAACTCCCTCCTGGCAGGTCTACCTGTTAGCGCCATCCGACCTCTGCAGCTCATCCAGAATGCAGCAGCTCGACTGGTCTTTAACCTCCTAAATTCACTCCCACTACTCCGCTCCTCCGCTCCCTTCACTGGTTACCAGTAGCTGCCCGCATCCGTTTCCAAACATTGGTACTTGCGTACCGTGCTGCGAACAGATCGGGTCCAGTCTACATCCAGGACATGGTCCAACCCTACATCCCAGCCCGCTCCGCTTCTACCAATCAGCTTGTTGCTCCCTCACTGCGAGCTAAACACTCTACAAAATCACGACTGTTTGCCGTCTTGGCTCCTAAATGGAGGAATGAGCTCCCCATCGACATCAGGACAGCAGAAACTCTGTACATCTTCCGCCGCAAACTAAAAACTCACCTCTTCCGACTTCACTTTGAACAGTAGAACTTTAGTAGCACTTAAATGGCACTTACTGATAGCACTTTGTAGTTTGGCTTTCTTGAAGAAATTGTATTTTCTTGATTCTTCTTGTTCTGAATTTGTACCCTCATGGTTGAAATGCACTTATTGTAAGTCACTTTGGATAAAAGCGTCAGCTAAATGAAATGTAATATAAAATGAATCATGACACTCAAAGTGGATGAGCAAATGCAGTTCACTGATGCTTATTGTATCACTTTTGCTCAGCAAGTTGACAGTTTTGACAACAGTGTGATGATAAGGAAGTAGATGAAATTAGGAGCTGTTACAGTGGAAACATGATTCGTTTGTCTTATCAGCCTTGTGATGTGCAGAAGTATTGATTCAGTTGCAACTCCCTGTCAGCTCTGGTCTAGTATATAAACAGTTTTCAAGCTGAATCATTACATCTGCACTGGGACTTTCAATCTGTTACTTGTTTCTATTTAGTGCACCCAAATGAACTCCTTATGCACATTTTCTAATTCTATTGGAGTTTTATAAATCCTCTTACTGATTCCTTCCTCCTCCCCGATGACAACATACAATTCACAGCTCGAGTTTCCACTTCCAAGTGAGTTTGCCAACATGGGGAATCAACGCAGGCATTCAAAAACTGTGGGCAAGCTGCTCATAAATGAAGGAGGATGCAGAGAACTGCTGAGGGGAGGAGGAGTGGGGTGAGCAAGCACTTACCCATGGAAATTACATAAAGGTCAACAAGCTCCATGCTTTCAAATTATTGTGTTTTGTTATGTTAAGAAATTATGTACATTGTTTTGATATGAGGAGATGCAGATTCAATTCACAGATTCCGTGCAGTGCTTTTCACAAGGTTGATGATGGTGAGCTCTGAGTACTTATCAAACATGTAAGAATTAGAAGAGTCTAAAGAGCCAAGTTCAGAGTGAATCAGTTCCTTGTTGAGTAGAGACAAAATTATGCAGCAACTAAAGGCCTGATTTACTAAAAGTCTGGTGTGTAAACTCACGTGCGAACTTCACACCACCCGCAAAAAAATGTCCAAGCAGATCTACTAACAACGTGCAGCGAGTATCGCGTCTTTCAAATGTGCAATTTAACACACGTTGTCCATGTTGTGTGTTTGCCTGCATGCGTATGTAATATTGGGCGTTTCAACTTGAAGGTGCAAAATACCGGGAGGGGAAATGCAAACAGATACATTTAGCACTCGCAACGATATTTACTAAATCTCAAAGTAGAAATAGGAGAAGTGATTCGGGTGTATTTTAGTACGACTGAAAAGAACTTATTAATCAGATGAACCTCAGGAGAGACAGCTGCTCTTATTGTGGTAAAAAGGAGACGCAGAAAAACTAAAGAATACTTTGAGAATGTGTTTTTACATCCATGGAAAAACTTTTGAGATGTCAGAGGCTTAAATTATTCAGACATGTCGTCTGTCGAGGCGATGACCTTTCTGAGTTATTGAATGAACTGAATGATGATTGACAGCCAATAACAAGGAGGAGCCCTGAAATACCAGCAATTACAAGACTTCTTACGACTCAGCATTGTTGACTTTCTTGCTGATAATCTCCTATATAGTGTTTTCTTCTTGTTATATTTTCAAAAAATATTTCAGTGGGATCAGATTTCCTTTTCCTTTTGCGGTCGCCCTGTTTTCCTTTGCTGGAATCACTTTAACACACGCAAACCCCTCATTTAAATACATCCATTTGCACCCGATATCAGTGACGCAAATACTCTTAAACGGGTGCAAAATAAATGCGCAAACTTTTGGAAAAAACACGTAATTTAGTGCCCTTTATTTGAGATCTTAGTAAATCAGGCCCTTAGTCCAAAGTGAAGGAGGACAGTAAGAGCAGCTCCAAATGATGAGACGTTTAATCACGTGTAATCAGAACAGGAATGGCCAATCGGAGACAAGGATTTACCTTGAATAAGCCATTGAAAGCTAAAAGCATGGGGCCCTAACAACAATCAAATATGTTGATAAGAATGAATATAAACTGGGATGACATAATAGGAAATTGATCAAAATCCGAGATCAAAGGAATTATACAATGAAGAGAATCCAGGACCGCATTGACAGGCTGAGACAATGAAATGCGTGGAAACATTGTGTTGTTTGCACCCCTGCTACATGTAAAAAAAGAAACAGGTGGCGTAACATCCAAATAAATGTTTCAATGAAATACAAACTGTAGGTTAGAACGTCACAATCCTGACCTGCATTATGAGCTAACGATCAAAAGGTTTCTGTCGTACACGGACGGAACGCAGCATAGTGATGCCCATGGAGCAGGGTGGCCGTTATGAAGCCCTGAGTTCGGCTATTGGCTGTCGCCATCTTGACAGTTCAGAGCGGTTTTGAGCCAGAAGTGACCATATTTGGACGAGCTGGGGAGAAACTTATGGTGGATGTGACTCAATCTGATTGGAAACTACGTCCTGCCCACCGACAGGTGTAAACTGACCGCAGGACAGTCCTGTCAATAAAACAGACACGCCCCCAAAAACACAAGTTTTTGAGGCTTACTTTCTAATTAATAATAGAATTATTTTCAGATGGACCACTAGGGAAATAATAAGAAGGAGTGACTTTAGTTAGCAAAACCTTTATAACTTGCAAAAAAGTGTTATTGACTTCAAATTTGATAAGAGAATTTGAATGGGAGTCTGTGGAGCCGGAGGCTTTTTGGAGCCAACCTCTAGCAGCACTCTGCTGCAGGGATCTGGGTTCAGCTTGACCTTATGACAGTACCTTTAAGTCGTAAAAAAAAGTAACAGTCAAGTGAAAGTCAACAGCTCTTACTTTTACCTTTCAAGGATTTCCAAAATGTCACATTTTGCAGTGTGATTAACAGAGCAGTATCTGACAATGAGCACGGTAGACGACTATTTTAAACAACTACATAACGACAACAAAAAGCTTGCACCGTATTTCTAGTCTGCCACATTTAAAACATTTTTTTTTTGTCGTCTTCATCATTCCACCTTCGTTTGAGTTCTTATTTGATCTCTTCAGCCGTTCCTCCTTTTTGTGTAGAATAAAATAAAAATAAAAAAAACAGCAATGCAAACAACAAATCTGCATCCTGAGAAGTGAGCCACTTGGAAGTGTCTTCAACCGATGTGTTTAATTGGTGAGAACATTGAAAGAAACATTTTGTACCTCGATCTAAATGAAAAAGTAAAAATATGTGAAGCATTTTAGCACCAAAATTTCCATAATTTGAAGGACTTCATTATTTAGACATGGCATTACAGGACAAAGTAAAAGTTAAAAGTATATAAAAAAAAAATAATTAAAAAAAAAGACGTGGGCAACTTTTCCCAAGTGGACAAGAGCGAGAACTTGATGCCATCCTGGCTGTCAGAGTGACTTCACACCTACTCGCCACTCGTGGCTTATTAAATGTAGCTCTTGTTTTAGCAGAGCTTTGGTAGAAGTTGATGCTGGAGATGGTGCCTGTGGCATGAAAATGAGATCAGGACCGCAGCTACGTTGACACTTGCAAATTATTTAATGCTTTCATGAGGCTTCTTCTCTTTTCTGTCCTCACCATTGGTGACCTTCTGGCTTGGTAATGGAGTCATTATTTCTCTGAATTATATTACATTAACTCTTTCTTGCGGACTTAAACACTAGTCTCCTGGGTCAAAGTCCGGAGTTTGCCCTTCAACCACCGCTGACCTCCTTCCTACTGTCACTCTTTCTACTCTATCACATGACCTACTTCTTCGATCCAGATGGTCACCGTGCCTACAACAAAGGGAACCTTCCGCTTATCTCCTACGCAAATGGCTTTGACCAAACAGCCGTATTTGGCGCATGGGGAACGGGCTGAGTCATATTCTCCCCCGGCATTACAACCTCCCTCAGAAATGGACAAGTTCCCCTAATGTCTGCTGGATGTTGGCGTCCTTAAAGTGCTCTAAAAGTGTTATTGTTTTCCCTTAAAGCTTCCAAACCAAAAACCACAGAAGCCAGTGTTATATAGTGCTTAAAATTACAACACAAGTCATCTCAGGGAACTTAACGTAGAAAGGACCTTAAAAGACAACCTACAACATTATAGACAGGCACTCAACCATTCAATAATTCCCACAAGCGAGGGTTGGCAGGAAAAACTCCCTTTTAACAAGAAGAAACCTCCGACAGAATCAGGCTCAGACGTGGGCCAACATCTGCTTTGAGCAGTTGGGGTGAGCCAACAGTCAGATCCTCTGTATTTCTGTATAAAACAAGGAGGGTTACCTTATCACCACAGTACAAGAACCATGTTGCTTCCATATCCACCTCATATTGAGCCTCAGTTATTAAAACTTTAGAGCAAGTAATATGTAAAGATGAATACATCAGCTGTGGGCAGTGCTTTCAACCAACTGATGGAGCCAATGTTAATTAGCTTAGCTCAAGAAATCAGATTCAGCATATGTTTTCAGTCTTCCACCTTGTTCATTTTAATGTGCTGTGTGAAAATGGAAAGTTTCACAAGTGTATATAGGAACAATAACTAGGAGAGGCAATATATTGTCCTGAAGTTGCTTGAGTGTCTTGGCTGTCTCAAATTACACTGCTTAAAATTCATGAAGGCTGATGCTTGTGAGCAGTGAGGTTTGATGGCTGTCTCAGTCCGGCACAGTGAGTCACGGTGGCTGCTGCCTCTGCTCCACTCAGACCTCTGATCCCCATTCAGTGCAAGGGTGCTGGATCAGGTGCAATGTTCCTGAGCACTCCTTACATTTGAGCAGAGCGAGGGAAAGATGCGTAAAGCCATTTGAAGACCTTTCAGGACTCGGCTGATTGGAGACTTACAGGGATCCGTGCTCCTTTTCCTGTCTACAGTTTGGTGATAGCTGTGCCCTTCAGTGTTTCACTCTTTCCACTCGTCAGAGATGGAAGACAAATGGAGCACGCACATTTCCTCTCACCTTTTTACTCAAAAAACAGAGTGGAGTCCCTGTAGCTCTACTTTTAAAAAGGCCAGTTTAATACTGTAAGAATGTTCCCCAAATATCAAGAGTAAATCTTACTTAAACTCTTTGTTTAAGCAATAAGGAAACCCTTTTATCTAATGAAGATCAAAATGACAAATGGGCACCCAGGTAAACTGAGCGGTGCTGCAGTTAAAGTGCCTCAAAAACTAAAAATTTGTGGCTGAAAGAGCAACACAAGCAATGAAAACTAAGTCATATTCTGAAGAAAAACATCACTCCTACTATGGGCAAAAAACAACAACTGAATGTATCTTAAGTAACATAATCTCTGCATCTTCACTGAAACAATATTAAACAGAAACCAACAGAGCAGAACAGACCGTTCCTACTTGTGCTATAACAATGGTATTTAGAACCCAGGCTTGAGTTTTAAATAGGACGAGCGTAGCTATGATTCAGATGTGACTGTTTCTCAGGACAGATCTCACACAGTGAAACAGAAGAGACAGGAAGAGGCCTGCAGAGTCACCGTACACAGGGCCTTGTTTACTAAAGGTTTGGGTGTTTAAAATCATGTGCAAACTCCACACCGCCCGCAAACAAATGTCCAGGCCGGTTCTACTGACGACGTGCAGCGAGGATCGCGTCTTTCAAATGTGCAATTTAACACGTTGTCCGTTTTGCGTGTTTGCCTGCATGCATATGTAATATTGGGCGTTTCTACTTGAAGGTGCAAAATACTGGGAGGGGAAATGCAAATAGAAAAATTTAGCACGCACAATATATTATAATATTTACTAAACCTGAAAGTAGAAATCGGAGAAGTGATTGGTGTGTATTTTAGTACGACTGAAAGGAACGTATTTAATCACATGAACATCAGGAGAGACGGCTGCTCTTATTGTGGTGAGAAGGAGACGCAGGGAAACCAAAGAATACGTTGAGAACGTGGTTTTACACCCGTGGAAATTTTTTTAGATGACGAGGCTTAAATTATTCAGATATGTCGTCTGTCCAGCGATGATATTTCTGAGTTATTGAACGAACTGAATGATGATTTAAAGGAAGAGCCACAAAATACTAGCAATGTCAAAACTTCTTACGACTCAGCATTTTCCTGCCTCTGGGTCATTCCAGCTTGTCGCTGCTTGAATATCCCACACAGTCCTGTTATTCAGGTGTGATGTCACAGGTCCTGAATGTGTCCCGCAGAATTCACAGGTAGCTTCATAATGATGACGAGCAGTCGCCAGGCACTGAATGAAAAGTCACCTGCTCATCACAGAAAGATCTGAACCTGCTGATCGGTGTTTGTTAGAGGATCTCATCCACCGTCCCTCCAGTTTTATTTGCCGACGTTTTAATATAAGCCGGGTTTTTTCCGCCTAATATCTTGCCATCTTCTCATAATTTCATCTATTGATCTTTTTGTTATTCTCACGGCATTGACTTCCTCACTGATAATCGCCTATATAGCGTTATGTTCTTGTTATAATTTTATTTATTAACTTCAGTGAGATCAGATTTCCTTTTGCTTTTGCGGTCATTCTGCACATACCTCATTTAAATAAAGTGATTTTCAACTGATATCAAATACGTAATTACTCTTAGTAAATCATGTGCAAAACAGGTGCAAAATAAATGTGCATACTTTTGGAATAAACATGCAATTTACTACCCTTTATTTGAGATCACAGAGCGCTCTAACACAGCTGATCATTTCTGAAGGCTACCGGTCGACAAGCTGAGCCTCAAACTCCCTCCTCTAAAGACTTGAGTCTTCATTGGGTGAGAAAAAAACAAATCTCAACATGAGGCCAGTCTCGGCCGGTAATCTGCTCACACAAAACAGTAGGGTGAGAAATGCAAGGTGCCCAAATTCTTTCTTATGAGGGCTAAACATTAATGTGGATGGAGGGAAGATGGGGGAAAAAAACAACTTTACTCTACAGAAATTGTTGTCAAAAACATCATCTTGCCAATTTTTTCTAAATCTTGTCTTGTCATCGTGCCACTGCCTCGATCTCTCATTTCTACTGGCAACGCAGTCAGTGACGTAGAACTCACTAACAGCACATGAGGTTCAGCAGGAGAGAGAAAGAACACCATCATTCTTCATAGATAAGACTAGTGTCATTTATTAGAGCGCTTGACAGCACTATGCTGTACAATGCCGTGAAATTCATATAATTTCTTACAGTTCTTAGTCAATATGGTTATGATTTTAAAGCCCTTATGAATAAGAAGAATAAGTACGAGCTTGTTAAATGTCGTGGAGGGCCAAAACAAAGAAGGCATGGACCAAACTTGGCCCACGGGCCGCAAATTGGTTGCTTTGATTTAAACAGTGGGTGTGTATTATTAGTTGCATTTTCAGTTTCGTGTCAGCCCAGAGAGTTGGATCATGCTAAACACCATGTCAAATAACTGTGACTGAATAACTCTCATGTTGTTCATTGAAGAATTTGTAAGCTTTCCACGCAGTGATGACTAAATCTGGCAATACTGACAACACTCTGTGATTCAGTGTTGACAACACAACATACACACCTCTTCCAAACTGAGGAATATTAAGAGGGAGCAAAGCAAATATTTCCTGCTCCCTGACAATTATGGATATACTGTAGTGCTTGATTGATCTGCATCAGCAGTAGAGATACCTCTGAGAAAACCATGCCATATGTCTGCCTCGACACGGGCAAAAACAAAAGATTGAAGAAGAGGAGTGTTAATATACTGTAAATCCAAGTGGGATTCAAGGCGGTAAGATAATGGTGTGAACATTTCAGAAGGCTGGAGTAGAAACAAGGTGTCAGAGCAGCAGCTGAGGTGTGGCACTGGGTACAGAGCACCCTTCCTGAAATGATGAGGGATTGGGAGATGGATCACGACTCTGAAAACAGCATCTAAACACAACCTGCCACGTCCTGTCACGCTTTGCTCCTGTTTGTCTGTCTCTATGACAACTGGCTCGTTTGTCAGACCTTTCAATTGACTTCCGTGTCACAATAATCGAAACAAGAGAAAGGAAAAACATGCAGAGAGATATGCAGCATCATAAATAAATGCTGCTCCGACACCTCTCCCAACAGCGCCACATTTTGCATTGATCCACGTCTCTCGCCTCTGTTCTACTGCCTCCGGAGTGTGTTTTGCAGGCAAAGGAAACAAATCATGTTTTAGCTGAGCCGTCAGCCTCCCTGCTGGTTCGGCCTCTCCTCCTCCCCACATGAACACTGCCTATTACAGGCACCGGCCAGGTAGAGAGCAGTAAGCCAGATCACACAGGCACACCGCAGCTTTACGCTGCTGCCCACACCCTCAAATGGTGACACTGAAAAGTGATTTTTTTCTTTTTTCCCTTTCTTTTTGCGCTTAATGCTCACCGTCCAGGGTTAGGTCCTCTCACAACAAGCTCACAACCTCTCTAAGCATGATTGCAGCTGCAGCCGTAATGGCCCGAACTCATTACATCCGCCGTCATTTTTCAAAGCTGTGACAAAAAGAACTTAAACAAAGTCTGGGTTAATTACATGATGTCATTAAATTGCATTACTGTCACAGTTTTAGCCTGATCCTCCTCCACACTTGTCAGAAAGGAACAGAGTCTGACCTGTAATTTCACAGAAAGATGAGTAAAAAAAAAAGCTCGCATGCATTATGACACTATCTGAAGCAGACAATTTCTGTCAAGCACTTGCCCCGGAGCGCAGCAGCGCACCTTGCTGCCCAGCCAATTGAAGCTTGACAACTTTGATTGTTACAAAAGTAAAAGAGGTCGGAAAATTGCATTGAAATTTATTTCATATCCGATTATGCTTTCTGTTTAGACTGTAGCATTGCCGTAAGGGGCTTGTTTTCTCTCGACTTTGTTCATGTTTAAATGAGATATGTACCCAGAGACGGTTTAACGTCAGCCTTGATGCACACCATCATCCATTTCCTCTCCAGTTCAGATGGGTTCTCTCGTGGGGCTCTGTTGCGGCGCACCTCGTGGTTTCCAGGGAGTTATTATAGGGCAACACACCAGAACCATGGAGACTTGCTTCAGATGTATTGCCATGGCAACACTGCTCAATTAACAGTTGTCTGTGCCAAATATTATTTCAGAATTTTTTTTTTTTTTTTTGCAATTCAGTGTCAAAGTGTGTCTTTGTGCTGGATGTTCCATTTAGACTCCATTTAGAGTGTCGTGCAAAAGAAAATAATTTATAAGTGGATTCGTGTTGTTGTTTTTTAACACTTTTAGCGATAAGGAATACAAATGATGCTGCACATGGACCTAATTTCAGTACTGTGGAACTAATGTTCAAATAATATATGGTAAAAAAAAAAAAAAGAATAAATAAAACCAGATATCCAAAATTTGTAGCATCATTTCCACCTGACCTCTCCTCTCCTCCTCACAGGAAAAATGCTCAAATAAAATAATGAGTCGGTGCATTGTTCATAGATTACCGCTTCCCAACACATGTATAAGATGACTATAAAGCGTTGCCTGTGGCTAGCAGTTGTAACCATAAACATGTGTGTGGCTCAGAAATGAAACAAATCACTTGTTAATGTAAAAAAAAAAAAAAAAAACATCCCGTGCATAGACTTTAAAGAGAAACCCTTTTTAAACTGGGTGTTACACTCTTTTTTCAAAAGAGACTCATAACACGCAAACTATAAATTAGTGATCAGTCTCAGTGAAATCTCAGGGATGGTAATAAATCAGCATGAGTGGAGGAGCCTGACAGCTTATCTGCAACGGAGTCCAAAGTCCTGCTGATAAAAGCCGGCGCTCACATTGATAAGGTTAAAAAAAAAAAAAGCTCAAACATATGCTTCATTCCCAGATCACAACCATTAGAATGCTCACACAAATATGCATGTCCCAGGATGTTATTATTCACTTCATCATGCAAAAACAAAAGGACATGAAAGCATTTAAAGGTACAGAGAGGACTCTTACCTTGCCGTCTGTGGGTGACTCTCTCTTTCCTAGATGCTGTCCCATGCTGTTGAAAGACTGTAAAAAACACAGAGAATGAGTTTAAACTGGGAGAAGACTGTGAACAGCATGTTAGGTGAAGGTTGCATACTCTTCCTCATCTGAGCAAGATGAGTCAGAGGTGTGAAACTGTAGCATCAAACACAACGATGAAAACTCTGGGATGTTGCCTGGTTATTTGGAAAGTTTTAATGCCTGATGAATGATTTAATATTGTGTATTGAATTTAGTCTAAACTTTTTATATCGATTAAAAACAATGTGTGCATAATGAAGCTAGTTGGCTGACATGAATACATTTTTACTCGTCATGTTTTCTTACATTCTTACATGGTTGTTAAAACGGAGGTTTGTGGGGTGTCTTTGGGTGGGGTGAATGCTGCCCATCGGACTGAGGCTGCTTTAAACATTGTGGACTGAGGGTGTGGGAAGCAAAATAATCAATGCGAGATGTGATTTTAGGATTATTTCAATACATTACTGATACATCCGACTGCTGATTCTGATCTCTTCAGGAAACAATATTACAATCGATCTGTGTGAACACTGTATGTATCTATGCAAAGACTTTCCCTTATCAACCAAAGCTGTTCAAATTGCAGTCTTTTGGGCTTGTATTGCTGTACAAATGGCCTCTTTTTCATCTCATTTCTACCTGTGTGTATTTGGGACAGGCAGTTGATGTGCAGTCTATTAATATGAATAATGTAAGTAAGTTGTTCGTAAAGTATTAATATACAGCACAAGATGCCTCTTAAAATATAAAAGAGACATCTAGTGCTGTAAAATCAAAGGGGGGCAGTTGGTGTGGGGTGTCACTTTTTCACCTTTTTAATTTAGAACTGACAAAATACAGGAAAACAAGCACAACATGACCGCTGTTGGAACTCTATTGATGCAATAGGAACAAGTATGCACTTATGCTGTTAATCTGTCAAGATGGTTCAATTTAAAAACATACATTTCTCTGCTGTCTAAAATGTTTTTACCCCGTCTCTAAGGGTTCAGTGAGGTAAATACATATTTTGAAGCCAAATTGATACTTTTTTAAAGACACTGTGCTTTGAAGCCTGGAGTCTGGTATTGTGGCTGTGGCACCCTTGGTGTTTTGGAGACAGCAGTGACCATATTTGGACAAGCTGGGGAGGAGCGAGGAGTAGATCTGACTGAGAACCCGAGGACACTATGCCCGCCCACTTATACCAGAAACCTGACTGATCCCAGACCTGTCAATCAAACCAGGCAGGTCCTCAAACATACCTCTCTTTGAAGCCTAATTTCTAAATAATTATGGAATTATTGATGAGAAACAGTAAATTTAGTGAAGTACACCGTATCGACAAAAGTTTATGTTTTTTGTGAGACAAGTGGACACTTAAAAGGCACTTCCACATTGGCTTCACTTTTCAAACCCAGAGACAAAGTCCAATTTTGTAGATAATCTGTGGTCTGAACCCAACCAAACGGCTGTGTCTTCGCTCACACCCCTACAACTATGTGTTGTAGTCCTTTGTGCTGACGGTTTGATTATCTCTTTGGTGCTACACCCAGCCTGCTGTTGATTAGTAGCTGTGTTATTCGTGCCATCTTTGATGCTGATACAGTTCTCTGCAGGTGAGGATACACAACTTGTTAATGTGCTGCGGGCTGCCACAAATTAGTCTCATCCTCACATTTTATCTGCTGCTCTGCCGACTGATTAAAGGTGTTGTGGTCAGAGCAAAGTAGGGTTTATTTATCACGTAAAATGCTGCTTAATTGATTATAAATGATTATAAAAATCAATTGTAATAGCTTAGTTAATCATGCAGCACTAAAAAGTAAGACTGATATTAGTATTTCCTATGTCACAACATAATATACAATATACACAACAGCTGCAAAATGCAGATAGCAAACGGAGTAGCTCCAGCAAATGGGTGCACTGGTATGTCTCTGAGGGGTACCAACACATCCTGAAAGTAAACTCCTTGAGAACGGAAGAAGAGTAGAGTAAGGAAGGCTCAGTTCTCTCCAGTTAGAGGAAGTGAGAAATGTCTGTGAAACTCAAATCTCACACACATAAGTTGTAAAATCAACCAACAATTGCTTAAGTCATAAATACAAGAAATGAAGACCCAATGAAACTGTCACTAATTTATATACTTGAAAGATGTGAAAAATGAAAAGAAAACTGAAAGTTTGAATTTTGCATTAAATCTAAATCTCAGCCCGCAACCACCACTTTTTATTATTATTATTATTATTTTTTTTTTAAATGTATTTATTTTTTTTAAAATTTTTTTTTATCTCAAATGCCTTTCTAATTTGCTTTCAAATAATCGCAGCACACATGTCTGGCTTTTAGGAGTTTTTGCACCACCAGAAAAGGCTTTTATCGTCTTTGACATCTGAACTATTTCTTTTCTTTCTTTCTTCTGCTTCTCTTTATTTCATAAAGTGATATTATGTGCTGTGAAAAATGTTGATGCTATGCTGCAGTTTATTCTAAAAAGGTGTTTGGTAATGCGGTTTACTGATGGTCTATTGATAGTCCAGACTGGTGTTGGAATAGGCTTCCGGTGTCATGACTGGATTCACAGGCAAGAAACCAGCAATGTTAAAAAGCAATCTAAATTAATTCAAGAATGCAGAGTATGTCAGCTTGATTACATTTTAAATTCACTGAACCTCTCACAATTCTTACTCAGTCCAAGTGGTTTAACAGAATATGTATAAAGCCTTAAAACAATCTGAATAAACAATAAGGAAATCATACCAGTACAGCATATTAATGTTCACACACACATACACATGAGAAACCTCATTTGCCTCACGCAACAGTCAAGTCAGGTTAATCAAATATGAGCCTCCAGTGTGCCTGCAGTGAACAAAGATTACCTATTGAGAGGTGTTATTACATCCATTGTCCTCTGAATGAGGAGCACAGAGCAGCGCTGTTTGCTACGAGCAGCAGCTTCAGGCAGCTTGCTTCAGCTTATTAGGGAGGAAAAAAGTGTGATTAAAATACAGTCAGCTGGCAAATATCAAGATTTGAAATAACAGCAGTATGGTTAAAAACAAATACCGCAGCTAAATTGAATCCAGCAATTTGATGACAGAAGAAAATTGCATTTACATTAAATAATGAATGTCAAATTAAATTGAACAGTCTTTGGGCTGTAAAACCAAAACAATGAGCCAAAAGATCCTAAACACTGTAGAACTGAGGGGCACTGCAAAGTCTAATATTCCCCATTGGTTCATCACTAGGAGGAGCGTCTCATATTACACATCGCAATTTGGTACTCTGATACTACAAAATATTGATTAGTGCAGCATTGATTTTTGCAAGTTTGAGCTCAAAAACTTTTTGCTCCAAAAAGTTATTAAGCAGCTTAAACAACCAGACTCCTAGAAATCTGTCAAATAGCAAATCAACCAAAAAAAAAAAGCGAAAGCCTTTTTTGAGCCTGTCGGCATATTATCTGAATAAAGAAGAGGAACTGTGTGGTGGTTGGAAAACTTTTCTGAATTTAACGAATCATCTCACAGTCACATGTATATCCCAGACAATGTTAGCTGCACTTTAAATTGCAGGAAGCAATATTTTTGGGGGATACAATGAATGTTAAATGGTCCCTCCGCTTTGCAGTAAAGAGAGAATGCTCTGGTACCCCGTCCCCACGTTGTCCAGTCAGGAGCGAGATCAGTTCTGTCTGCATGCTTTGGGGTAGGCAGCAGAATTTTAATGTGCACCGACCTTGGCAGAAAAGGGGAAGTGATCGACTCTTGCGGTCCCAGGAAAGGTTTAACAAGGAAATACGCTGAACGAATTAAGTTGGCTGAAGAAAGAAAAGCAATGCGCGGCTGGCCTTTCTGTTTATTTCTGGCCAAGTGAACCTTAGTTTATTCTGCAGTTGCTGTGTACATATTTCTTCACATACTAGGTGTGGTTGTGTTTTTCACCCCGACAGCTAACACGACTGCCTCGACACTCGTCACTTGCGGTGAACTTCAGCTTGGTTCGCTGCATGGCGATAGCAGTGAAGCATGTTGTTAGCTCAGTAGCTGACATTAGCTCAAGTTGGTGTGTGTGGTGATGTTCGGGTGACATGGGGGAGGATGGAAGGAACAGAGGGAAGCACTAACTCCAAAAACAGATAGGAGGTTAGACAGAACAATGCTTACAACTCCTCTAACCAGAACAATCAAAAACAGGAACCAAAATCATTTCTGTCTAGTTTTCCACATGGAAGTTGCTTTTGATAGTGTACTTCTACTTCATCACGCCTGTCTGCAAACTCTCCACCTGACCTACTTTTATGACTGGTTGTATGACTATCATTTTTGTCATGTAACCATGTGTCACTTCCTCCCTTGTTTGTGATATCTGGAGTCGCAGCGAGTCAGGTGCGAATGTGTTAATGTGCAATTGTGTATGCAAATGTGCGGGGATGTGATTGGTAGGAGCAACATCCAAGAACCAAAAAGGGCTACGGTTAAAGAGGAATCCCTTCCTGCAGCTTGCAACCGCACTTACATTTCACCTGTAACTGTTGCCTCAAAGACTTATTGTTAAGTGAGGTGCTATTTCCTTTTACAACATTTTCTCCTGTTTTGGTAAATTACAAAAGGTAAGACTTTGTGTTTTATTTATTGATCTTGGTTTAGATTACTGAATTTATTTTCATACAGATAAAAGTGTTTGTTGTTTTGACCTTTTCTCACCCTAAGGTTAATCTTACATTTTCTCCACATACTCTTTTTTTGTAAATATATTCTCATTGGGAAATCTTCACCTATTTATTCATGTGGCTGCTTGGGACTTGGGGTAGCCGGTCCTTTGTCCCTAGACGTGGCATAACACATACAAGACAGTCAGCTGTTTCCATTTTAAAGCTAGTGGCTTCTAGAAATCAATTACAATTTTGAAAAAAAAAAACTTTCCAAGGGCTTAAAATTTCTCCACTTACTTATATATAAATACATTGAGTGTGTTGAATCATATCTGCTTGTGGTTGAGCCAAACAAATCCCAGAAAACACCAACAAGGAGCTACAAAAATAAGCTGAAAAACCTCACTGAATAAATAAAAAGGACAGTTACACTGCCGGTGGCGGTGCATTCAGTTGAGTGCAAGAAATTCCACAGAGGACTCCAAATGTTTGCTTATTGTGGTAAGACGTCGCCAGGATTCTGTGTGTCTTAATGTGAGGCCTTACAGCCCGTTTTTCCCTCTCGAACGTTACACAATCCGAGCTGAGATCCTGCAAGGACTTGCAAGAAAAGACCGTTGCATAATAGAGTGAGAAAGCGAGAGAGAGAGAGAGAGAGAGAGAGAGGAGGTGTGGGGGGGCAGAGAGGGTGTAATACAAGGCTGCAGTACTTTTTGACAAGAAAAAGAAAATCTCACTTGTTGGCTTGACTTTTGTTTTTCCTCACATATCCTCTAATCTAAAAATAAATCACAACGTGCGAGGTTAAGCCAACTTCGATCGCTCCTTTTCAGTTGAACACGATATACGTTTTCTGTTAACTGCAAGGTGTGCCTCAGCGCATCTCATAATTTTTTATAAATCATGGAGATGGAAAAAGCTCTTATGGTCGGATGGTTACAATCCGGCCAGCACCTGGAAGAATCCATCACCACTCAGCAATTACATCCGTCTGAGCTGTCCATTTACCTGAGGCTATTTGGAATCATTATCCTCATAAGCCGCTAATGTTTTTACATGGCTGAAAAGGAATGGGTCCAATTAGTCTTTAGAAAAAAAAAGACTGCATGTTGACGTTTTAAAAACAAATTCTACCATATGTCTTCTATTTGCAGCACATACTGAATTATCTCAGCTTTATTTTCTGTTCTTCATGACTATTGCTGGTATCAGCTTTCACACTTGAATGAGAGATCATCAAAAAGAGATTCTCTGTTTCAGAGATGATAACCAGTTCTTTTACATTTTGCATAAAAAGAGAGATATTTGACAGCGGACAGACTCCAGTATAGATGGAGATGCTCTAATGACAATATTTTCTACTGCCTGGGAAATGTTTTATCAACCAATAAAAAGACAATTCTCCTCTCTATTGGTTAAAAATACAGAGCTATTCATTTCACTGTGAAAGGGATATTACCTTCCTGCAACATAAGTCTCCCTGAGTGTGATGAGCTTTTTAGAATTCTGCCAAAAGGGAGAATGAATTACTCTACAACAAGCAAAGCAATAAAACTCTCATAGGAACAGTCAGGTATGGAAACAATAAGACCCTCCACATTGAGGCCTGCTTCAACAACTTGTAATGAGTATGTATGCTCTTTCATTTGGGACAGACAACTCTGAACAAATTCCAAAAAGATTCTGGGCAAGAGGATTTCACACCACTGAGATTGTTCTGTTTGACTGGGACTTCCTCAAACAAAGGGTTAGTCACCATAAAACTGATTTTTATAGGACCATGACTCAGAAAATATGAATGTGGGGAGCCAAGTAAACAATGTGGTGTATCCCCCCCTCCCGCCAAAAGAATGTCTGTATATCAAAATATTCTTACTCAATTTTCCCACAAAGGGTAAAAAAAAAAAAAAAAAAAAAATGTTTTGGGAGCATGAACTTCAATCTTGGTGAGATTTTGTTTTGCTATTGTGACCAGGGGATTTAAGAGGGTTTTAGGTCAGTGCATCTACAAATACAGAGGTCCCTGAGGTGCTGAACACAGCAGATGAAAGCAAGAAAAACTGTGGACAGTCAAAGTTGCATCATATTAGTATAGATTTATACATCCTGTTCTGGCCATCATCCCAAAGATTTACTGTTGCTATTCTAAAGGTCGTATATAGGCTGTGTGGTCTCCTAGACTGAAAAGCTTCTTTCTAAATTAGTGGTTCTCAACTGGTGGATTGCGACCCATTAATGGGGCATAGGCCATTTGTATTGGGTCGTTTAGGTAAAAAAGTCCCTTTTATTTCTACAGAATTTCTGCCAACCATTTATTTGACATTTCCTATGACACAGCTCACTTGCAGGATCCATTTGCTGCAAATGTCATCATGCCTAAAATTAGATAAATCTCCCTTTTTATTTAGTTCAACTAAAGTCTGTGTTTATATTTAATTCAAATAAATATTTCACGCAGCTCAATTTGATGTTTTTGAAACTGCATGAGCATCGCCACTTTAAACTTATTTGAAAAGCATTTTGTGCCTGTAATTCAAGATAGGTCTGCCTTTTTATTATAATGTATTTTTAGCCATAGTTGCACTTTTTGTTGTTTATTTAAAGTTTTTAACAGTGCATGAAGATATTGTAAAATAAATTTGAGTTTCTCCAAAATTTGGGTCATTATTAACCAAAGACTGTCCAAGATCATGCAAGAAACTGCTACGTCTGTACGTAGCAGTTTCTTCTGAAAACCTTTTTTGGTGTTTCAGCAAGCTTCCACTGACTTAAGTGGTGAACCAGATTCTCATGAATATGTAAGAAATTTCTCCCTGATCGCGTCTGTATTATGCCACAAGCAACAAAAATGTAAGTCACAATATCTATTTAACAAAATAGAAAATCCAAGGTACACACAAATGTCAATTGAGTTTATACATACTGAGCTGCACTATGGCGCTGTGTTGTAACGAGGTAAATCACTTCACTTTTGGATTACGAATAGACTTTGGATCAATTCCACATAGATGGCATTGCGTTGGGTTCCTGACTCAGCATTCCCAAAGGAAATTAATTTGCTGCTCAGGGCAACATTTTACATTATTATTTTTCATACTGACTAAATTAAAAAAAGTAGACTTTTCCTGACAAGATAAAACATTTTCAACCAGTGGTTATAACACGACATTTAAGACAAGGAAGCACGATTCTGGACAAAATGACAATCACGGTTTTCTTGTTTAGATTTCGGATCACGATTATATCTCTTCCAAAATAAATGTTTATTGCACCCGTTTACCTGATACAGAAAAAAACATAATACAAAATGATGTCGAGTTCTGCCTGCCTGCCATCTTATCAGCACATGCAACAGTGCCACCTCTACAGCTGTGTTGTGCACACAACAAACAACCAAACTATAATGTTATAATTAGTTACTTTGAGAAGGAAGATTGCTTGAACATTGGAG
Organism: Brachyistius frenatus; assembly: GCF_029030835.1. Classification (NCBI taxonomy): domain Eukaryota; kingdom Metazoa; phylum Chordata; class Actinopteri; family Embiotocidae; genus Brachyistius; species Brachyistius frenatus. The sequence continues at coordinate 519,767 of NW_027210613.1, read as the reverse complement.
AGAGACAGCCTAGCTTTTTCCACTAAGCTGAACTAAGCTAATCAGCTACCGTATTGACATGAGTTATGGTATTAGCATTAAGTTCCTTGTAATAATTTCAACAAGCGAACAAGAGGCTTTGGGTTCATTCAGTTCAGTTCAATGGAGTTCAGTTCAGTGATGTCAAATAACATAAACAGCTTGCTTACACTGGTCTTGTCAAAGATGTGCTGAAAAAAAAAAAAAGGTCATTAATAATACATTTTTAAATAAAACTGTAATCAAAACGATAGGAAACCAATGAGAAATGCACATTATGAGTTAAACTGGTACAGCAAACTACTTGATCCCTCTGTGCTGCAGCTATCAGTGCGTATTTTAAGTAACATGTCCGTTTTGTGTCCATGTTATATCTCGCTGGCTCGGCTCACTCTCGCCACCGAACCACTCAACAAACGAGATAATACTCTTCTGTGGAGCAGTGCGCACAAAAGGCACATCCACCGTCTCTGTTGAGCCACGTCCTCACAGACCAACATGGTTCAGGATCACGCGAGGCCTATACCAGCGATGTACTCATCTAGTTTCTCTCACCGCGACATGCGTATTTGATTTGATTTTTAAAAAAAGCCTGCGTGGCACATCGACGCACAACACGCTGACAAAACCATTTCTCTGTGTGGGACGCCCGTGTGTCCGTCTGCCGTTGCTCGGCTCCTTTGTTTCGCTTAAAGTTCGCTCTTGTGCACACGAGACAAGAGCTTCTTTTAACCCTGCAGCCGCCCTCAGTGACCGACTCTCGCGGCGGAGTCTACCATGGTGCAATTACGTAACGAACACGGGGGCACGTGCACATACGTGTTCATGCGGGTCTGCGGGTGAAGGGAAGCGGAGGGAGCGATGAGACGGGAGATCCATAGGTACGCTCTGCCTATCTGGCAGTAAAAGTACTCCACTCGTGACAAGAGGTTTGAGGTCAAAGGTCAACATCTTTCCCTGAGGGAGAGCATCTGCTTGCACAGTGGTAAGTGAAGAGGAAACCCGACAGCCAGCCCGGTCGGGTTGAGGCTCCTCACTATTCTTTTCTCTCTCCTTTTCTTGCTTCACGTCTTCGACGGCTGCCTCGTAGTGCTAATCACTGAATAAGCAACCAGCTACGAGAGAGGAATAACATCACTGCTCCTGAACTCGCGCAAAAAAAAGAAATAGCACCAGATATAGAAATCTGGGGGTTGGAGTGGAAAAGTGGTAAAACGACAGCAGCTGGAGCCTGTCCCAACATGCAACACTGAATTGCTGCTCGAATGGATGTGAAAATGATTCTATTTGAGATCGAGTGTATGAGAACTTGACAAAAGATCAATTCCCTTAATATTGATGAAACGCACTTCCCTGAATAGAAATTCTCCAGTCATACTGTAGTTTAGAATCCATACAGCAGAGGAAGCTTGAAGAGCTTTTATGTGAAAACATTAAGACGAACGTTAGAATGCTCCTGTAAGTAAGGCAACATATTGTAGGTTGGTTTTTTTTAAACATACAATTTTAGGAAAACGGTCATAGTGTATGTTGGGCTGGGCCATGTGTCAATATTTTAGCGTACCATGATGTGAGACTAGGTGTCATCTTAGATTTGGGGTATCGTAACATTTTGATATGGCATGATAACATTTTGATATGGCATGATAACATTTTGATATGGCATGATAACATTTTGATATGGCATGATAAAATGGTGAAGCATCTCTGTGTCAGTTTAAAAGAAAGAGGAGCGCATGTTTACAACAGTATTGAAGTTTTCCACCTACAGCGGTATCTCTTAATATCACTCGTGCCTATTTAAAAACATATTTTTGCCATTTGGAATCCTTCATTTTTCTGAAGAATGAGCTGTTGTGAATCTAGTTGACTTTCTTTTTAACAACTGGCGCAAATTCACATCTTTGCGGGTGTGAAGAGCTTTGACGTAAAATATTCACTTTTTTTTTTTTTTTTTTTTACATTTTCGTGTCGTTTATGACCGTCACCACTCCTCCTAGATATGAACACCGGTTTAGTCTGAGCTCAACAGTGTGAACAAGTGAGGACAGTTGTTCGTGAAGGACAAGCCAGAGTTTTGTGAGCTTGGTGACCAGTGTGCCGTGACCGTCTGGCTGAACTACAGCAGCTCCAACACAGAGAGGAGTTTGCCCGTGGCTTCCTGCTGCCTGTCTAAAACACCAAAGTTGCTGCTTTCTCAGCTTTTTGCTCTCTCAACATGAACTTGTTGGTCCCAGAGTTGGCTGACTTTTTCAGATGAGCGGTCATTTCTTTGGCTGTGACATTTTCTGTCTTATTCTTGCACACATGTAGCAGGATGGGTGTGACTGCTGTAAATATATTTCTGAGAAAACAGCTGTGGGACTTTCTTGAAAGAGTATATGGCTCTAAGGGAATAATACAAAAATAAACAATACTCCCAGGGGTCCAATTCTGTGTATAACTAGTGCTCTGTTAAATCAAGCATATATTTATTTTGCTTTGTTACACACAGGCACCTCCTGTTACTCCCAGGGGTATCCAGATGTAGCCTGCGGCGTGCAACGTAAGCTCCACACTCCTCATCGGAGATGCACAGCCACTTGGGGGTTTGCTATATAATAATTCAAGCTGAAACATCTGGAGTCAGATCTGGAGGCAAAATATATAACTCTACTATCTACTGTGATCTCTATGAGGAGCGGACGGTTTGCAGGCTGCGACATCACGACGAGATATGTCGGTGTAACGTCGCGAGCTGACTCACGGCACCACGCCTCGGGCAAAACTAACACAACTATTGCATTGCCACGCAGGTGGTGTTCACACAGCAGGTAATGTGACTCGACCTGTCTGCCAAGAACAGGCGCAGACAGGAGGGGAAGTGAAAAAACAACAGGAAGTATGCGAGGGTGCGAGCACGGAAGTTGACTAACCTCAGTGTATCACCTGTAAGACACAGATGCATGTGGATGTATAAACTCAGCAAACAGAATTAGGACAGAAAAGGCTGACAGAGGACCAAACTTTTCACATAACTGACAGAAAAACTACACGTACAGCTCGATGGTGGAGGTGCAGCGTACCCATAAAGGCAAAGGAATGCCGAGCAAGACACCTGACAAGTGTGAGCAACCCTCTTGGCATTTTCTCCTCTGGTGTGTAAATGTGAAGGAATGCGTTCCTGTGGGCTTTCCAGCTCAGGTAGTCGCAAGCAAACAAAGGTTTTAAACTATGTGAAGGTTAACCTGCAGATGGTGGCATGTCACAATGTCAATACAAACATTGTCTGTATAGTTAATCATGCTTGAAATGCCACAAAATCATCCATCAGCAGTTTCTATCTGTCTCAGAAAATGAAACAGTACTTCAGTCATGTTATCTCACAGCGCTGCCACAGTGCTGGCGTAATATAAAGTTTCATGGTGCAACAAACAGCATGATACCTGAGTTTTTCATCATCTTGAACAAACATTGAAAAAGGTGAAGATTAAACTTGCATGTGATTCGCATCAAACAAAGCCAGAGGTTGTCTTGCACCGTGTTTCCTGGTTAGAGAACTTTCAGGACGGCAGGCTTTAATAAATCAGTGCAGTTCAGACATAAGCATCCACTCGTGTGTGAGTGCTTTATTTATAGCATGTGCATTGCAGTAAGTGAGCATGTCATAACAGCTTTGAGCCCCAATCTCCCTTTTTTATATCAAACTAACAAAGTGTAAAAAAAAAAAAGAATATATAGAGATATAGCTGTGAGCTTATGATTGGATCTTGAGCTGATGCTCTCTTCACAGTGTAGTGGTGAGCAGCTGTTTTCTTCATTTAGGCCTACGGAGTCTGTATGGCTTCTCTTGACAGGCCTTCAGTGTTTTTATGTAAAGTTGGGTAACAAGTGGAGCTTGCTGCAGACAAGTCATCGCTTAGGATGCAGTGATGTAATACTTCATTTCCTCCAGGCTGGCCACTGTATGTCTCAGCGTCCTGAAAGCCTGCAGGCCTTTCTGTCCTGTGGTCAAAACCAAACTGCATCATCGTAAAACCTGAACCCACGAGACAACAACGCTACCTTTAGGAAAGCATTTTCAACAACACTTCTCTAACTTTAGAACAATTTGTTCAAACGCAATACAACCAAAAACATTGGGGGTACTGTTAAGTTTAGCAGAGCCCTAAAGTATGGTTGCAATACTCAATTTAAAATGTCTATCAATTCAAACGTGACAAACGTTGGTGCACGTGTCCATGCATCCACAACTTAAACATTAAAAGAGTCTATTTAGCCTACTGATAAATTCGGCCTATATATTATCCACCTATCAATTCTAATATTTAATATATTTTAAAATGAATGGCTGCTTTCCATGTTGGCAAGCCCCACTGCTACCAAGAACAAACTGAGGTTTCCGGTCGCAAAGTGTTAAAGTATTGTTTAAAAAAAAAAAAAAGAATTTCATTGGGTTTAAGTGCTGCTTGACGACGTGTACACCAGCCGAATCGTAGATAACCCTTTAATGATGAAGAAGAAAGCAATACTCTCACTTAAAACAGTGAGTTATATTGCCAGTAAGTCAAGAGGCGTTAAAATGCTCAATTTGTTAACTGTGATTGGAGCGCGACGGGAGGCAGGTGGTGGTTGTAGTAGTGCTGCATGGTGGTGGTGGTGGTGGGGGGGAAAGACACTGCAAAGCACATGACAAACGCGGTGACAGCGATGTTTTAAAAACAAACAATTACTCCGTTTTGCAAGTTAAGGAAGACTCGAACGATAACGGAAGTCACATTCAGAGCATACTTTTCCTCGGCACGTTTCCAAACGGGTGTCACGCACTGTAAACAAGTCGACGTGGATAACATGTTTACTATAATTACACCACGTAAACCTGCGGCGGTGGAGGGAGGGGGGGAAATCAAATCAAATAAAATAAAGCGACAGTAACGTAACGTGTGTGTTTAAATGTCTTTCCGCTGCCTTTCTTTACATTTTTTTGTTTTTTTTTTGTAAGTGAATTAAACCAGTTCCGACCGTGCACACATACCCTTCTGCGGTTAGTCTGTGTCAAATGCATCCACAGCTGAGCCTCGGACTGGACGTACCCAACTGTCAGTCTTCTTCCGAGAGGTGGTCGACGGTGGTCGTCAGCAGCATCGACGACAACGACAACGACGCCTTCTCCCCCTTTATGGTGCGTCGTTGCCGTAATCACCCAAAGTGTGTCCGTTAGAAAGAAACAAAACAAACACACACAAAAAAAACAACAACGTGTCGGTGCTTCCTGATTTAGGTACAGTGGTGATGCTGTTGTTTGTAAGGGGTGGGGCGGAATGCAGCTTTCAGTGCGCCAAGAAATGTACGCTTAAAGAGCACGTTGGTGCACGTCTGTGCATGATTAGTGGCTCGTGGTGCCACTGCAGGGAGGGTGGAAGAAACGTAGTGTTGTTGCGATTTCAAACAGGACCTGACACTGACAACAGCAGAAGGATTAGCTCACTGACGAGTCACGCAGCAGCAGCAGCGGTTGCGCAATACCGGGCAGCCGTGCCTTGCTCAAAGGCGTCAACAGGTTAATCAGGAAGGGACACTCTTCAATCGATCCTACTACACCCCCCCCCCCCCCTTAAAATGAAGTCGATCATGCTCTCATTCCCAGAATACACTTCTCCTTCTACATATAAACTATCATACCTCAAGATGTTCACAAGCTTCCTTTAAATAAGTGGGAAGTCCACATTTCTGGAGCTTTATTGAATGCCTACTGGTGCTGCATCACAAGAATCCTTTATATAGCCTACCATTAGACCTCAATGTACCCCTGAAGGAAGGCAAAACATCCTTTTAATTGAAGGTATCACTCATGAAGCCACAGATGCCTTGATTCCCCATTAATTTGAAAAGATGAAAATGACACCCCTTAAAAAAAATGTAAATCTCATTTCTCATTCTCACTTGATATTTATCCTTCCCCTAAATCTAAATCCATTAAACATATTTGACAGATCACTTAATCACCTGAAAGATTCATACAAAAAAATAATACCCCTTGAGGTAGAACCAATTAAATCTAAATTAAGGGGTTCATTTTGCGGCCACAAATCCCTAAATTTCCCATTTAATTAGAGTAATAATTTCAAAGATTTTCATCTAAATAAATGTATGTTAGTCACTGTCACAATACACAATGTTCACCAAACTTGTGGCATATTGAAAGCCTTTGTATTTGTAGTACGGACTGATAGATATTGGAAAGGTCACAAGCGACGCAGCGTTTTGACGCGTACTTCGTCATCCAGCAGTGGTTGTTACACCTGAGAGGGACGCAGCTCTCTCTTCTACTGCCAATTGACTGAGGGCACACAGGTGACACTGTGGATTTCTGGGAAGTGAAGTTCAAAAAGTTGCAATGACCGCAGCTGCAATTGCCATTTATCGCCATAGGTGCCGCCAAAGATAACTGAACAGAGATCTCCAGGATTGTTTCTTCAATTTTTACATAACAGTGGGGGTGTGAAGCATATTGTCAAGGCTTGCTGGCCTCTTAAGAATTTATAATTTTACATATGCCTTTTTTGCTAATTAGTGTTCATCCATTAACCCATACATGCATGGGTAGGTCAAAAGAATTACCACTATATAGATAGATAGAGAGAGAGAGAGAGAGAGAGAGAGAGAGAGAGAGAGAGAGAGAGAGAGAGAGAGAGATTTTAATCATCCCAACAGGGAAATTTAAATGTGGTCCAAAAACGAGGCCAAAAAACAAGAAGGATTACGAAAGAAAAATCAACCAATCAATACGTAAAAATGTTCTTAAAATAAAAAGTACACTAATTAGAGACCCAGTCCATTTATACCATATATTATGAGGCAGGATTTAAACAAATATTATTAAAACTGCTGTTAGCTATAACAATGGCAGGGTCACCACTGTGTTAAAAAAAAAAAAAAGAAGAAGTTATTTTAATGTATTTGATTCCTTTGCATGGGTAACATTAATTCACAATAATTATTTTGGAGATCTATTAACATTGCTGGATTCCCATGCATGCTTGCAAAGGTGGATACAGGGCAGTCAAAGTATGTTGTAAGGAAAGTTACATGTGCATATATTTGTTTTGTGAAGTTTTATTTGACTATTGTGAAGAAATAAGTCAATGACAACATTTACTCATCAGAAAATAGTTGGTGTCCTTATGTGGTGTATCTGTTGTGCTGTTTGTTTATGCATCAAAGATGATAAGTTACCCTGCACACATGCATCTAAAATGTATCAACAGCTGTCTGGTCTGATCCTCTTGTGAGTCTACTGTTCTGTACACAGTAGCAAAGCGTGTATAGAAAGTGAGTGGACAACCTGAACACAGTCCTGGTGTTGCGCATGTTAGTTCAGAGAACCGCTGGTAATGACAACATCTATGACAAGTTAAAATATCTGCTGGGAAAAAGGCTTGTTACTACTTTTCTTCAGTTAAACATTCTGAATATTTATGAAACCACTTTTTTTTTCAGCCTTTACTAATTTATACAAATGATTGTATAATTATTTTTAATGTGTGAAAAAGATGTAGCAATTAAAATGTTCTCAGTGGTTGGGTCGTCACCTGATTTCTCATAACAAACGGAAATCAAGGTATTTTAATATCTTTTTTGGTATTTTGAACCAGCTTATCAGGACACAATCTCTATCAATCTATGTGATGACTAAAGAGTGGCATGACACTATTTGATTTATGTTATTACATATAGTCAATCTTTTTCATTTCCAAGTTTGTATAATCCTGAGTGCTTTCAAATCATTTCATTGAGCTGGAAACTTGGTAAAAGTTCCCAAAGCATAGCTCTTTAAATTGAAGTGATTCAGGTGCTGACTTCAAAATTACAGCTGTTGAATAAATACTGTCTGCTCAGCAATATTCAACTTAAAAAAAATATATTTTACAGGCAAGAGCTACCATTAGGCAGTATGAAATTAAATACACATTGGCTGCTGATAATATCAGCGAATATTGCACCCAAGTGCTCTTAGAGGGAAAGCAATTTTTTCAGTAAAAGGTCATTTTAATTAGAGGGGTTATCTGTTTGCTTTTAAGGATTGATGCTTTTCTTTTTTTAATCGTCACCACAACAAATTTACTTCATAAGTTCCAGAAAAAGCCCTCCCTCTATCATGGAATTAACTGTGATGTTTACTGATTAAAAAAAAAAAAAAATACTCCATTTTTTCTTTCACCCATTGCCAAATATTCCATATTAAGTCTATGACTAGAACTCTGAGATGGAGCTCCAGGTGACCTCAATTCCCCTTCAAAATAACATGTTGTCTGGCAAAAATCACATTCTGCAGCACAAGAAGCTGCAGAACTACACAAATGCACACAAAGCTCTGCGTGTTTCAGATTGAAACAGCTGTCCTCTTCACATCTAGTGGCCACATTGTTTAAATAAACAACTGTTTTGTACTTGTGCATGCTTGTGTATCCATTAGCGCGTCGGTCTTGAATGAGGTGTGGTCTGTTGCAATGTTGCCCAATATCAATAATAATATATTTCCCAATATCACGGCAATATAGTTCTGCAGCAAACCAAACATGCATAGGTTATGATTTTGATGAGCGGTGAGTTGAAGTTAATGTGTATAGTAATGTCATTTAAGTAGTAATAATGTTTCGATGTTCTTGGCCAGCAGGTACTCCCTTATGCTTTCTAAATGAATCTGCCTCACCGCTCTCTCAGTTGTTGTTTTTTTGTGAGAATGACAGAGACCGCACTGCCAAAAACACTAAAGGTATTCCAATACTGGCTTACTATTTTCCTAAATTTTGTTAATTGACTTTTGTTTTGTTAAATCTAAATAATTAGGTTTCATGTCATTTTGGAGTTTAGTTATTTTATTAAAAGCACTACAATTAACTGTATCACTTCTCTTTGAAATATGAGAGCGAAGAGAGAGAGAAAGGCATTTTTTTTTTAAATAAAATATGTCAAACACGAGACCTAAATGTAGCCTGGTGCAGTTAAAATGACACAAAGCTAAAATGATGGTTCTTTATTTCGTGGCTACACTCACAATATGATGAAACCGTTAAATTGATTTGGAGTTCTCAGGTGGTTCACAGTGATTGTAATTCTAGGATAATTGAAAGTACCGAATACGTCTAAGTCACTAGAAGAAACTGGTGCACTACCTCAGTTTATAGACACAGCACATAAACTCAGCATGCAAATCCAGTGCATAGACAATGTCTAAACTCAGTGCATACATTTTAAGCATAGACCAATGCACAAGCTCAATGCATTACGTCATTGCCTAAACAAGTACATGAACTACTGTATAACTTCAAAGCATAATCTAATCCAAAAACTACTGCATAAAATCATGCTATAACAATGCATAAACAAAGCGGTTCATAAACAACTGAAGTGATTGCTCTTCTGTTGACACAAAATAAAATAAAACCCCTTGGGATCAAGAGTTGATACAATGGGAGGACATTTCGTTTGATTTCTTTAGTTCTATAAGACAACATCGATCAGATTTCTGTAAACTTGCCATTGTTAGCCAAGCAGATCATTCTCAACTTGCTGCATGCTCCATGTTATTTTATATGTCATTTGTTTGCCACTGTACCACTGAGTATTGACTTTCTTCTTTGAGATTTCACCGTTTGTCAGTTTATTCGTCCATAGGTAAGATGATCAGATTTTAGTCTGTAACACAATGATGCTGCGATGGCCCAAGAAATCGAATCGCCTATGATGATGGATCCTGGAGGAGCGGGTCCAATCCATATGGACTCAGAGCTCCTGATAGCATTTGTTAGTGCAGAGGTAGGGCTTTATGGGAGTCAGGGGGTGTGGGTGGGCGGAGAGAGGGGGAGATGCTGGCAGAATCAACAATCTGATTGCTTACCAGGAAGATCAGCCCAAGGCAGAGAAAATGACTCAACATTGTCAGTCATATAATAATAACCCATTAGCTTAGAGCCTGGACCGATTTCGACAGAGATACAGTAACTCGTCGTCATGGAAATAGTCCGGCCTCAGTCGAGGTAATGGGCCTAAAAAAGCATGGATTATCCATCACAGTAAATCAGGGGAAGGGAGAGTTGTTTCGGTGTCAGGGGAAGCGTGTGCTTATTGCTTGGTAAAACGTATGGGGTCATATTCCTTTACCCTGAACTACAAATCATGATATTCTCAGTTATTGACTAATAACAAAACTCCGTAAGCATCCCGGGGTGTCTGTTTTCACCAGATGCAGACCAGAACAGATGGTGAATTACAGGCCTGTAACAGACACATTTCCATGGTTTCATATTTGAATGTATCGCCACATGCTTTGCTTGATTAGTTCCTCGGAATAAATCAAGGTGTCTTACTCTCATCCATATTTGTCTGGAAGGTAATTATCCTGATTGAAAGTGTTCATGCATACTGCAGCAAGATGGCTTTCCTTTCATCCTTGAATGAAACGTAATGTAATCTAAAGGTCTTCCAGCTAATATATATTTACAGCTCACCAATGTTTTTTAAATAATGCAACCACAAGTGACCCATTCGGCTGTCAAGAAGGAGGAAAGGTCTGACAGGGTTGTATTAATCAACACCACGCTTCCCCTACCAAACGCCTCACTAATTCACAGGGTGCAATGCTCATACCATGCATGCTACGCTCATACACCTAAGTAAGACACTCCCCAGTACAAAGCCTTAGTAACAAGGTGAGAGTGTGCAGTATCTCACTGAGGTTATCAAGTGGGCACCTCCGTTCACGGGTGTTTCGTTGAGTTAGACTCACGACACCTCTGGAAGGCTCAACAGCAGCCCTGGCGTCCCAGAACTACTCCCTTCAAGACTCACCCCCACCCCCACTGCTCTACTGGTCTTACATCTGAACTAGTGTGACTTGTGCCTCCATACTTAGGCAACATTATCTTTGCTCAAAGTCACAAGATCACACCTGCTACACATGACCAACTATTCCCTCTCCACCACCAGAGACAACCTGCTATGACATGTGCCTATGTACTTTTTGCAATGTAGCCTATATATATTAACCTCAGTATTGTATTTTCTAAAGCAATCCAACATTGCTGTTAATTCATTGATAATGTTTGAATTTCCCATAATCTTTGCATAATTGCAGGATAGATGTATAGATGCATTAATAATTGTCACTTGTGGTATTGCAACAACAAAACAACAAGAAAACCTTGTAGTAATACCTTGCAGTGCAGAAAACATGTTCTCCATAATCCATAATTACAGAGGATATTCTAAAACTATTGACAAGACACCTCAGTTTAATTTTGTCTGTAATACAAGCAGGACAGAGAGGACTGAATGCTATTAAAAGTTCCAGACTGCATAGATTACAACTAGAACATTAAAAAAAAATGGATATGAATGAAACAACGTTTTAATGTTCATTGGACCTGAAGTGCTCTCTATAACTCTTAAGTTTAACTTTAGGAAAGCTGGTGCAGCTGGTTCCTGGCCTTGGATACAAAACAATGAATATTTAAATGAGAGTCACCCTGGCCAAGCATGAAACGATACAGGAAGCATAAAATTGGCAAAGTAATTGAGGCACTGACCTCAGTATTCATGGAAAATATTTCAGCATCTTTAATTCAGAGATGAGTTTCACTAATGCTGGTGTTAATTCATTCCAAGTAATCAGGGTTACTAAAGATATGCTTTTAAAAACACGACAGTACTTCCACCCCAAACGGCTCACCGGCTCGTTTGACGAGCAATTACATCTTATCTCTACACATTTGACAAATGAGCTCCAAAAAAGCTGGTGGATATTAAAGATGGCCTGGTTTCACCTTTTTAGGTTTAATAGAGTAAAGAGGGGGAAAAGCATAGATAACATCTCACAGCGAAACCACGACCACGGGAAGGCATAGCAATAAATACTAATCATTCTCACAAAGACTCAGAGAGGAAACTAAAGAGAACGGTTCAGTTTCCACTGAATATGTTTCTTTATATGGTGGAACAAACGCTTAAATAATGTTCAGCCTGTTAAAAATGATATAGGCCGTAGGCTAACACAAACATTAATTCATGGTTTGTTTGAAGTTGTGGTTTGACAATTTTATGTCTCTACCAAAGTCAGACTTTACTACTTTGAGCCCAAAGTCTCACAAGACTCAGTGAAAGAAAACAACTTTTTCATGCTTGTTTTTATTGGACAAAGCAGGACACTGATGCTTAAAATCCACCTGCTTGGCGGAAAGTATGCAGTGCAGCATTCCCAATTCAATTCAAGAAAACTTAAAACACTTAGACAGCATTTCCAGGTTATAAATAAAGTATCCTCTGCTCATTGAAACTCTTACAAAAGTGCTACTCTGATGTGCAGCAAAGCAAGTGAAAAAAACTACATTTACTGCAACTATTCGCTGCAACTGGGGATATTTTCCAGTATAATTATGCATCCCAAATGTTGGAGCTTCATACGCATTTACGTTTTAAAAAATGACTGAGATTAACCTGCATGACTTTCCTAAATCAAATTGACTGGTACAGTGTTCTCATTATTTCCACTAATAACCTACCCATCAAACACACAGACAGAAAGAATTAGAGCCAGAGACACAAATATATAGTCATTGTGCATGGCTTAAATCCTCAAATACACTTTGAACTATATCAACAATTTATTTCCATCTCAGATGGAAAAATAAAAACATCTTAAATACATCTCTTCAATATAAAACAGCAGCATCTAGTAGAAGTGATTCATAGGAAGTCCTCATAGATGTATCCAAAAAAATGAAGCGGACAAGTGACTGAAGACTGCTGATGCTGTTAATAGGCTGTCAGGTTGGTTTTGTCTTGTTATTCTTCTTACTGCTGAGATAAAGAGGCATTGTTGTTGTAATACTTTGATCACACATCACATTAAAAATTAAAGATATTTTAAAGGTATAGTCCAACTGTTTACTTTGGTGAGTCTGATGAAATAGACGTGATGATGTCTTCAGGGACACAAAATTGGGACTAAAAGTCAGGACATTGATTTGATTTTGACAATTCTTCTTGAACATTGTCTCTTTAAACCAAATCAGCCAAATACTAAGTAACTGTGGTACCTATTTAAGTAAAAGTTAGCTCGTGTCCTTTTTTTTGTAAACAAGGGTTCTGTTTACATTCACTGTTTCTCACCAAAATGGATCCTATTTCATCACTGTCAGTTTGGATTTCTCCTCATATTAAAGCGCTATTCACAGGGGTCTGTCAAGATCGATAGCAAAAGCACAAGGAATTGAATAATAATGTATTCATCCACATTAGCTCAAATCCATTTAAAGTTATACTTTACCACTGTATCTTCTGACCTGCCAGTAACGAAGGAATGTTTAATCTATTGGAAGCTCCAGTGTTGTCCTTTTTCATGCTCTGGAGGATATCTCAGAGCAGAGACTAGACCAGTGCCCCTGTTTTCCCAATCTGAAAATTGGCTGTTTTACCTTTCTTGTATGGATTAAGACCAAATAGTTTTTTTCTTGCTCCCCATAATGTCCGGCTCTCTGTCATTTGCTGTCTGTTTTTTTTTTTCTTTTGCCACTCTACTGATGGCCCTGTAAACAGAGGTTACTGAGCTGAGGGGTTAACTGCGACCCATCGACCGGCTCGTCAGAGATCTTCTCCAGGGCCAAATGAAGCTACGTTCCCCGCAAAGGAATATTGAACCTGTGGGTAGGAACCGGCCCTACAGCCCTGTTTTCTTTTTTTTAGAAGCAAGTTGATTTTTCTGAGCTTTCACACCAGAAGTAAAGGCATCATCAAATCACACTGTGTGGAAGTGGAACGGACGTTATGCCACAACCACAACTTCGAATGGCAATGTTACCTTTTTTGTGTCTACAGCCACAGTGTTATATGACAAAGGGCACAAAAATTACAAAGGCAACGATCTCAAGGACGATGTATGGAGAAGCATCGTTAAAACATCACGCAATCAGGGTAGTGAGTAGTTTATACAGTTGACTTTTGGATGTAGAAGAGTCAGTGGTAAACAACCAACAGTTTCACAGCAGGTTTAGACAAAATCTCTTATGTCAAGTGAGGAGGATCGGGACAAAATCTTCATCACTGGATGGTGTTGCATGCATTGTTTTTCTGAAGAATGAGCTAACATGAATCCATTCAAACCTTTTCTTGAACATCTGTCACAAATCCACATTGCTGATGGTGTGAATAGTTTTGCTTGCTTTTTCATGTTGTTTATTCATCAACCCCCCTCCGATGTGTAAAGGTTTTGAAAATGATAAAGGTACAGTTACAACATCATGAGAGCATGCTGCCTAGTGAGCTAACGAAAATGATAGTCAATTAAGTTTGGCATTTACAAACAGACATTCATATGGAATACATCTATGACAAAGCCAGTGAAAAAAAAATCAAGTATACAGGGGATGATATATAGGGGATGCAAAATGTCAATAATATACACAAACTGTATCATATTACAATGGGTTTTATCTATTTGTTTTATATTGGTCGTTGTGTGTCTGACCTTTGAATAACAATGATACTATCCATTTAGAAGTTAAATGCAATCATATCCAAATAGATGAACGACTGTTGATATGTGTGTACCATTTCTGTTTGTTGGAGGTGAGAGGAGCAAAGAGCTGCACTTTTGGCCTTTGGAAGTCTTTCAGGAGCAGAAACCACTTTGACCAATCCTCATCTATGGCTTTCAGCTTTGTTGCTGTTGTTGCTGGCAATGAAATGAAATGAAGTGGAAACCCTTTCATTTTGAACACTGCTGAGTCTGATGGGACACAAGTCAATACAAAGGATGTCAGTACAGGAGAAAAAAGGAAAACAATGGACATTGGAAAGGATCATGGCTTCTGGTATGGAAGCAATCACTGTCTGCAAGGACATACGATAAAAAAAAAAAAAAAAATCAACAAGATAAATTTTTCAAAACTCTGTATGTGCTATGAAATATTTTACAAGAAGGCATTAAAGAAAGGAAAATAAAGAGGGTCTGTCATCAGAAGAGGGAATAGCTTCGCTTTGCTGTAGAGTCAAATTGGCTTAGAATTAGATTTCCATTTCTTTTGTGATAGTAAATCAGGTCTAGGTGCTTACTGTCAAAGTGCCTGTATTTAGCAACTGTGCCGTTTGGACAAGCTGTTCAGACGCTTGTAAGTTTGTGATGTCACAAACACTCATTTCATGTCTGCCTGCAGCATGACCAACCTTTTAAGCCAAACAAAACATTGAGCGGCCATTTTGTTGCAGAGCCAGGAAGGTACAAGACCAACCTGCGGTTGGCCTGGACATACGTCACTCAGAAAAGTCAGCCAATCAGAGGAGCAGGTCAATGATATCAATGTGCCTTAAAGACACCAAACAGCCTGTTCTTGGTCAATGTCCAGGTAGAAGCTTAAGATAGGAGATGTAAAACTACATCGAGACGATGTTTGGTACTTAAAAACACAAAGATATTTACACTGTAAATTAAACAACTGAAAAGTCTGAAATGTACAACCTATCAAGTAGTTTAATACAAATCTTGCAATATATAGCCCTGCACTTTGAACTGCTGCATTTGATAATATGGAAGTAATTACCTCTAACATTGAAAAAGTCTTAAATCTTAAATTTTCTTAAATTAGTGATTGATATAACACAGCAATATATTGAGTTCATAAAAGTTTTTGAGCTGAATGCTTTAAGCTCTGTTATATGTTTGCAAGCAAATTTGTCATATGGGATTAGTTCATCTGACCCGATGGGGGAAAAAAAGCTATAGTTCTGTCTAGTTCAGTTTATTAATAAAGGTGTCACAATGACATCCATACGGTTTAATTACTTGACAATCAAACACCACAGCAAACACCCAAGGTTTTTAAAACACTTAAAAATCAAGTTCAATGCTTGTTTAATGTCTTGGGATTTATTACCAAGTCATGTTTTTTAATAGGTGGGCTGTATCACATTCTGTCACTTATGATCAAGTGTGAACGAGTGCAGAAACATCAACCCCATGGCTTCATTCTAAGACACAAAACTGTGTTTTGTGTCATCAAAAATGTGATGATCATTTAATTATTTTAATAGCTTAAAGCAAAAAATGTCAAACATGATCAGAATCCTACTCCTCCCTTGTAAGGATTTGTAGCATAGATTGTTGCTTAAAGGACAAGTCAAGCAATGTGAAGATGTGACCTTGAGCTCCGTGAAATTGTGAGTGGCATTCCTCACCTTCTTTTCCCTGTGTTTAAGGTGCAAATAATTCAGCAGCAACCACATACTCAGCAATAATAAAAAATAAATGTACACACTGCCTGACCACACGGCATGTTTCACTGCATACGGTCAGCTTAGTTAAGCACATGTTATGACGGTCACAGCCAGTGGGATTCTGGAGATAAATATTGTTGCATTGCTGTTTCAATATTGCGTTTTCAGT
The DNA here is from genome assembly GCF_029030835.1 of Brachyistius frenatus. NCBI lineage: Eukaryota > Metazoa > Chordata > Actinopteri > Embiotocidae > Brachyistius > Brachyistius frenatus. The sequence continues at coordinate 503,332 of NW_027210613.1, read as the reverse complement.
AAATAAGTGTATTCTAGGCTCAGCTCAGTAGGTTTTCCATCATAGTGAACAGTAGGTCAACAGGTCACACATGACATTTTCATCAACAGCTCAACTTGGACTTCAGCACCACCCCTCACATCTTCTGAGGAATGTGCACATCCTGAGGGAGCACAGTGAGAATGACTTTGGGTCAAGAACTTTAAAAGGAATTTTCCACTTTTGATTTGAATCTTAATATTCAAAGTTTCTCAGAAATGCAACATCTTTTGTTATTTCTGTAAGAAAATATGACTTTTTATGGATTCCCTCTTTTGGATCTCAAAGATTTTTGTAAAGCTATATTAATAACAATCAAAATCCTTTGCGGTGTGTGCGATAAGGGATGAGAGACGATTCAATGTTCTGGGAAATTGTTGTTATTTTGTTATTTTCTAGGTGTTTGGTATATTTATTGGGAAAGTAAGGTGGCTCTGAGGCTATCTTAATCTCTCCAGATTTTATGTAAGATACATTCAGAAGCTGAAATGAGTTGGGCAGCACAAACATGCCACTCAAACACAAAACTTTTTATTTTAACGTTTCTCTTCTTTTTGTCAAAAGAGAATGAAAGTCCAATAAATCAATCTGAGCAAGACTGCCAAACGAGATTGTTTTATATTGAAATTTTGATAGCCAAGGCATTAGCCTAATCACAATTTTGCACCTGGGCCTAATGTGTCATTTGAGTCTGATTAGGAAAATGACTGGTGTCCGCATTACATAGGGATGGTTTCAGAAACGTAGAGAACAAAACGTATCCCAATAAAAAAAAAAAAAAAAAAAATCTTTCTCAGCATTTCATGGTTGGGAGGTGGTATAGGTGCTGACGTGAATGGCACGGCGCAGCCCCTGTTTTAATGTGAGGGGGAAAAGTCCAGACGCAGAGAAAGAGGCTACAGACTGGATCAGAGCGGTCGGTGTGCAGAGGCATCAGGTGCGCACCGTGACAGAGAGACTCCAAGACGCACAGCGGCAAATGTGATTAACGCTGAACAGACAACTCGATAGCTTTGGAATATTTGTATACGCGTAGTCACCACTGGACTGTTTAAAACTGAAGCGGGTGGATTTACTCAAATTTGTAGTCAAAAATAGAGGAGAGCAGAAACACAAGCCGGAGCGCTATGGAGACGCACCGAACCATAAACTCCTGTCCTGAAATCTCCGTATCAATGAAGCAGCAGGGGAACAGAGACCTCCTGTAGGTCACTTTGTCAATATTTCACCAGAAGGAGAAAGAATAAATCATGAACTTTTCAGAGTCTGGTTGGCTCTTGGAGGAGCCGTGGAACATCAGCAGGGCGGAGGGAGAGGACCAGAAACTTTTGTTCGGGATCGGTACAGATAATTTCATCACGCTGCTAGTTTTCGGGCTCATCTTTACGCTCGGCGTGCTGGGCAACTCCATGGTGATCACCGTGCTGGCACGGAGCAAACCAGGGAAACCGCGGAGCACCACCAACATATTCATCCTCAACCTGAGCATTGCAGACCTCTCCTACCTGCTCTTCTGCATCCCTTTCCAGTCCACCATCTACATGATGCCGACGTGGGTCCTGGGCGCGTTCATTTGCAAATTCATCCACTATTTCTTCACCGTGTCGATGCTGGTGAGCATCTTCACGCTGTCTGCCATGTCCGTGGACCGATACATTGCTATCGTGCACTCCAGAAAGTCCTCCTCGATCCGGGTGGCGAAACATGCTCTGATCGGGGTGGTGGTGATTTGGTTACTCTCTCTGGCCATGGCTGCGCCCGTCATGTATTACCAGAACATTTTTCTCAGAGGGGAGAATCACACTTTCTGCTGGGAAGTGTGGCCAGATCAAAACCAGAAGAAAGTCTATGTGGTTTGCACGTTTGTTTTTGGTTATGTGCTGCCTCTGCTGCTGATTTCGTTCTGTTATGCAAAGGTAAGAAAAGTCATAAACATGAGCCATCGGTTATTACTGTAATTACCGAACAAACAAAAGTATATTTGACCTTTATTTCCTTTTTCACAGGTGTTAAATCACTTGCACAAAAAACTAAGAAATATGTCCAAAAAGTCAGAAGCATCAAAGAAAAAGGTATGTATTAAGTCCGTTTTTTGGATGCCTGGGTGTTAGTGTCTATGTCATGCATTATATGTTACAACAATCTGTTACAAACAAAAAATGAATACTGCATTTTGTTCGTTCATGCATCAAATTTATGGGACTTCAACAATAAAAGTATGACTAAAATCAGACAAGTTATAGTTTAAAATAATAAAAAAAAAACTATCTTTCACTTTAAATAGAGTGTTTCCACTTAAATGTGACCCCTGAGCCCTTAAATTCAGCATTACATCATTATATGTCATGATGATGATTACTATGTCACTAATAATGATGATGATGAAGAAATAGGATGTCGCCTTGGACATACATTTTAAGAAAGGGCACACATGTTGAGACACCATCCATTTATCTGGATCAGAGTATTTCATGGTTCACGGAGCTGCAGCCTCATCTCCTGTTGACATATGGTCTAATTCAAAGCAAAGGTCGTGTGTGTTTGGCCTTTAGGAAGATGTATATCACAGCTCCCGACCCTGAGTTCAACACACGTTATTCAATGAGGTACTGGACTTTCTGTACCTTTATCCCCATTTTAGCAGGCAGCTGATGGAAATCATTTCAGAACTGAAATAATGCATATTGATGCCCCAATGCTTTACTGTTAACTATCACATGTGAGCGAAGAGGCCAAAAGGCAATGTCCAATCCAACCATCTTTTTTGGTCGGAGGTCATTTATCTTCACGGAGAGACAGTTATCTGCCGTCGCCTTCTTGATTGCCGATGTGTGCATTGTTCTTTACAGCTGGTTAGTGTAGCGGCACAATCTGCTAACTGCCAAGTGCATGGAGCCAGGGGTACAGACTGCTGGTCAGTCAGGAGGGGTTTATGAGAATATACATGTACTTTGATTTTCACGTCTCTACAAACATGCTTTATTGCAAGAGGTTAAACACGTCCGTGGCAGGTAAAACAGAAGCTTCAGATAGTCTGATGATTTACTGTGATCATCACGTGGAGCACAAATAGAGAAGGTTACACCCACAGCTTTGTGATATATATGGTTGGCAAACAGAGCATCACATCCAAACTGTGTTACATTAATTATGTGGGGTAGCTACTGTTTAACTATAATGTCAGAGGACACAGTTGGTCAGGTTGCACTTTGGTTAGTATTTACAGAAAGATCATGGTTTTTGGTTAAATTAAGTAGCCTATTTTTTTCATACAACTTACGTCTCTCGTGACACTTAAATAACGTTCCGTTACGTATGGTACGCGACCTAAAAGCATTACGCAAGCTACTTTACGTACATAACTTAAAATAAGTCAACATTTATTTTTGTTTTTACACGGGACACAAATAACGGTGTCTTGGTGTCAAAGTCCGTCCAACCACCACTAACCTCCTTCGCTCCCTAGTAGTTACTACGGCCACTAGAGGTCGCAACTACGTTAAGTTACTGTAACCATCTGGCCGAGTTTTACCAGTGGGTTTAGTTGGCTTACTTGCCCATATATTTGGAATAGATGTGTGATGCTAACTACCTGTTCAATAGAGTAATAACAGCCGGATTGGGTGGTGAAGTATTTAATCATAATAAAACATATTTTACAGTGTAGCACGGCTTTCTCTGTTATATCAATGGAAAATGAATAATGCACATGCAGCAGATAGACCAGGTCTTTGTATTATGTAATATTAATTTATGCAGGTGGGCTTTAAGGATATGAGCTGTATGCCTTCATACAGCCAAACAAAGTTTAAATCGAGTTTCATCGCAGTAATAAGAAATCAGCCACAGAATCTGTTGACACTACTTTCAAACTTTTAGGGTGAGAAATAAACTGGACCAAAAGCTCCCCACAGGAGACATGTCGCACTTATTTCCATGGAGTGAAATGAAGGTGAACGTGCTGCCAGGCAAAACATGTTTCACAAGAGTAAACAAACTTTGGCATGACGCCTCTTCTGTCACAGGTCTTGTGACGACTCGACTCCCTGGCTGCCTTGTCTTCGCTCTAATTAGTCAAAAGTTGCACTTCTTGTGTCCTGTGGTAAACTCCACACACCATCACTGTCCAAACCTCGCGGCACAGTGCGACCGAAACATGCCCATGAAAGCCTGGCTAACACCAACACAGTCACCGTGACTAAGGTGATTTAATGTGAATAACCTCAACTGCAGTTTGACTTTTTGGGAGTTAACGTGAAGCGCGTTCATCCTGAGATATGAGACAAGAAGATCGATACCTATCTCATGTCCACAGCCAAGACGTGGTTGGCTTAGCTTGGCATTACCTTTGAAAGCAGCTAGCTGGTCTCTGTCCAAAGTTAATGAAATATAGGCTACCTGTCAGCTTTTTTTGCCTCTTATCTGCAGTACTAATAATTTGTAAAAAACAAACAAACTGAAACAAGCCGTGGTTTAATGTTGTTATATTAGTCTAAACACTAAGGTTTTTGGTTTAATGTAACTTTAAAACGCTAATGTGGCTTTGCATCCATTTTGACACTTTGTTTGATACTTGATGGTGTCTTTCTTTTCACAAAGTGGGAGATATTTTAGCAGAAACTCCCATCATCTCTGACTCTGAATTACAACTCAGACGTTGAAGTGAAGGTTTTCCCAACTGTTTATAATTGTTTGTAATTATGGTCGGGATTACATACTGTGAATGTGAATGTTGTGGTACCTTTTTCTTGGCAAGGGGCAGTGACTGCCTGGTGTTTCCAACTTGTTGCCTGGCAAGAAATAATCCCATAAATAACCCAACATAAACTCATAATTGCTTCAATTTTGTTGTATAATTTACACAAATAAAATGTACAGCATGTTAATGAGCTTTAGAGTTGCTGTTCCCTGTTCCCCCTGAGTTTCTAGTGTTTGTAGCCTACTAATTCATATCAACCATTTCTGCAAGACAGAAGGAAACATTTTTCCAAAAATAGAACTATTCCTTTAAACCTAAACTAAATTACCCCCTGGAAAACTCATGACAGCACTGACTAACACATACTTATGAGGTTGGTGTCATCTTCTTTTATCTGTCTAAAAACATTATTGGAAATGTCATACAAGCAATGGTTCATTCCATAGAGGATGAAAATGAAATGAGACAAATAAATAAATTGCAGCCGGGCACACAGTGTCCTTGGTGGAAATATTTGTTGTTCATAGGGTCTTAGTAGTTTACTGCTGCTGCCAGGCAGTACATATAATATCAGTGTCAGCTGGGAAGAACTAGGTTATTCTCACTGCTGTTGTGACATGCATCTGGACAACCTTATCACTTTCAAGCACCCATCGGGAGAAAACACAACCTTGAAAAGCCAGATTCTATGAACAGCCAAATCGAACTAAACCTAGTAAATCCTCTTAAATCTGTCAGAAAGGTGTTTGTGCAAAGTTGTGACAAACTTCCCTCTGCTGTTTTTCTTTCATGTTCGTGTTGGTTTTGTCTTTTTTTTTTTTTTTTTTTTTTTTTTTAAATGATGCCTTAAGTAAGCTGGTAATATCCCTAACGAGAACAAGAGCTTTGGAGTTCATTTCACTTGGCAAAAGAATCATGTTTTAGTGTATTCTCATTGTTGAACCTGAGGCTAAAAAGTAAATAATCAGTAATCAGTGGTAGGTTTAGGAGTTTGAATCAGTCAGGCATCACAGACGCAGCTCATGGTTCATAGACCATTACAATCTGAAATGGAGTGTTACTTTAACTGAAGGCCTTACCTGACACCCTGCATAACACAGTCATTTCTTATTGGGTCCTAGACTAACATGAAGCAACATTAAATTAGCATTTGGAAGGACATGGGAAAAATGTAAATTTAAAGCAATATTTTCACTCCTAAACAAGCATCTTTGCATCTTTAAATGTCAAATTTCAATGTCATCAGGAAGCTATGTTAATAGCAGAAATTTCAGAACAAATGACAAAAACACAATAACCATTTTTGTTGTTTGTCCTCGAAGAAGAAATGTCTGTCTCATGGTCTGATATCTAGCCATATCACCGTCATATCTAGACATTGATCACTTTGAATATATTGCTGACCGACAGTCTGAGATGTTAAACAATAAGAAGATGGATTATTGTAAAGTTAATAGGTTTTTAATCAATTTAAATCATTTTTCACGCGAGAATCTTTTGACAGAAGGCTGAAGAAAATGTTTGTTTTTATTAGTTTTCTCTTCCTGTGGTGATGCTGCTGTTTATGTTAGCCTAACAAATGGCTCTCATTTGGTTGAGTTAAAGATATAAATGTGATATGGAGATTATACAAACAAAGCACTGTTATTAACATACGACTGCACTAAAACTGTGAACGTCTCCCTGGTGTTGATATCTCAGGCCAATATAAACTTTATATTTAAATTTGTATGTAGTCCTGCATGTGATTGATAGGATTCAGTTGTGTTAACATTTATTTTAAAATTGATCAATACTGCTGTCGTAAGAGCTTAAACTGAAATGATGATAAAAAGACATTATTTCAAACTGCACAAACATTCAACCAGACATGTTATCAGTGTTGTCATAGTGCTTTAGTTAGTTCATGATGATCTGGGCTGAAAAGTTCACTATTTGTGTAGTTGTGTCTTTTTTTTAAAACCTAGTTTTTGAGCTATTTAATACCTGTACTAATGTATTTGGCCACCTTGGCCACAGGGAAAGAAGTTGCAGACACAACCCCGACATATTACCATCTTAATTTGTTAACATGAATGTGTGAGCTTTCACAAACCAATATTATTTGGAGTAGAGTTTCTGGGCAAGTATTCAAAATTACCCCAGGGTCCGAACCCATTAGGATATAACGACTGAAAACGATCCCAAATAGAATATGGCCAGACCCTTTCTATTTATGCAGTTAATTTGGGTCTGGTATTCAGGCTGTTATGGTTCATACAATTATGACTCCTAAAAGCCACGGAAATGTAACTTTTGGTGAGAATCCTGAGGTCTTACAAGATTTACAATTATAGAAATTGAAGTTTGCTCATTACTCGTTACATTTGTCTTAATATAAATATTAGAATACTCCAAGCAGACAGCTTATTCCGCCAATTTCCTCCCTGCCCTGCTCTGGACGAGGGTGGAGAGTTGGCTACCGTATGGGCGAGGAGAGTGACCAGAGAGAAGCCATACCACCACACTGAGGTTAAGGTTTTGTGTGGTAGGCCAGGGACAGACAGAGACATATTGTCGGAACATAAAGTCGTCATCAATCCCTCATTAGTTGTCGGATGAACCCACACGTATGTGTGCTTATAAACGTAAATGGGATCCAATTTCAATTCAGAACATGTGATCTGCTGTTTATGTTTATAGCAGCTCAATAAATGCTGTGAACTCTGCTGTCTTCAGCCACTGCCCGCACCAATTTCATCTTATTTACCATTCATTGCATTAGACAGTTGTTTTCTGTTACGTACATGTCACTGATAAATCCGTGACCCCATAAGCCTTTCGGATGAGAAACTTCGACACAGACCTACAGACTGTAATATGTAGCTCTGTGTAGCTATGGCAGTGTACACATACCTTATGTGATTTGAATGAGACGTGATTAGACAAACTTCTCCATTATTTTATTTTCATCAACAACCTTGTCTCCTCTGCAAGTGAATAAATGACAAGCATTTGTATAATGGCTGATGCTGACATGAGGGTCATCTAAACATTTCGTGGACTCCAGCTGGATCTCTTTAGCGAAATGTCAATTATGTGATTTATGCTTTGATGGTCAGTTTAATGTAATACAATTACGTTTTTATGAGGCTTGATAGGAGATGCACGCGAATGAGCCTGCTGTATCAATTGATCTAATATCATTAATTTAAAGCTGCCTTAAACAATGTCTTATATTAACAATGGGTCAGATGACTATGTATACTGTGAAAGGGGACACTTGTAGTAAGAAACCTATAAAGAAGTATTACCAAGTCAGTTTTTTCCCTCCGTTGTAAAGAGCACTTATATGTCATTATAGGTCACTGTTTTTGCTTTACAGCCTGTTGCTCTGCTATTACAAACCTCGTTTTCAGTTGCAGCAGGTCACTGTTAATTAGAGATGGGCACTTCACTGTCATACCAGGCCTGTTGTTTGCTCTGCCGGTCTAACATCAAACTTCGTCTGGTGACAAAGCTAACATTGATTGTTGGTCTGTGGCATGGATCGTCTGCTCAGCAGTTTGCCCACAAATGACTCTGCACAGCTGTGGTAGACTTATGATACGCCATGTTCACCTGGCAGGGTTAACACTGCACCTCAGGCACACAGACAGGTGGGTTTTGTTTAACATTTGCGGGATTGTGCATCGTGAATTGGTCCCACAGGGTCAGACTGTCAACACCAAAGTACACTGTGACATTCAGAGGCATCCGAGGGAAAACATCCAGGCCTAACAACCTTAACTGTAACGCGATGGCACCTGGGTTCTCCGAAATGACAATGCCGCGAGAAATTTGTAGTCTTTAGATGGTATATGTCAGAAGTGCGGTATATTATATACAAGATAGAATAACAATAACAGCAGAGCAGCAGTAAAATGTTAAAGGAAATAAATTCTCCATGGTACCATAGCTCTCAAAATCTTTGAATTCCCTTAGCCCAAATAAGACGTTGTCCTGAACACAGCATGTTGTCACTGAGGTCAATGATGAAATCTCTCTCCTACTCCTTTCTGCTTTCTGTTTCTCCTTTGTGGATTTCAGACTGCTCAGACGGTGCTGGTGGTGGTGGTGGTGTTCTGCCTGTCTTGGCTCCCTCATCACATCGTTCACCTCTGGGTGGAGTTTGGTACCTTTCCCCTGAACCAGGCCTCATTCGTGTTACGGGTGGCCGCCCACTGCCTGGCGTACAGCAACTCATCCGTCAACCCGGTCATCTACGCCTTCCTGTCCGAGAACTTCAGGAAGGCTTACAAGCAGGTGTTTAAATGTCAGATCGGCACCAGTGACTCCCCGCTCAATGACATCAAGGAGACCCGCAGCAAAGCAGACACGCCGCCTTCGACTAACTGCACCAGTGTCTGACTGACTGTGGCTGGTGATATGAAAATGATTTATTCCAGCGGTCACACTGGAACACACTGTTAGCCAGTCTTCAGACAAGAGTGGTTGTGTGTCTTGGATTGCAGTAAGTATGGTTTCTTGGATATTACTACGGTTGTATTATTCCACAAAAGCGCTGTTCATTTTACCTGGGCTAGAGGGATGAAGCCACGCCGGCTAAAGAACATGATTACTCTCCCTTTGATCCCTGTCTTTTCCTGCATCTCTTCTTTCCTAATGAAAACCTGTAGAGTCTGAAACTCAGGAAAATGATCCTCCCTGAAAGTGAAACTTATTTTGATTGTAGACATTATATATACATATATATATATATATATATATATATATATCACCATGGCCTATTTACAAGAGAGTACATTTAAATTAACAACTTTTTAGTAATAAAAGTAGTAATAATCTCAATTAGTGAGCTTTTTTAAGAAAGAGTTGCATTAAACTGCATCAACACACTCACCTTCTGCTGCTAAACTGTTGTTTGACTGCTTTTGATGTCTGAAGAATGGAGTAGTAACATTTTACAGACTTGTGATGTGTTTTTTTTAGGAACCAGCAAAAGATTGGAATTTCAAATTCATACTGATCCCAGTATGCTCCATTGGCTAGTTAGCTGTCTTACCAGGAGGTAGATGGTGGGTCCATGTCAATTTCCTGATGCTTCACTTCAGTGGAGAAACTGGTTCAGGAGGAGGTGTTAGCTTGTCCAACATGAATCAGGACCAAGAGGCAGCTAGACGCTGTGAAAAAGAGAAGAAATGCAGCATCCATTAACTCTAAAATTGTTCAATTCAAACAATTCACCTGCCAAGAAGTAAAACAGAGAAAAGCCTCATTTACATGTTGGAAATTACATTTATTTTAGCTTGGTAACATTATTACTTTCATTATTACTACTAATTCATCAGTGAGATTTTAGATATTCTACATTCATTAGTTTCGTAAAACTGTCAACTTTTTGACTATGGTAAATTCTACTAATATGCAAGGAATTCTGGGTAAATTAACACTATTTATAAGATTAAAAAAAACCACAACTGATTGATCAACTACATCAAACAGTCATGTTTTTTTTGTCACTAATTGCCACCATGGAAACATAGCTTCTAGTTCACTTAGCTTGAATAAGAAGTGGCTAATTTCTAACATGAAAAAGCCAGTTTTTATGTTTGTTAAAATAATCTTCGAGCAAAGTAGAACTGTCTGAATACTACAGACAATAGGATCTAGTTTAAATATGGTGCAAAGTGGCGCCGAGTGCAACACAACTGTCCTTGCTAGTTTGAGTCTAGCGCAGTTGTCATTTTGTTTAAATAGCAAATTTACTGGCGTCCATCTGAATGACCACGGGCGTGTTGGTCTTAAAATGAGGTCTAGTCAGGCACATTGTTGGCACATTGGTATTTTAAGGCAGCGGAAAGGAATTGTGTGATGGACCAACAAAAACCTAGTCTTAAATCAGTGGTACGGTATTGTTCTTTGTTTTTTTTAGAGTGCATTACTGAGTAATATATGCTTACATAGGTGGCTGCACAACGCCTACTTATTATACACAGCAGAGCAGAAACATAAAAAAGATTTGAAAATAAAAAGATAACTCAAAAATTCGTCTTGCAAACATCATTCTGCTCAATCAGTGGGGGAGCAAATCTTGTTCCTCTGCAGAGCGGTGTTCTTTTCTTTGATTTGGCAAATCTGCCATTATAACGGAAATCTGCCAAGATGCAGGCACACCTGGCTCTTAAAGGGAATTAGACATGACACAGGTTTATCTTGGCGCCAAAACATACCCGTGATTAACTCAGAGAGTAAACACAACCCCTTGCGCCTTACTTTGCGCTCAGATTATCTCAGATTATGTGCTTGAGACCGTGCGCTTATATCAGTAAAAAAGAGCCAAATATCTTTGTGAAACCGACCCCTGGTGTGCAACGTGCAGCCACCAGAGCTACACTAGCTGCTGATGGGCTGCAAACAAGCCTGCAGCACCTCTCAGTGAGGAAACTGCTGGCTGGGGGTTGTTCAACTACGTCTTGTGTATTTCTTTTAAAAATGTACGGTGCAACATGTGAGTGGTGAAAAGGTACATCGGATCTATGCTCCATTATGAGAGAAAATGTATCAATTCCCTTTTCCCTGCATATCACTTGTGATGAAAGGTTATCACTGTAGATAAGAAAAAAAAAAAAATCATTGTCATTGCACTCAGTATGATTAAAGACTGTATTTTAGATATATTTGGTTGTACATATTATGAACACTGAAACTGACTTTGACTCTATATTTGGCTGTGATGCTATGTTAAAGTGTTTTTGGATTGTGCTGTATGACTGAGCTACTATAAATTGTTGTATGTGTTCCTATAAGCTCAGTGCTTGTTTTGCAGCCTCTCTGTTGCCATGTTTGTAACCAGCAAACAATCTAAAAGGAAATCCTGTTGAAATGAAAAACTCAGATGTTGTATGCCATGTATGTGAAGTGCAAAGTGTCCACACAGCAGCTTTTACCTCAGTCTAACAAGATCATTCAAATTAAATGTGTGACCTTTAACCTGGACCGTCCCTATCGCACAGCATATTTTGTACATCCTCGGAAGTTGACAGGAATTTGTTGCATCCGATCTTCAAATTTTAACATAAAATGAACCCACAATAAGCTCAACATAGATTTTCAGCCTGAGTTTATGCAACTGTGTGTCAGTCTGCAGGAGATGTTTCTTTTTTCTTTGCTGCCGCTGCTGATAGGACTGAATAACACCGACTTCAGTCTAAGATGAGGACCTAATCAGTGTAATCATGAGACTCTTATCCTCTTGTCAACGAGGATCTCAGATCTGAGAGAGTCAAAGATTTTTTTCCCACAGAACAGACAAGGTGCATTTGATGACTTTGCTTACTATAATGCTGACTGTACAGACGCTGAAGCTCACTCATGCCCACACAGGACTGATGGAGTTTTTTTTAAATGGGACATGTGCATGGAAACCTAATCCTGGAGGTGTAACGTGCCTCACTATTTACTGGCTGAGATTACGGTGGAGACTTGCGTCAGTGTGAAGTAAGGGAATATCTTTTGCTGAAGTGGAACATAAATAAGTGTTTTTTTTTCTTCAAAATGCTCAAATAGAGAGCTCAAGAACAAACTATTTTCCAAGCAAACAGTCTTATTTGATTTGGTGACACTTAAGATTACAGCCCATGAATTACAGTGTAATTAAGTCATATATACTTGGGATATCAGGATAATATTTACTCTGTACTTTGACAAATCTACATATGAAATGGAGGTTAGAGGATAGGGAATAATGGGTAGCAACTATTACTCTGTATTTGTTGTTGCAGCATAGATTCATATATTACTGAGTAACAAGAATAATGTGGAAAACAGTCACAATATTGGGTATTTGGTTTAAGAGTATGATATATGAACAAAATATGACTTTACAAAATTTAAGAGTTATTATCATTTTTAATGCACGATTTTTTATTCCTGGCAAACAGAAGTTCAACCTCACTCTTTCGTGATATATGATGATATAAGAAGAACACTAATGTAGTTTTGGAACCACATGACAGTGAAAACTGATCATCACATCATCAACAATTACTACTTATCATTTCATGAGTTCATGAGTACCAACTATTGGGGTGATGAAAAAACAAAACAGTGTCTTGTTCACCCTCCTTTTTTTACTGTAACTATAGCTGCAGGCTATTCGGGCTGTAAAATGAAGCCATTTTTTTCCCACCTTTTATGTAAATATTGTGTATGCCGGCTGTAATATATAACCTTAATGATTTGATTACAATTACACAGTACAGTGAAGTCTTTACGAAGTGGAACACAATACATGTTCCAGCTCAACGTTAAAACAAATCTCACAGCGTTCAGTAATACTATACGGCATTTTACAGGACTAATAGGCGCTGCTTGTTGGTCCGTCATGCACACTATGTAATATGAACTGTGTAATTATATAAGTAATTACAATGTGTTTTTATACATGTATCTGTAGGTTGCATCTAATGTGTTATTCCCTTATTCCCTGTCCTTCTGCTGCTGTCATTTAGTGTTTCATAGCACACTGCATGTATAAAATATTTTCACTGTAATTTGCAGGCTGCCATCTGAAGTGTATTCTGGAAATATTGATTTTTGATGTTATTTTCCCAAACTGTAACAACTTCATACAAAAAAAAAAAAAAAGTTTTTTTATTTTTTTTAATTTTTAATCTGTGATCACAAACCCATATTACACATTCAACTGAGTAAGGACTTGCATCAAAGGTGCTAACTCTTAGTGTAGGTTTAATAGGGGATTCACATTTTGATTTATTTATTCACTTTCATACTCTTGTTTGTACAGGCTTTTAGTACTTTGTGTAACCTGCTGTGTTTTGTTTTTTTTAACTGTGTTGCCTGTATTAATTCAGCTATGATAAAAAAAAAAAAAAAAAATATAAAAAGACCAGAATTAGGAAAAACAAGATTGTTTTCTTTTTAATTTTCTGGAGTGGTATTTGAAAATATATCCAGGCTTTTGATTGTGTCCTCTGCAGTGCTACTTATATACGATTACATTAAACTCTATGACATTTCTATGGAGAAATATTTTCATTCTTAAACAATACATGCTGCCATTTTCTGAAATTCCTCAATGTTTTCCCACTAATAAAAATCTCATGTCTCAAGGAGGCTTTCACTTGTATAAAAGGAGGTTTTCTTCAGCCTCAGACCCAAAAATCCCTCACCTCCTTCACTGTGACTAGGTTTCACGTCTCTGTAAGGGGAGGATTAATTTTGATTTGTGTCTTTGCAGTTTTATGCCTGAAGTTTGCAGACATGTGAGTGATGATGACAGGGTTTGTGGATGCCTCCTGAACTTGGCCAGAATCACAGAGTGTGAGGTGGTGGATTACTCCCACGATAGCCCTTTCTGTGACTGCTGTCCGTTATTCCTCAAATAGAGTGAAGTGAACCCTGTTTGAGCGGTGCACCACAGTGAAAGCAAAGAGCCACAGAAGGTTGGTTTAGCTGCATACCTATCATTAATTCTGTATGCAAGAAAAAATGAAACAGACGTCAGCACCATTTATGAATCATGTTAGCCATTCAAGTGGGCCTGCTTGAAAGAGGGTTATTCAGGTGGCTGCAACAACAGAAGGACTACTTGTTGACGTCAAAGTGATTTTATTCCTGCCATCGAAGCCCCTCCACCTTTGTCCACCCAAGTACAGAGAGAGTCGCAGCCTCATTTCCTCTGAATTGACTGCTATTTAATTGATGTTGACGGAGGGAGATTGGAGGGGCTTCGCTGAGCAGTGGTGTAGACCGGGGATTCAAAATTAAAAAGGTCACCTGCAGAAAAGTGTGCACCTTCTTCGTTTTACCTCCGTAATGTCTCATTACAGTGGGAGTAAGCTGACATTAATTCTCTGACACTTTCATATTTCTAACGACCTGCAGACTTTTATCAGCTTCTATAGTTAGAATTTAATGAGCTTAAGCTGTCTATTAAATGAAAGGCATGTCACAGGCAAGCTGTGTTTACCAAAAAACATTATCGTGAATTTATGTGCAGAGAATTTGATCTTGAAAGCTTCTGCACCTTTTTTGTTTGAGGCCCTACCTGCTCGTGATGAACAGGAACTCGGTGTGTGCTGTGTTCAGTGGCTTGAAAATAAAATTATGGAGCCTCTTTACAAAGCAGGTGAAAGTTGTGTTGTCAGTGTTTGTGCTCCTGTAATTATGACGGATGCATGATTAGTTAAGAAATGGTTAGTGCACAGTACAGCAGTCGAGTACAGCGCATGTAAAATCAAATTCAATTGAGATAAGTGTTTTTCTTAATTTAGAATAATAAGGGAACTTAATTGAAAACACCTTGCACCTGTTGCTGGCAGCACCAAAGTTAATCCATCAAATTAGTTTTGGCAGTGGCAAAAAACTAGCTTCCAATATTTTCGAATTGGTAACACTATGAATGTGGGACATGAATTAATGCATGAATTAAGCATTACTTTATGCATTCATACCTAATGAATGATCAGGAAGTAACATGAGTTCCAAGTCTTTCACTCATGATCTCTTGCATGAATAACACATGAATTAAAGCATAAGGTGAATACATCAGGATTTATTAAGCACGATCATTATGAATTCTTTGCAAACAAGTTTGGAACACTGAACCAAACTGCATCACAAAGGACATCTAAAATCATCATAAACTAAGCATGAGTTATTCATTAATCTATCGTGTTTATTGTCCCTGAAGTGAATTGCTGAACCATTTGACCTTTACTATCCATTGTGGTTAAAATTGCAGTAAGTGCTAGAACATGCTACAAAAATGAATGTGAGAACAAATGTTTTTCAATTATTATGATGTCTAAGTTATTATGTCCTTGTCTTATTGATAGTAATGAACAGAGCCAAAAAAATGGCCAATCGTAGCACATAATGATGATTTTTAGATGTGCTCTAGGCTGTTGAGTTTGATTCAGTCGCCCACATTTTTTTTTTGTTGCAAAGAATTAATTATAATCATGCTTAATGAAATATAATCATTGAGGATGTTCTCACTTTAGTTAATGCTTTAATTAATGTGTTTTTCATGCATGAGATCATGAATAAAAGACTTTAAACGCGTGTTACTTGCTTTTGATTTCATGAGGTATTAAGACATGACAATGCTTTTCATATATTTTAGATATTTTGTACTTGTCAGCAGGGAAATATCAAACATACATCAGGATTTTCTCCCCTCTGTGTTGCATTGCTTTTAGGTCGCTGTGACCGTGATACATGGTCACTGTACAAAAAAACCCCTAAAAAAAACACATCCAGAGTGAAAACCAATTACCACAGCTACATGTCTGTTCCCAGAAAAACATTAGGGAATCAGCATGGGCTTTTTCACCTTGGGAACATGGGCTGATTTACTGACGCATAATACAAAAAAAAAAAGTAAACTGGTATACGGGCACATGTGAACTTGACAGCTTCAAAACTGAAGGAGAAGAAAGTGAAAAGTAACCATTTGGCTGTATTTCCTCTCCTCAGTCCAGCCTGCATCAGTGAGTGTGAGCTGTAAGACAACCAACATAAACTGTATTGTTAAAGGACCAGAGCCCAGAAAGCACTGACCTCCTGAGCAACATTTCAGCCGTCGCAGGCAAACAATGGCAAAGGTTATTTTTTTCAAAATTAGTCAATAGGTGCTAATAACTAGACCTGCCTATGTCTCACAGATTGAGTATTTGCTGTAATTATAGCCTGGTAACCCTGTTCACGTGAACATTTGCTCAGCCACTATGAAGGGGGGGACCAATAAGTGACCAGTGGACATCACAAAGCGTGACAACTTTTGCGTCAAGTGTGAAATGTAGCTCCAACAATGGCGGTGGTGCTAAAGTTACATGAAGCGATAACATAGGCTGTGTATAAAAATGGATGTAGCTTTCAGGCCTGAAAAGTGAGGCCTGTGTGGAAGTGCCTTAAACTGCAATACCACCGAGGGTCACTAGGGGCTGGCTCCAAAAAAAACTTTGTCTTTGGGTTCTCTGTTAGATCCTCCTCCCCAGCTCATCCAAATATGGCCGCCTAAGCAATGCGAACAGTTTTAGCAACGCTAAAACATATCGAAGAATTGAAGCCAAAGCTAAAGCAATGTCCCTTTAGCCTTACATTGACTTTGCAAAGTCTACGGAGGTCATTTACCAACATGCCGTGGCACTCTGCTCACATTGTGTGAGAGTCGTTGTCGTTTACAGCGTGGTGAGATTTGGCGCACAACATATGGTGTACAGTATTCTGGTTAATGACGATTGGTTAAAGGTTGCTCTGACAGTTTCAATATCAACCTGAGGTCTACATACATTGGTATGCAACAACTGAAAACAATCCCCAATGAAGCCCCATGTACTGTATACACAAAGCAAATTTAAGTCTGGTAATACCAGGCTACAGGAACAGGAATTGGTAAAGTTAGATTTTTGTAAGTGATGTTACCGGCCAGGAAAATGTAAAAAAAAAATGTCTCTGCATTCTAAGTTGTCTCTCAAGTATGTTACAGTCAATTTTCATACGAGAGAGACACTGAAAGATCAGACACGTTCGGTGTGCGAGGCACTATGTAGTGCCTACTATACAATCTGGATACATGATGGAAAATGTGCTGCTTTGTATTCAGGTCAGGATTTGAGCTCATGGTTACAAAAGCTGAAGAGGTCCCTGATGATGGACTTAATTTCCTCTCCTTCACTCCACTGCTGAGACATCAGCTATTACCAATCACTCTGAATGGAACACTTACTGTACTCTAGGCAGGCAGAATGGCTGGTATATTAACGCATGGTAATACCTGATGTATAATAATGACCACATCTCTCTTCATTGGAGTTGTGTAATATAATTTTTTAATCATTTATAACAGATGATGACTTTCAAAGATTTATTAGTCGGCACTTCTTTAATGATGTGAAATCATTAGGTGAAAGCAGAATTATAGGTGTTCAGTACATTTAAAAAAAAAAAAAAGTGTATTGCTATAATAGCACCGAATGTGGTGGTGTAGGTTTAAAGCACGTTTTTCTGTGTTTTCCGAGGCATGTTTGAATCTGGCCTGAGGGTCAATAAAATGTCTTCACAGCTTTGATGTCTTTCTTCTCCATCTCCAGCTCCTCCATCTGTCTGCATTGCTGTGGACACAGACTAAATTCCATTTATTGTAGAGGGAAGATGGATTTCTTGAAATAAACAGCAAGAGGGATATCTTTATCTATCTGTTGTGCAGTCTGAGTCTTCACTCTGGTGTAGTTTACTCATCAAAATGCACATTAATCAGTAGGAAGTTTTAGTTTTTATTTTCCGCCCAGTTGCTCACACATTACAGCTTGAGACATTGTGACAGTGTGCTCACAGTGAAGAAATCTCATTTTATAGGCAGTTCAATGGAGATTGCTACACGAGGCAGCTGAAAAGGTGTGAACAAAAACAGACACAAATTCACTCTAAATCTGTTTAACATTCAAAGTACAGGATGAATGGATCATGTAGGATCAGAGCATTTGATTCATCGACCTCTGAAATATCAGAAATATCTCAAATACATTTTTATACAGACAGGACACTTGAATTGTTGATTCCCTGACTTTTTTTTTTAAGTACCACGTAAACGTTCCTGAACATCTGCTCAATTGTATGCCACTATATTTTATTATTTTATATTTTAAGCAAATGCCAGTAGGCTTATGTTGGATTGACATTAAAGAAGTTGAAGTTTAATTCTTTGCCAGATCAAATTACAACTAAATACGGTCTCCCCCCCCCCCGCCCATGTGGTACCAGCCCATTTCTTCTTCTTCTATTGTTTAACTGGTGACAATAGCCTGCTGCAAGTCCCTGTAATCTGTCTGTAAAACCAAACAATTAAAAAACTATGTTCGCACTGCAAACACACTCATGATTCAGTTTGATCTCTTTTGTCACATTTCATAATGTGTTGACACGATAAAATGACTCTGCAGAATCTGTTTACTACGTTGACTATTGTTGTATTATCATTTTCCCCAAAACATACACGATCCCAATAACTTGAAGGAACATCACTGAATCCAAACATTACACAGCGGCGTCAACGCTGTGAATCATCACACTGGTGGCGATGACTTGTGTATGGATGGTGCAGGCGAAGTTTTCGTTCCGCCCCCTGAGATCGAGCCAAAGTGTTTACTGTGTGGGATGCGTTTCCTTGTGACATAATGCAGGTCACAGATGCTGACTTGAAACTTTTGCTGTCGCAGAAGCTTTTCTGCTCAAAAAAACCCTGCTAAACATCTTCGTTTACCTACCCGAGCAGCTGTCCGGCATGCAGCCAGATTCCCATCAGCTAAGAGCTTCTTGTGCGCAGCGAGGGAGAACAAGAAGGAAAAGAGTCTGCAACAGAAGGTCATTTATAAAACTGACTGCGTCGCACTCTTTCATTATCTATAATTGAGGGAAAATGCAAATGTGCATTGCTTTATAATGGAGGACTGTACGGTTGTTTTTATGAAACCTTGCCTATTCAATGTTGTATTGAAGCAATTTTCAGGGTCTTGACCTGCTTCAACAACATTGTATAAACGTCTGCTTGTTATGCTCTTGCAGTGTTCAGTTACTAATGTTCTTGCATAAGGTGTTGCAAATAAAATTACACAATTTTCATTTCCGATCGTACCCTGGGGCCTTCATTTTGCTTACAGCTGTATTTTAGATACGTCCAAACATGTTCCTGCTGTGTAAAAAAATTAAATCATCCCTCATCAAAACTATTAACACCCAAAAAGAAGATGACAAAAAGTTACATAAGCCAGTTCAAATTTTTATAGGAAAATCAGCATCATCATGAATCCACTTATATCCTGTTGATTTATTTCCAGCACAGAGCAGCAATTCAAGTGTAACAGTAATTCCAGCACTAGTTTAAGATCATCTCTAAAAATCCATGAAGAAAATAAAAATACTATAAAAAATAAAACATTTTCTAAGTCTCAAATTAAGTGAAAAACAACCTGAATGACTTGACAGAACAGCAGGTGACAGCAAATGACAAAAACATACTGAAAATCGTGATAGAAGAGGAATTGAGACATTGAAATATGTACCATTCAAGACAATAATTCTTATATACAGAATACAACCAGCAAGTAAAACATGAAATGAGTTGTTCGAAGAGTGCAGATAGCGTTATGGACTCGTCAAGTCAGTGTTGGGAGGGTTTACAAAGAAAGGGATGTGACAATTCATGTGAAATGATTGCTTTTGCCTCTATTTCTACAATTAGGATTTGGGATATGTTTATTGTGAAGTAAATATAAATGTAGCTGTACACATTTTACAGCACACTTAGGGCCTGATTTACTAAGATCTCATGTTCCTTCCAAAAGTTTGCAATATTTGGTTTACACCCGACAAACGATACGTCTGAATAATTTAAGCCTCTGTCATCTCAACATTTTTTCCACGGGTGTAAAACCACGTTCTCTACGTATTCGTTGGTTTCCTGCGTCTCCTTCTCATCACAATAAGAGCAGCAGTTTCTCCAGATTTGCGCACCTGATTAATACGTTCCTATCAGTCGTACTAAAATACACACCGATCACTTCTCCGGTTGCTTCTTTCAGGTTTAGTAAATATCACTGAGGGTGCTAAATTGTTCTATTTGCATTTCCCCTCCCAGTATTTTGCACGTTCAAGTTGAAACGCCCAATATTACATACGCATGCAGGCAAACACGCAAAATGGACAACGTGTGTTAAATTGCACATTTGAAAGACGCGATCCTCGCTGCACGTCGTCAGTAAATCTGCTTGGAACTTTTTTTTGCGGGTGGTGTGGAGTTTGCAGGTGATTTTACACACCAGACTTTTAGTAAATCAGGCCTTTAGTCTGCAGTTTCCACCCAGACCTCGTACAGTTTCTCTCATTTGTTAAGATTTGTGTGTAGTTACAAATGCAAATGTAAAAATGCCACATTTATTCCCTCTCTGGGTAAACCCTCGATATGTCCATTGACATTAAGTAACCGTTTATCTGATAAAAAAAAAATAAAAAAAATAATTAAGCTGCCTAAATTCAATACAGTATAACCATTCCACTGGTATCATTATAAAATGATAATGCATATTTGCATCGTCAGAGTTAAGGTCATAAAATTACACAATCTGATCGAAGGTCAATTATCACCAAGAAATGTAACTGTATATCAATATGTAATATTTTAAGACCAATACGTATTCTGATCATTAACATTCAACAACCTATAATGTTATTATCTAAGAACCTGTTAATACTTTTGAAATGCATTTCATTCATTTTTGCTACTTTAAATTCAGCTTTTTTGTACCTTCTATTGTACAATACATACATGTTCATCAACCATTCATTTTAAAAACATCAGTGGCTTTTTTTTTAGTGGCATTGTTTGATGTACTTCAAGTTTTCGACCAATAAAATATGGAGATATTTCATAAAGGTGCAGTTCACCCATCCACATCCAGTATATGAAGCCTTAAAAAAAAAAGAAAAGAAAGCTAAACCCAAAACGACCGACAAGGCTGGCTACAATTATTCGTATCTGGGAAATCTTTTATGTGATTTGAGTGAACTGACCCTTTAAATGACCACATTAGTTTGACAGTGTTAAAAATACATTTAAATACAACTTACAGTGGTGAATGAAAAGTGTTGCTTTAAAACCATCACAGCCACACTTGTCCTTGTGCTGTGACCGAGGTGTGTTTACAGCCTGACGTGAAGACGAGCGCCTGACGGCACATCAAGCCCTGAAGCTCCAGCTTCTCTGAAAAGGCTGGAAGGGTTTCTTGAGGTTGAAGAACATGAGATGAGGTTTCAGTCGTGAGGTTTTCTCAGGTATGACAGCAGCTTTGCTTTCCTCGGTGGGAAATCGACTGTGGTAGACCTCGGGGTAGGACTTCTGGAACTGACAGGAGGAAGAAATGCAGCTTTGTTGCACAGTGCGGTATGTACACACAATTTCAGGGTCAACAATAGATCCTGTATTTACATCTTTAGTTAGTTTACTGTACGGAATCGCGGGGCTTTGGACACGGCGTCAGCAGTTTTTACAAATACCACTGAAATTAGACAATTCTGAATAAATTCATCAAATGAACTTATTTCAACGTCAACTATTCTATTTACAAAAAAAGTGCTGCACGCAAAATGTGCTAGCACACACACACACACACACACACACACACACACACACACACACACACACACACACACACACACACACACACACACACACACACACACACACACACACACACACACACACACACACACACACACATCCACACACGATTTTGGTGGACGGAAGGTAATGATGTAAGCCACTAATGTTTTCGGCAGCACCGAGCTCACGTTGAGTCATTCCAGCGGTTCAATCGTGTGGAGCATCGCCACAACAGCTGCCGCAACACGCAAACAGATAATAACATTTCAGGATATGAGCAATTCTGACATGTTGTTGAAGTCACAACAGAAACACGCTCACCTTGATCTCTGCGTGCCGGTCCAGACGCTGCTCTTTAAGGCGCCGACTTAAAATCTGACGTCTCCTCCTTTTGTCGAAATGCTCGTGACACTTTCTGCATCTAACTTTTCCCTGATCAACCGACGACAACGCTAAATATCTTCAGACGTCGGGAGGAGGCAGCAGACCTGTTGCTGCTCCTGCCCGCGCTGCCACCCACATGCTGTTGTGGTTGTCATCAACTCTTCAGCATCCAGCACCTTTCCCTACCAGCTCTTGCGACATACCAACTTCGGGCATGCAAAAGCATTGTTAAACACAGAGGACTCGTGTTCAAAGGCTCACTGCTTATTGTCTGAGAGCACTTAACTTTGCTGTAATCAGGCTCATTTTCGATTTCAAAATGTCACTACAGTGTAGGCGTACCTGTTTAAGTCTTTTCCTCTTGTCCTTCACGGGGAGTTCTTTATCCGCAATCAGGCCTTCCAGCAGCTGCTGCAGGGGCGTCTGAGTGCCGATCACCTTCTGCTCCTCACACTCCACTCTGCTGATGTGTTTACAAAAAGCTGGAGATGCGCTGAAGTCTGTATCTGAGCCTGCATACTTGATCTGAGGGAAGACGCAGGGAAGATGTTGGATTCATGTATTTGTTCAGTGATATACTGGTGTGAAACAAACTGATATTACCCTGCTGTTTTTTTTTTTTTTTTAATTTAAGTGAAGCAAAGAACAGGACATTTTTCTACTGCATCATCATACATTAATAATGTGTATGATTGAGGAAATAGCCCGTTCATGAGTCCACAATATAACCTCAAGTTGAAATGTTTTACAAAACGTGTCGCCAGTAATTCACAGCATTAAATTCAAAGAGAACCATGTTTTCAGTTCTCTTCACAGCGTGGGATGTGTCAGCTTCTGCATCCGCTGTCGGACTAAAAGATAGAAATCAATCAGGTCTTCACTTAGAGGCCAAACAATGTTGGACACGGACCATCAGTACAGTCTGTGTTCCACATTTCTTCATGTGCTGGCCAAAACTAAACACATGCTAATCAATACTGTGGGCACGGAGGAAAAAAAACACAAAAAAACAGCCCCCCTCCCCCGAGGCCGGACAAGAGAACAGAGACGAAGTCGGAGAGACAACTGTCCTACAGGGTCTGTCTCTGTTTAAGCTCTGCTGCTGCAATTTCACACCAGTGAATCGCTCTGCTCACAGATTAGCATGAGTTTTTCTTCCAGTCCTCTTCACTGAAGTGTTTCTGCAGTATTTCCACCATTATCACCTCCCTCCTACAGTTGTAAAGACACTACAACCTGCTGCTGAACACACTTAAACTGTATACCTCTTACAGATGGAAAATAAGTCCCATCTTTAATGCTACTACACCTACTGTAATGCTAATAAAACAAATTAAATTTAAAAAAAAAAGGTAGTGGGAAGCAAAGGTGACTGGAAACCCAATAGAGTTTTGAATATGTGATGGTGTTTCCCATAGCAACAGACACAGAGCAAGTACAGGGGCATCAAGTTTCAATGCAGCAGGGAGAGTGTTGTTATTAAATATCATATTTGGATTAGCAACACTGTTGTTGTTGATGTTTAAATTGATGTAATTTCTTTCATTTTGTTTCATATGATAACAGGTGACTTCCACAAACACAGACACAGAAATATATGTAATGTCCAGATTTTATGTTGGCTTAATTAATATATCAATTTACCAGAGACTGTATACATATTCCACACTTGGCAAGATAATGGAGTTAATCTGGCACCTAGTCTTCACGAATGACGCTCCGCTATAGCTTGGTGCACATGGATTGTGGGAGGCTGCTGCTGGGGCACAAAATGGGTGCACATCACTCTGGTGTAAAAACAAAAAAAAGCAGCTGAAGCAGCTCACCTGCACAGACCTCGTATGCGTAATGTCACTTATCACCTCTTTCATTCACGGTCACATTGTAACTGTGGAACGTGTGCCAACCTGAGCTCTTTTGAGGTGGGACAGGTGCTCTTCGACCTGGCAACGCAGCTTCGTAGGCACCTGGAAGATGGTGCTGTGGTGCTCCATCAGGAAAGTCACCAGTTTGGTGGCGAGTAACTCGTCCACGTCCATGTCGTCTGCTGAGCCCAGAACGCAGTGAGAGAACACCTGCACCATCTTGACAGAGACCACAGTGAGAGATGGATAAGAAACCAGCTTCCAGTGACACAATAACTGTACTCGTACATTACACAAATATTGGGGTTGTAAACAACGTGATGAGCACCTGTCAAATAAGTCCAGCCCATAGATTGTATATAAAAGTGGACATAGCTTCCGGCTCTATAAAATGAGGTCAATGCAGAAGCTGTAATACCGCCAGGTGCCGCTAGAGGTCGGCTCCAAATAGACTGCTTAATAAACTTCTCTCAAAATTCTCAGACAACAACATTTTTCCACAAATTTTCTGCATGTTATTCGCTTAATTCAATCTTCCAGATTAGTGTTCTGGCCGTCCATCTGAAAATAATCCCGTCATTAATGATAAAATACACCTCAAAAAGCCGGGTTTTGGGGGTGTGTGTCTGTTTAATTGACAGGCCTTTGGTGCAGTCAGGTTACGGCTATCGGTGGACAGGAAGTAGTATCGCCGGGTTTCCAATCAGATCGAGTCAGATCCCCCACTTGCCCAAATATGGTCACTACCGGCTACAAACTGCTCGGGACTACCAAGATGGGCCGGCCAAATTTCGAACTCGACGCTTTATAACGGACTTCCCAGAAACCAATGGGTGACGTCCAGCCAACTTTGTGAGGCTTATATAATCAGAATTTTGTATGCACGCAGTGTTCCACATAGGGCTTGTATTTATCTCTTGTCACAGCTTTCAGATGTGCGCCACAGCCTACAGGTGCAACTTTCATCCTCTGACCTTCCTCCAACGACTTTGGTCACAGTACTGCAGGTGTAAGGTTTGGGAAGAGATAATGAAGTGAACCTTGATCATCATGATAGTCTTCTCAAAGTCAAGAATAAACTTCGATGCTGAATGTTGATACTCCGTTTTTGCTGAACAACAGCTGAAACCATGAAAATTGATGCATCTAACAGCCTGGGGCAGAAAATGCACAGTGTGCATTCCTGGCATATTCTGATGTGGTAGTTGTTATTCAGCAATAACCCTGCAAAGTTTTACTTTGGCTTTACTTGTAACGTCTTCTGTTGATGTAGAGATGGTTTTTGTTATTTTTATAAAAGATCTAATTCACCTGCAGTAATGTGCATTGTATTATTCCCCGGATTGTATTTTCTCGTGTGTGTCGAGAAGTGAGCACAAGTCTGGTCATGAAAGTCATGAAAAAAAAAATCAAGCTTTTCTTTTCTCTCTCTGTTCACTTTCACAGATCGAGGCAGATGGCTGCCCAGCTGTGATCCTGCAACTGTTGGAGGGTTCTTCCTGTTAAAAGGGAGCTTTTCCCGCCTGCTGTTGCTCATGTGAAACTTGTTGAATTTTTAGGTTCCTCTCTACAATACTGTAAAGTTCTGTTTCGAGGAGCTTTCTATGTTAAGTCCCCCGAGATTACTTTTGTTCAGATTTGGCGCTTTTAAAAAGAAAAAGTATTGAATCTTTTGCTTAATCTAGAGTTGACCAAATGTGTTGAGGCGGGCAGGGAGTTGAAAAACAAACAAGGTCTCAAACTGAGACAAAATGTTCACGATAATGATTGTGCTTACAAACACTGAACTTCTATCTACATTATGAGTAGGCTACATTTTCCTTCCACGTAGAAGCAATTAAGTAGCTTTGCTTTTCATGCATGTAAATTTAAATAATCTTGAACAAGCCATTAGCACTGAATACCTCAGTTATTTTCACATGATGGCTTTGGCAATATTTTTCATTCATGTTGTATATTTGTATAATCAGTATAATTAATTCATAGTAAGTAAGTAACAAGCATTCTGCAGCTGTCGTATTTATACTGCAGGACTTGTTCACCAATCACATCCAGGTTGCACATCATAGGGAATGTATTGCTGTGTACTGCAGATTCTGATCATTTATTGGGAGGACAGATTTGTCCACCTCCCAGAATCCCGCTGACTCTTAACAGGCACAAATGATTCTGGACAAACAGTCTCCCTCCAGCTCCACTCTGCACTTCGACCGGTGTTTTTTTTTCTTTCTCGTACCCAGTCAGAGAGGCGATCCCCTGTTGTGATCTAATACAACCACACAGCAAACTATGGTATACAAACAAAAAGTCGAAAATGTTCTCTATTATAAGTAGGAATGTGAAGAAAAGTGAACCTTTAGTACCAATTTGATGTCAAAATTCAGAAAAGTTGTTTTCTGTGATATTAGAAGTACAACAGCCATACCATAAGTACCGGTGATACGGGACAATAACAGCCACGTGTGGAATGGTGCGGCAAATGCAAGTGCTGCAAGTCGTGTGTGGAGATATTTCACGTTTAAGTCGACGATCGGGGACAAGTTAGACACCCACAACCCAGAATGCAAATGGAGTCACAGATCATTTATAACAAAAGGAGGAAATATCTCAAACTTATCTAAGTGCCTCAAAGACAGACACCCAGATCTTCAAAGACTAATTTGTATCTTGTTTGGGTTACTGAAGTGACAGCTCATAACTTCAGCTCAGTGATTCTTATAATGTTAGTTGTGTTAGCTTTGTGTGCTCCACAAGTCTCTGTGCAGCTGTGTGTCCAGCATCCTATTAAATAAAAGGTCATGTGGATTTGATTATGTATTTTCTGACATTGAGAATTGTGGAAATTCCATGTTATTGGTACCGACTACCAAAATTCTGGTATCGTGGCATCGCTACTTAGAAGCTATATAAAAGTAGCATTAACTGCAGAACGGTCATATTTGCATCATGCAGTCGGTTCATCACACTTTGCCGTCAGGATATCATGCTGATTTATGAGATTTTCCCAAAACAACTGACCTTGGTAAACCAGATGATACTACAAAGGTATGTAGCAAATAAACTGTAGGGATGTTTACCAGCGTGCGGGTAGCAATGGTGTCATTGAGTGGAGGCAGCTGGGGGTTCTGGCAGACCCGGGCCATGAGACGCAGTAAAAGCTGGAGACGTCTTCGGTTGGGGGGTGGCAGTAAGAGACAGCTGAACTGAAGAGCTTCAGTGGCTACCTCCTGCTCCTGCAGCAGACCTGCAGCGATGCAAGAAAAAGGAGAATTGCTCTCTGAGGGCAAACATATGTTCTGGACAGAATGAACAAATATGTATCTGTAACAACACAAAATGCTGTGGAGGATCCACAATGTACGGAACTCACTGAGAATGTTGACAAAGACTTCATAAAGATGGAAGGTCAGCAGGGGTTCTTTGCGCCTCTGGAAGTAGTCTGCTACTGTCCTCAGTACATCCCTCTCGAAGCCTGGGTACACAGGCTGTTTGCTTTCTTTGCCATTCGGCCCTCAGAAAAAAGACAAAGACAGTTGTTGATGCTTTTCACAAGGAAAGACAAACAATCAGAAGTGTGCAGCAGTAAACAGCAATAGTGAATGAAAGTTAATGTGGAAGACATTTGCATAAACACACAGTGCTTTATAAAAAGATACTTCTAAGTTACAACAAACCAGCCCCAGTTTTTCAGCAATAAGTGTATACTTACAGTTGGCCAGGCATTTCATTGCTGATATCACCCAGTACGGCATGTCCTCTGGAGATGAAAAGCACACAGGTGAATCATATTACTTTTGTAAGTTGCAACAAAAACACAAAGCTTGTTCCAGTTGTGAATGTGAATTGTGAATCAATGCACCGTACCCGCTTTGTTCTCCAGTACGACTATGCCTGTTTTATTAACACTGAACACATTGTGAACTATGTGCTCGCCGTTCACGTGTGCCGGGTTTAAAACTCCATCCAGTGTTTTCAGGCCCAGAATTCTCTGCAAACTAAAAGAAAAAGAAAAAAAAAGCTGAACAAACAACAACAACAACCTACAATCATCATTAACAATGGAAGTGTTTTATGAGTAAGTTGAAAGGGTTACATACTGTGAAATTGTCATTGATTTCCAGATGTGGTCCACTTGTTTTGATGTTATCTCCTTCCGCCGTATGAGCTTGCATTCATGCACGTCTCCAATAGCAACACTGTGCCTTTTATTCCACAAATCTGAAGTCTGATCAAAATGGAGATATAAAAGAGATTTCTTTTAAATTTGAACTAATTAAGTAAACACACAGTTTGCAGCAATCTAAAAAAAAAAACTGCATTATTCAAGAAATCTTACCTTGTAAGACTTCAAAATGGTTCATGTTAACAATGCCTGTGTTGATTCTGTG
The DNA here is from genome assembly GCF_029030835.1 of Brachyistius frenatus. NCBI lineage: Eukaryota > Metazoa > Chordata > Actinopteri > Embiotocidae > Brachyistius > Brachyistius frenatus. The sequence continues at coordinate 474,814 of NW_027210613.1, read as the reverse complement.
TCGGTGCTAGCTCAATGGTGACTTTCAGACTGTATTTGGGGTTTGTACCTTTTCCCCTCCATATATGTAAATGTGGTGGAAATAAAACAGGGTTCCCACACGAAGTATAATTCTCTAACCGTCACTGGCTTCAAAATTTATTTTCCATGACTTATAAGGAAAACAGTTGGCCTTTGTGCTGACTGGACGTTTTTTTAACTGCTTAAACAACAAACTAAGCAACATAGTCAACATTTAGTCAACTATTACTGCTCCAGCACAGCAGATATGGGCTCCTGGGTCAGTGCTGATGCTTCTATTAGCTTTTTGCTGTTGTTGTGGCTGTGAAGGGCTCCCTCCCATGAAAGATCTATATTAGTTTTACAAGGCTTACTTTTAGCTTTTCTGCTATCTACCCAATATTTGAAGTCATTATTTTGTAGCCGAGTTAATGTCAAAATTGTTCTGGCATGTTTGCCTTCATTAGCATCTACAGGAAAAAGCATGGCTTGACTGAAGTGATTGTTGACAAGTGTTAGGAGGATAAAAGCATTCAGGAAACACATGAAAAACATTTTCATAAATGGCACCAGCAATTTTAACTTTCTCCAAATAAAACTATTCCATGATTTGGCCAGAATGATAACCAACTTCTCTCGACTTTCCATGTCTGGAATAGACTTTTTATAATTTCATGATATTCCAGAAATTCCTACGCCTGTGGAAACCCTGAAAATATTAGAAATGTCCATCACAGCACAACATTAAAACCCTACCTCAGATCAGAGAAACAACTGCAGCTGCAATACTAACATCTACAAGTAAGGACATATTTTTGTTTGGCCCATTTACTGCATTTCATTATGTTAAACTTTAATTTGAATTTCTCAGTTCTGTATAACCCGGAGAGCAGAATCATGCAAAAGACCGCATTCGCTAGTAATTGAAACAGGGAAGTTACTTAAAATGATCTAATCTTGCCGTTTGCTGTTTATTACATTTGCATAAACTTCCACTCTTCAAGCACAGCGTGAGTCAGTGAAAAGCTGGAACATGTCTGTCTCTTTCTCACCATGACAGCAGACTTCAGCGGTGCGAGGTTTTCCTGCTGAGGCAGTTCCTCGTAGTCATCCCAGCGGATGAGTCTGGGCAGGACACTGCTGTCTCTCAACATGGGTCTAGTCGGAAAAGACTTGAGTGGAGACATTGTGGGGAACCTGGAGAGACAGACGAAAGAACTGGATTCAGCTGAAAGGGGACAGAGATGTGTGAAGTGGCATGGATAACAGTACAGGATGACTAAACAGTACCTGTACAGATGGCCATTATCTTCAAAGTCCTCTGTCCCATGGTGTCCCTTGATGTCTTCGATGACATGAGCCTTGAGGAACTTCTGAAGCAGCTGCAGGGTCTGGTAGCGGGTCACCTCAGGTCCAAAGTTGTAATTTGACCTCAGCAGCTCGTGCAGATAATCCACGGCCTCTGATCCAGTGAAACTGAAGTCGTAGCAGCGGAAGTGAGCCCAGTGCCTTTTCAGTGGCATGCTTCCACGGAAAAGTTTAATGGTTTCATTCCACTGCACAACAGGGAGACACACAATGTGGTGTTGGAAATAATGTTGCAGAATGTTAAACAGGATCAGATTTGTGCGGATGGTTCCAAAGGCACTTTGTAAACCAACGAGCATTTAGTGAGTCATTTGCGATCAGTTTAGTTTAACATACTGTCACACATAGCAGGCTAATATTCCACTGACAGTATTAGTCTGTTAAAGCCCAGATAACAGAAGCTTTTACATTGAACAAGTTTCTGTTTACATTATATATATGAGCATCAGTTATACCACAAGGTGGCTATGATTTCAATGAATTATTGATTGCAAGAAAGACACTGTTATGGACATTTGTATTGTTGAAATCATACCAAGCCAGCTCTGAAACAACTTTATTCTCCTCTCGTGAGGAAAAAGAAAGCACGCATGTATCATAACAAACTCTATAGTCTCATTATGGTGTTTTGCATGGTGCAGAGGTTGTGAAATATCAGATCTCACAAGTATCCCGCAGGGTGGGAGAGAAATTAAAGAAGCAGACAAGAGCAGAGAGAGAAAATGAGGCTACATGAGGATATTGCAATTTCGAAGAGTCCCGAACTGTGAGAAGCAAATGTTGTTAAGGCAACGAGAAGAGCCAAATATACAATAAGAAAAGATTTCTGCATATTGCAATCTGAGGGATTCTTCTACAGCTTATGTTTGCAGAAAAACGTGATTGTGCTTACTACTGTGTACTTGTAACATGTTTTTTTTTTTTTTTTAATAAACTCCAACATTATAAATACCAGACGACACAGATATATTACACAAGAGTTGAACAGAATAGTCAGAAGTCTAAAAAAAAAGATCCAAACCTGTATTGAATGCACGAGGCACAATCCAGTTGGGAAAGGGACACATGAAGGACTGGCTAGAAAGCTGGATAATATCTTTCTGACTTAAAACCTGCTTCTAAAAAGCATTGGCAGACTCATCCCAGCCAATTCAGCACAAGTCGTTTAAGCACAGACTGTGTTGGGACTGAGTATTTGGCCTTTTTCACTCAAGACATTTCAAAATGTCACAGAGAAAATCAGAGGTGTAAATAATAAACTCAATGAAGGCTCAATCCCATGAAGTTCCCTCTGTTTCAGTGTCCTGCTCGGGGTCACACTGTGGTCGACACTTGAAGGGAGCAGAGCTGATGTTATTAGTAACACCTAGGTTTTTCTACAAAGCAAAAAAGCTTATCACAGGCCTGACGTATTATAAATATGGTGTAGGTTGATATTGTATGCTACAACATAAACATAAATCCAATAGATGTTTCTGCATAGTTGTACAGATTGTCATGTCCACGGCCTGGACATGGGCCTACATGTTGCGGAGAGCTTTTACACGAAATAAAAACGCAGCTGCGTTCGTGCCTTGTTGCACATGAGGTGTAAACACAGTGAACACACATCATTATCCTTAAACTGCGAAATCCACGTTAAAGAAATGCAATTACTTCCAACGTATCTGAACACTGAGCGACTCATATGACCTAAAGAGATAGTGCCTTTGTTGACAAGTGAGTTAAGGACTCTTTACATTTGAGCTGTTATGACATCTATTTTATTTTTTTTTTTAATCTTTCAAAAGACAAACTATCAGACGCTTTAATTCCCCTCCTAAATACGTTAACACATAACTAGCCACGGTGCAAGACTGAAATGAGCGAACACCACGTTTATATTGTAACGTCAAGACTTAGTGTTAGTCAACACGTTTAAACGTCACGTTGCTAAAGTTTCAAAACTGACTCACCAGCTTCGTCGCCCTGTATGGACCAGGTCCGATAACTTTACCTTCCATTCTGATACCGAAAGCCCACTTTAGTCGTGTGGAAACATGGAGATATCGAGCTTTTACAAGCTTGTCAGAAGCTTTATTTGCAGAAGTAAACAGGAGACGAGCCCGAACCGGAGCGTTGCTGCCAACTTTGAATCTCGTGCGTCACATCAATTGGAGGGCGTGATTGGACAGCGAGCAGATCACGTGACCAGCAGGAACGTAGCGCGCATGAATGGACGTAGTAACACAATAGACGCTCAACTGCTACAAGGAATTGCGACAAGAGCCGGACTATTGTTTAGTATTTGTTTTAACATTTAATTCATTGTTCAGCATTTTTCATACGTGCTTTTATTTATTTGTATAACATCTAAAAAAAAAAAAGAATACACTCAATGTAAATATAATTTACAATTGCATACAAATGTTATTTTTCTTGCACAAGGTTGGATCTGTCACTTCTTGCATGCACGATAATACAACCATCCCTGCTTAATTCAAATGATCAATGTTGATTAATTGAAGCTAATGACTGTGGGATGTATACCTCTTATTTGTGGTTTCATGTGAAATCCCATTAGCCATGACACTTTGGGGGTTTCATTATTAGGGATACCAATATAAAAACATGTATGCTGATGTATAGTGTGGATGGTTCTAAGAGGTTGAGGCAGTTTAGATTCTGTAATACTTGAAAGGCAGTATGAGCTTAATATCTATACCCAAATGAAAAGCAGATGGTGACATAAGCTTTTAACTGAAGCCATAGTACAGCTTTCCGGATAGACTGAAAGCATGCTAGGAGTGATCAAAAGGTATCAAAAAGATAGTAGGGAGTAAGTGTTAATTTGAGCAAGAGTAGACGCCCCCAGGGTCCCTGGATAAAGCAAATGGAGATAATGGAGATGGAGCTTCTTTAAATTTGAGGAAGATCAGTACGGTTAATGACTAACAGTTAATATCTGCAAAAAGGATGACTGCATTACCCCTAAGCCTGCTTTCCAAAATGTAAACAAAGAGAGTCCTATTTTCACAAGGAAAACACCCTATAACAAATACTAAATATTGAATCTTTTGTTAAAAGTGCATTAAACGAAAGAGTCAGGGTGGCAGAAAATGTATGCATATTCATAATAATCTTTTTTTAATTACATGGTAGAGATAAATAACCCTTGCTATCAACAACACAGTCATTAATAATGACTAAGGGAGAGCGATACTGGGAGCTGGAGAGCTAATAATTCAGGGCCTTAACATTTTACAGTGACTGCATCCCACGTCCAAACCCAGACAACAACCTAACACTTGTATCATCTATTTCACCAGCTGCTACATTTCAACAAACCAATGACAAAAAAAAAAATCATAACTATTTCATTACAGCAGCAGACGGTGAATGACATGAGGTGCTTGATACTTCACTATCATTTGCACAATGGTTTTAATCAAACAGGTAATAATTAGAGTGCCGTTATCTTCCATCTGTTGGCTGCAGCAACAGGACAAAGACAATCAGCAGGTTCAAAACAGAGGTGCTAAAAAATGATTTCACAAATGTGTCCTCATAGCGCAACGTCTCATCTATCGGTCGAGGCAGATGGCCGCCCACCTCTGAGCCTGGTTCTGTCGGAGGTTTATTCCTGTTAAATGGAGTTTTTCCTTCTCTTTGTTGGAGGTTTTTTCTCCTTTATAGAGGAGTTTTTTTTTTTTTTCCCTTCCAGCTTATGTGGGAATTGTTGAATTGTTGGGTTTCTCTGTATAATATTGCAAAGTCTTGCTGTAAGGACTTTAATGTGTTAAGTGCCATGAAATAACCCATGTTGTGATTTGGCGCTATATAAATAAAATTGAATTGAATCTATGACTTCTCACTAAAAGGTCACGGCTATAGCGAGGAGAGGCAGAGTTAGCTGCAGTGTCTGGTATGGAAACCAGCTATTTTTTTTTTTTTTTAAGATTGCCAAGCGCACATTCGGCTGCCTGGAACTGCAGTGATGACAAAGGATGTAATATTTGCTGTGATTCATTGCATTGCGTTTGGTAGAGTTGTAGTTGAGAATTTTTAGAACAGGTTCATTAACATCAGTGTTTACTGAGTCATTGTTATAAAGCCGTTATGTACTCTCCAATCTAAAGTTTGGATTAGGTTGAAGTAAAAATGTCAGTTCTGGCTGGAGTTTTTCAAATCTCACTCTTGCTGGGGGATAAGAATAAAGAAACTTATTGAACTTAAAAATTCTCCCAAGTGTTTCTTATCCAAAGGGGCCAAGATTTTTGATGTTTGCCTTCCAGTTTTGCAGCTATTCAATTTGGCGATGTTGTTCAGGTGGAAGTGTAAAAGAAATTGCAAAGCGCTTTAGAGGTTATGATATTGAAAACTTCACTGACAAGAGAGGGTAATAAAATTGTAAAAAAAAAAAAAAGAAATGACACTGGTCATCTTTATCTTTACATGAAAAGAAGTAACTGTTTGCCTGAGCAAGACCAAATGGACACTGAAGATACCCAGAGCTCACAAGCACATTGTGATTAACACATCCACACGCAGCGATTTTTTTTTTTTATGATATCTGATTGTTAATGCTTCAAATGCATATTCTCAGCTGTCAAATTATATTTCGCACACAACACACATCTGGTAAAAGAGGGTACAATTTCATTTTGATAAACGTATGTAATGTAATAAACACGGGAGCTGAATAAGATCTTTTAATGTCCAAGTGAAAACAGATTCCAACAAATTGATTTATGTTAACCATAAAAGCGCAGTGTGGTAGGGTAGGCATTCAGATCCTAAAAAGTAAAAGTACCCATATGTCAATGAAACATACTCCAATATAAATGGAAGTCTTGCATAAAAAAGTAAATGTACAGATGTATTGGCAGCAAAATGTAGTTGAAGAATTAAAGTAAAAGCATCTTTAGATTATAAATAATGAAGCATCAGTGTGTGAGCAGTATGCTACTCTATCGCCGCTTCTGGTGGAGTTTGAGCTATACTTTATACTAAGTTTTATATCCATGGACAGCAGGTAAATCTGAGGGGTCATGAGATGTCATGAGGAAAGCACTTTTTCTCTCATCTTTTCGTGGTATGATTTGTGGTGAGATATTAGATCATTCGAACATTTATTTACATGAAACCGTGTGAGAAGTTGACTTGAGAAGTTTGGTGGCATGTGAGTCACCACCTTGGATTAGTGGAGGCAGCTGATCTCTGTCACCCTTGTCGTATCCTGCTGCTACATTAGACTCATTAACGGACACAGATGAAAAGGTATGAGGGCTCCTTTATATGTCTTTTAACTATTTGCTGAAGTCATAAAGGCTCATTACAGCATTCATACACTTTTTTTGTGAAATAGGTATTGACAGATGGAATACCTACTGTTGTTGGTGCCATAATGAATTTGTTGTTGTAATTACTTAACCCCCCTCTGAAGTGATATGCTAACCTGCTAATAATGGGGCCAAGCAACATACAAACATACCATTATACCCAGTATATAAAAGTTCAAAGAACCCCAAAGCATCCCACCTTTTATAATCTGGATAACATTACTGTGTTCCATTTGGTCAAACTGTTTAATCCTCCACCCTACAAATTTTGACTCCTCATTAATTGCCTGATGAATGAAAAACATAATGTCAGCCATTTGCCTTCAAAACATAAACTTCATGGTGGTGCCAAGGGTGGTAACATTTTAAAATGGTACATCTCAAAGGGTAGAAGTACAAAGTTAATACATCAAAAATACTAACGAGAACATTTTTTGAATACATAAAAAAAGTACACAGTAATAGACACAAGTGTTATAAGCGGGAACCTTAAATGTTGTCAACATCCTAAAATGGATAAGTTTTGTTTTACTTTTAATATACAGAAATTAATGTGTGCCAGGGTCAAGAACACAAGGATATAAAATGCTATATCCCAAATGAATCTTAAATCGAACTGAGAGTTTGAAGAGTAAGTAAAAGCTGTTCCTTAAGAAGGAAGTTATCATGCTTGATACTCATGTAGGCCTTTCTCAGAGAAGCTTTGCCTCTCTTGCATGTGCCACTACTGGGTAACAGTGGTAGTGGGTCTGAATCAAACTTCCCCAGTATGTTCAGCTATTCAGATTTTTTTTTTTTTTGTTTCCCTCACATATGGCCTCACAATTAAATTACATACCTGCTCTACTGTTTTCCCTGTTATTGGAGATGTAGTCGGAGGTGCATTAAGTGAAAGTGGGTGTAAAAACCACAGATTGTTCCTTGGTAGTGAGCCAAGGAAAGTTGTAGCCTACTCTTTATAGAGATCAAATCAGCAGCATATGTTTCAAACTGGATGGAAGTTGAACTACTTTGTTCTTTAAAATCAAATTCGTAGATCTGTGCTCAGAATAATTTGTGTTTTGTAGAAATCTTAGAGGGTTTTTTTTGTATAAGGAAATCCTTCTAAGTCATTGTCCCTATTTTTTATTTGTTTTTATTGATGCTGCTTTCTAAATAGCCTCCTCTGCCTATACGTGATGTGCATCTAATTATAACATTTCAGATGGATAAACCTTCCATTATTGTCAGTCACAACACAATGTAAAAGCATATTTGGACATTTTGAGAAATGTGCTTATTTGCTTTCACAATGGGAGTTAAATGAGAATATCAATACCACCAGCAGCATCCAGTTAGCTTTGCATAACATTTAGAAACAGGAGGAGAATTGTATCTTGGCTCTGTCAAGACAATACAAATCCATTCAAGAATTATATGCTTAACTATTTTCTAATTATTTCATGGTGTCTTGTTATCTTTAGAGATGAGCTTTGTTGTGATAGATTTACATCTGAATCTAAATGGACACGAATGCTGAGGACAACATTTCTACGTACAAGCAAATAACTGACAAAGAAAAAGGCGCACTGCAAAATGTTCAGCCTTGCGTTTGACATGTGAGCCATACATTTCTATGAACTAAACGTCATCGGCATTGGTTACCCCACCCTCAGACCTAATGCATGACCGAGAGAGGAGCTTGAGGGAGGTCAGGCTGATCAGGCAGACAGATCAGGAAAAACAGAGGTGTACTTTTGGAGCACAACATGCACTCTCTCTCGGGAGCTCCCGCGGGGAGAATTGCACCGAAGGAGAGATACGGCATGATAGCAAAAAGGGATCCTTTTAACTTCAACACTTAATGAGAAACAGCGTTCTGATGCCTCTGGCCTGCTGCCTGCCCTTAGTTCGTCCGCGTATTGTAAATTACTCGTACGGTCAAGACTTTCATTGCAGTCAATTTCAGATTCTAGAGATCAACCGAAAACATCGTTCTACGACCGCATGTTAAGATACAGAGAGAAAAAAAGAATCGAGGCATTTGATCTCCCGCTGTGTTATGAAAGCAATATAATGGAGGTGCTGGTTTGGTTTCATATTAAAAAGACAGAAAAAACTTGTCGTTGAAAAGCTGTCTAGATCAAAAACAAAAATGTGCCAAAGGAAGATAACCTGCGATGACCGTGTGGGAAATATAATAAGGCTGCAAATTAACCTGAAACCACTTAACATATGTTCAGCTAAAATGCGTAAAGAAAGAAAATGCCACTAGATATTTGGCACAATGATAAAACAACAATACAAATGTTGTGCAATTTAATCAATAATTCATTCTTATAACAGAATAAAACAATAAAGATTTCCAGCTAAGAGTTATTTGATGTGCATATCTGCTATTTGCTTTCAAAATATCATTGTCTGACTTTTAAAAACACCATTTTTCTGTCAGAGGAACCCCTGACCAACCTCCCCAGTGAGGGAAATGCTATTCAGTTTTGCTCTCAGCTTATACCGTGGTCACTGTGTTCTAATAAAAGCCAGGCAGCAAGGGACAGTCATATTACTAAAGCTTTCAGTGCATTTGTTTTCAAGTGTCCTTGGTCTCTTAGTAACAGGAGGAAAAAAAGAGTTCAAAAATCAAAGCAAATGGTCAAATTGTCTCAAAGGTAATTTCTCATTATCCCTGTTATATGGTACCATGTTCAAAACAGCTACTTCCCACGACATCTCTCCCCTCTAAAAACTATTCCTCCTTGTGGAATCAATAAAGCTATATATCTATCTAAAAGGAATTTGTAGTGATGAAATATTTATCTTGTTAATTATTTTTCTGGTAATTACATTTGCAGATAAAGTTCTTGATTTTAAACCTTTAAGGTAAGGTTAGGGTCACACGGCCAGTGTTGTGGACTATCAAAAAAAGTAATAATAAAAATTTGAAAATTAAATTCATTGTAATCTGTTACAGTTACTGATAAAAAATAGTTACTATTCCAAATATTGGTGATGTCAAAGGGGTCACATCTGAATACATTATTTTTTATTAAAACGTTCATATGTAGAATACAATATTCATTCTGTTGCTTTATATCTTTTTGCCACAAATGCAGAGACAGGTTTTATTAATATGGCAGTATGAACTAAAATGTTTAGCATTATGTTTGATTGGTTCTTTAGCTTGAATTGCAAAAAGATCCAACTTTTTTTTTTTTTTTTTTTTTACCATTTATGCTTTTAAAATATTCTAATTTGATTTAATATTTACCCATTTCTGGGTTTTTTTGTCTGAACTACTACAAACTTTATGAAGGTGGAAGCAGAGGACAATTTATATAATTATATAAAGTATAGGCTTTTGGAAGAATGGAAAAAGAAAAAAAAACTTGTTATTCTACATCACAGCATTGTTGAGTGGTCGGAAAGCCAGGTGGTCATCGCAGGTGCCTCATGGGTATAAATTACCTAAGCAGAAGGCTGCTGGTTCAAATCCTGCCCAGCAGAAAAATGTCGAAAGTTAATTTCAGTGTTGGCAAAAACATTTTGAAAGTGTTTCAAATTTAAAACCTTTTACTTTAGTTTTAAAAATAATTAACTTTTTTCTAACTTTTGCAGGAACTTCGAACTACCTGTAAATATCTTTGTCTTATTCTGTCTTTCTATGCTCTCAAAATAAAGCTCAGATATAAAATCAGGATCAGCTGATTTATGGGTCAAAGCTGTAAGAATTAGCTCTCTGTCTCTTTCTGTATCAGAGTGGCCTAATGGTGAAGTGGTTAAAATGCTGGTCATCTAAGCAGATTCAAATCAATACTGGGGCTCAGTCAGCTCTTCTGGCATACGACATTTATACAATGGCAACACGCATGTACTGTCTCAGAACCTGTGTTTGTATATTGAACCTTTTCCAGCTTTTATGCTTTTTAACCCCAGTGCATCCATTTGAAAAACGATTACACTGCCTGTGTGGCATGATAGAAAAGCGCTCTGGTTGCATGCCCTTTAAATAAGGCCATTTTAAGTGACAACAACAAAACCTACTCCAGTTTTGAATTTTCCCCAAATTCCATACATCCATCATCAATGGACAATTTAGAATCAAAGGCCCCAAACCAGTTGAGGTTCTAACTAAGGCCCAGGCGACACACAAACCCTGAAACCTCCTGCTGAGAGGCAACAGTGCTGACCACTGCACCACCACCCTGTTTGGACCTGACTTATTGCCCAGTGAAACTATAATTACAATTCTAATGTCTAGCCATTCCACACTTCAAAAAATGACAACAAATTACCCCTATGGGCTATAGAGCTGAATTTTCTTCAGGACATCCTCTGCATTGTGACAAAACTTTGGCTCACTGCAACCTATGGTCAATTCAGAAGTCCATTACTCTATTTGTTAAAATATGCAAATCATCTAACATGTATAACTCCACAAATTTTTATTCAAATACTACCAAAAGTGACAAAGACATTCTTTTGAAAACGAGATAAGTTTTTCAAAGGGGTTCAGTTTGGTCACAAGGTGAGCCAATAGTGGTATTCTATATCTTCTTGTAATTTGCACTGCATGCACAACATTTTCTGTTTCCCCAAACATTTGATCAAACTTCCCCGAGATAAGCCTTGGGCAGGTCTTGAGCCCTTAACCTTCTGGCTATGAGGTAGCAGTGCCAACCACTGCACCACCGTACCGCCATCTTCACTGCGATACACCTGACATCATTAGAATGATATGTGATTTTTTTTTTGGACGTGTAATATCTTCCTGTCAAGTTGTGAGATGTTTGTGAAAATGCATGGCTCCCTGGTGGTGCAGTCACCTTCTCTGTAGACCTAAAAATCCATGATTGAAATCTACTTGTGGACAAGTGCAACTGGTCAGCAATGTTGCAATGCGTGCAGGTAGTGTTCTTGTTGTCTTCTACTGCTTGCAATTTGCTTGGGCCCCGATTATTGCCACTTGCAGTTATTCTATTTCTATTAGAATCATGTCAAACACTGAATAATCAAATAGAAATTTATCACAGAATGACCTTAATACACCCCCCAAAAAATCCTATATTTTGACCTTCACATTAATGTCAGCTCTTGCATTTTTAAGAAACATTCTACGTGAGATATTTATTGTTCAGGTATTTTGGAATATATTGTTTGTTGATTTAATATGTTTGAGGTTATACCTTATTAATTACACCTAAAAAGGTAAACGTATTTGTATCTCCATCATGGCCAAGCAAAGGCAGTTCAATTCAATGTAGAACTGTGCAGAGTGAATGAGGACTTTCCAACTGTGTCACTGGAAGTTATCGGCATTACCAAGTACGACTGCGGAGTCATCATAAAGCTTGAAAAAAAATCTTTATCCTAGGAGCTTGCACATGTACAAAACTTCTGTGATTTTCACAGCAATTTGAAAATGCCAGATGGCTGTCACATGTAATATGTGGTTTAGGTCAGGCTGAAATCCACAGTTCGTTTCTCCTCTGCGCACTCCAATAGTTCAACAATGAAACAAAATGGACTCGTAGAGTGAGAGTGAAGTGGGACCGATGGGAGCTTACCCTCTGATTCAAGTAATAGCCCAGCCTTTTACCACTTCAGAACAGACTGTCATGATACTCATGACCAGGAAAAAAGCGGGGTTTATTTTGGTGGCAAAGGCAGGAAACTAATGATAACATCTCATTATCTCTTCCCATTTGTCAATTTGATGTTAAATGGTCATCAGACTTGCAGATACTGATTTACCATGTGTCGCAACAACTGCCTCTTTATTTTGACAAAATGCCATCCGTGTTGACGTGGGGGTATTTGAACACCTCACCACTCGTGCTGTTCTTAGATCAAGAAGAGAAGAGGAATAATAATAACATTACACAGAGTGGAAGAGGTGGCAACAAAGGCAATTCAAAAGAAAAAAATAAATAGTTTGTTAGATGAAATATGATTTGGCAAAGTTAGACATGAGAGAGTTCACCTGCACCTATATCCATAATATCATACTATATATTTCATAGATTCATCTTCATCTAAAATAAACACTTCACTTTAAAAGCAGCACAAAAACACCATAGTCTATAACAAATTATAATGTAGTCTACTTGTAAGCAACTATATAAGGACAATTATAACATTGCAAGTCATGTTTCATATTCTTACAACTGTGTTTTACTATAATTTTAATTAATGATCTGTTTAGAAGCCTTCACTTATGTGTGGAAGAGTTAAAGTTGTTGAGAACTACATAAAAAAATAAACATTTAAAAATATTATAAACTGCCTCTGAGTGCTGCAGGGCAATTTGGAGTAATGAATCACCAAAATACTACCTTATAAAATAATCCAAACAGGGTAATCTGCAGGGCCCAATTTAATTACTCATAGTAATTATAATTGTTTTTAAAGGGTTTTGTCACTTTCATTTCTAATCAAAAGAAGATGTTCTTATCATCAGTTCTAGTGATGGTGCGGCTGTGAATCAGTCCTCTCAACTAGATTTTATTATGAGCTATTACAAAGGGGAAATTACACGAGGGAAATTTCATCCACATTAATTATTCCTATCCATATGGAACATCATGGAGACTAATTCTTTTTCGCTATCAGGACTGCCTGTTCGGTTAATCTAATAGCGCAGCACTGACAGTGATGACCACATGAGTGGCCAACTGGCATATGATGAATAAACCCACATTTCATAAACCCCCCCAAAAGCTGCAATACTCATATGAACAGCTGTCTTTTCTGTGGTTTGTTGTCAGTTTAACACTAAAAAACAAATCTCAGATGAGATCACACCAAGCCTCAATTATATGGGGAAAAATGATGATACAATATCAAACATCCAAGCCTCTATTGCAGGATGTTAATAGATTTTTTTCTTTTTCTTTTAACTGGTGTATTCATTTTCACTATAATGCACAGAATCCTTTTATTGCTCTCTAATTGTCTCCAACACAAGTTCTTTTCATGCATTTTGCCCAACAAGATGGCCCTGCAGTGTGGAGGATCTGAACGACATTAACTACCTGTCACAGAGTACGAAATCATTTTTAGCTTCCTCTCCAGATGTTTTGGAGCAGGAAAAAAAAAAGGCTGTGAAAGCCTGGCGCTAAACATAACACTGCAGCAAACACTCTGAACTTAGATCCCCACCATTAGCCATAAGGTGATGACACAAGTATCAAACCTTTCTCCACATGTGACTAGCACATTTTTGGTCCATGGTACTGTTGACCGGTTTTGCGGGACAAAACCATGCCGGTGTCACGTTTTGCTTCACCCAGGCGTTAAAAGTACGCAGGGAACAGTGAAGAAGAAGGAAGTCAAGTGACGAAGTACCAAGTGTGATAAAGTGTGCATAGGGAGGAGGTCAGTGGTGGTTGTATGGGATGGGTGTTTGAGTCGGTGAGAAAGTAACATAAGAAAGTTAATGACATAACCTAAAGTATTTAACCTACTTAAGCAACTTATGTGACATATATTACTTGCCTAAAACGACTTATTTGAACCCAAACCACGATCTTTTCCTAAACCTACCCAAATAGGTTTCGTGTTAAAACCTAACCAAATTGCGACCCTGTCACATTTAACCCAAACCATGATCTTTTTTTCTTCTTTTTTTTTAAGCCTAACAACATGGTTTTTGGTTTTTAAACCTAAGGCACGTTACTTGTCATGCCTAAGCAAGGCAAAATGTGACACTTACATGGTATCCTCCAGTGGACTGACAGGTGAATTACATGCTTTGGCATGATACCAGATTAGAAGAAAAACTCCTTTCATTTGCTTCTCGGCCCTCTTACCTGTCAGATTGCTGGTTTTCAAATTTACAGGTGTCGTCAACATGCTCATTCTTCCTTGAAGGATGCCAGCAGTTGTCAGGCAGTTGTTTGATGGAGTTTTCTTAGGGGCCCAAAGGTGCTTTTTATTATTATTATATACTGTCCAGTATGAAGAAGTCATTATAATCCTGCTGATTGTCACAATGTCTTGGAACCTGCGTCTGAGATTGAAAGGCATGGGCCACATATTATAATGATAAACTAAACACTTCAACCCTCGGTCCAAATACTAATAGCCTTTTCCATCAAACACAGTGCCATAAACAAGACATTGGTACAGCTATTAATTGCACTCACCTAGTTTATGGGTGGCAGTAATTACATCTGGGCAAGGAGCACCTGAGCTAATGAAGATTATACCTTTCCCACAATACAAGCCTCTATAAGTGCCCCACAATGCTGTTCATAGGGTTTTATTTTCTTACGTCTTTGCAGGCTTGTCCTGACACTGGTATTTAATTTGTTGGTGACGAGGAATAGATTAAGGAGGCTTGATAGTCATTATGCTGCAGCTGTGTTTGGGAAGAAAATAGAACAAACCCCGAGCCTACAGCTCCAGAAAACACACAGACCCCGGCCATTCATGCAAAGCAGCTAAAAAAGTTGGAATGAACAATAGAATTAATAATGTCATACATTAAACTTAACTTTCTCAACAAAAAAAAGTCTCCAGGAGCAGTGCCATGCTACGAAGATTTTTTGATTGGATGTGTATGGCGATGAACAATGCAGACATTGTTGTAAATTCCATGGGGACCCAGAAAAATATATACCATATATATATATATATATATATATATACACAAAGGAAATATGTACAAAGGAAATGGTCATACAAATAAACAGAAGTAGGTCCTGTATATACTTAAAGAGACCAAGATTGGGACTTGGCTGGTCAGAGCCAGGGAGACACACTAAATGCATACATGTTTTAATGTGCACCCACAGAGGGTTTTGCATTAAGAAGAATTTCCTTGGAATATATAAGCGTGGAAAGAAGATGTCATTGCAATGAATGGGCAGCCATGTTTGGAATCATTACATTACATCTGTGACTGACATGCTGCATTCATGCAAATAAATCATAGATTTACTGTGTCTTCATTATCTTCTGTCAAAACTGGATCCTCAGGACTTCACTTAATGAGATGCAGCAATCATTAGCTAATTACAGTGTTTATCAGGAGGAGTTATAGATTATGCTGTCTATCTACAATGGAAATCAATTTAATCATTCCGTCTCTGAAATGAAATCACACTTTCTTAATTAAAACCTGAATTAAGATAAATTGCTTAGGAAAATGTGTCAAACAATCTTTTGATGATTTAATATTTCAAACCAGTGTTTCTTCAGGGAGGACTTTTGGGTATTAAGGCCTCAAAGTGATGCATGTCCCTATTTTCTCTACGAATATTACATAGAATTAATGAGCCACACAGTAGATTTGACGCACAGTGTGTTGACTTTTGCAGGTCTAAGTCAGTCTGCTTTTTAATGGGGAAGTGTCCGCGGAGGCAAAGCAAAACAAAGATGCGATGAGTAATTGGGCCATTTATGGGAACAACACTGTCAGGTGAAAAACAGTATTTAAGCCATGATGTTCAATTTTGGTGCTGATGTGATGTACTGGCAGAAGTTGACCCAGCTGCTCTGAGATGTACTCTGAGTTTTCAGTCATGCTGGCTCAGTCTGTATTAGAAGAAATTGCCATGACATTTTGTAGACGTTGTCAGACGATGCATCCTAATGACATGTTTCAATGACTTATCATGCAGGGCTACAAACGGCTACAAAAAGGAGAGTATACAAACTTTGCAAACTTTTCTCCTATATAGTGAAAAGACTTGGCACACACAATTTTGTGCAGACACTCGTTTTTCCCAAACTACATAACCTCATGAGTTTGGTGTTTACCCAACAGTCCCAGAGCCAACATGAGGTTGATATAAGTAAAACATCTCTGTCGCTATTGGGCAAATTTTTGCACCAAATTTAGCTAAAATCCATAAATTATTCTTGACCACCCTCATTCGAACAGCATTCTAATTGTACTTTTGGTTAATGACCAAATAGCTGCGAAACTATTGATATTGCCATATTTAGTATCAATTAGCATGTAGCAATCTAAAACTTAACGTTTAAAGTCAGATAGTGATTAAGGTAAACATTTTAAATCTGTTAAATATTAGCATGTTAGAACTGTCATTTTAAACATGTCAGCACACTGACATTAACATTTAGCTGAAAGCACTGCTGTCCCTAATTACAGCTTCACATACAACGCTGCTGGCATGACCATAATCTTGTGTTTATACTGTAGGCTGATTCCCCCCTAATTGCATTCATTCATATTTTGCAATTATGCACTGAGCTCCCTTGCTTTTCCTCACACTACATGTGTTTAATGTCAAAAAGGAACATGGTTTTAAGGGCAGTAGAACCATGAAAGTGGTCTTTTTGTTCAAAGCTGTTTGTAATGTCCTGGCTGGTACCACAGTTGAAATGCTGCCAACAGGTTTTATAGCACAGTATTCTTTGTTTTAAATCCTTAAAGGCTTTATGCCACTGTTTTTGTTAATATTTTTTCTTGTTATTTATCCTGAGCTTTTAATTAGTTGCCCTCTTTTTTCAGATTTCACTTAGCTCAGCATTGCAGTACTGCAGAAATGCCAGCCACCAAAAACTTTGATTGTTGTTTAGATGTTGGCCCAGAAATAAGAGTTATGTCTTTTTTTCAAGCAATGTTACATGGGAGGATGTGCTTTAGTGTCATTATTGGTACGGCGGCTATGCGCATCGGTCCTGACTGAATAAATGTTCCCTGTGGAGTTTTCATGTAAAGAAATCTATTTTATTTTTATTTTTACATTCAACTTTTTCAACAATTTTGAAAGCTGATATTTTGAATATCTGAAACCTGCATGATATACATCGGTAGTCGGATCACCAACGCATTATTTCTCCCCGGCTTGTTGCATTGTTACCAAAAGTCAATATAGATTACTACCCACTTGTGTGTGTGTCAACGTCATGTGTGTCTTTGTATGTTACTCTCAAAACATTGCTCCATAGACCATAAAGGTCAAAGATTTCAGAAACATTAAAGGGAATGTAATTGCTCAATATTTCACAATATACAGTTTGATATTACACCTCTGTGACTATAAACTGTCAACATGTGGTTCACAGTTAAAGAATTAAGACAAAGACAGCAATAACGTCCATGGCTGGGAGGTCGAGCAGAAATGTGACGAGATCGACCACCGCCTGTTTTTCACACATATTGTTTCTCCTGAGGAGATCGAAAGGTGTTAATATCCGACAGGATATTTTAAAAGCAGTATGCCAGTCACTTATTAAATCAGTCTTCACATTCAGCATTGCATCCTGGTACAACGTCCTCAAAGAGAAAAGCAAAAAAAAAAACCTACAAGAATCATGAAACATGCGACCAAAATCACAGACACCACTCAAACCCAATTCTCAGACCTTTACAGTCATGTAGTAATTAGAAAGGCAGCCTCCATCTTTAAAGACCATCCACACCTCCTTCAGCACTCCTTCCAGCACCTCTAGCCAGAAAGAGAGCTTCGAAAAAAAACTCCTTTATTTCCACTGCAATGTCAATTCTAAACAATGCTAATACGATTGTCAGCACTTTTTAAACAAACATGCTATTATTTCTTATTTGGTTACAGAATTGTGTCCGAATGCAATTTTATGTAAGTGTTTCATGGGTGCATTATTTAATGTCGCCCCAACCAAAGCTAATTTTCTATCATTAGGTGATGAACAATCAAGTTTTTTGAGCCTTGAATTTTGATTCAAACTTTTTTTGATAATTGCATTTACTTGTTTCATTTAATTTCACTTCATTGACAACCATTCATAGTTTTTACATGCAGGTGATTCGGCTCCATATTGACATTGTTGCATCACATCATTTCTGAAGGTTTGTCAGCTGCACATTCATGCTGTTAATAGTCCGTTCTACCACAACCCAAAGGTGTTGAAACCAGATTCAGATATGGGGACTGGAGCAGCCACTGAAGTCAATGTACTCAGTCCAGTTTGACTTTTTCTTGGCGACATGTTGCGTCATAGAAGATGGTAAATTGTGGCCATAGAAGGTATGTCAGCAAAAAAATGGCATTCAATGCATGAGTGATTAAGGAGCTCAAAGAGCGCTAAATAACAACCCTCCTAGCTTTGCACCACCATCATCAACCATTAATTGTTGACATAAGGCATGTTGGAGCTACTGGTGCATGCTGCTAATGTCAAACTTAGAAAAATAAATGGAGATTCATCAGACTTGGCTACATTTTTCAAGTCTTCAAATGTCCAGTTTTTGTGCAAAAAAATGATTTTCTTTGCTGACAGGTGAAACCTAACGTGATCTTTTGCTGCTGTTATTGCCCATCCCCTGCCAGGTTGGACATGTTGTGCTTTCTGGGAGTGGTAAACTGAGTTATTGCAACCTTCCTGTCAGCTCCAACCCGTCTAGCCATTCTCTTTTTACCTCTTTTATCAACAAGGCTGTTCTGACACTTACTGGATATACAGTATTTTTTGTTTTTCACATTGTTATATTGAGATTGTTGTGCGTGAAAATCCCAGCAGATCAGCAGAACAACTCAAACCGGCTGTCAATCAAAAGTCTAAATAATTTATATCACATTTTATTTTCCCCGTTCTGATGTTTATATATATATATTACATATCTGCATGCATTTATGCCATGGTACTGCTGCCACATGATTGGCTAATTGGAAAATCGCATGAATAAGCAGGTGCAGAGGTGTTCCTAATAAACTGCTTAGTAAAAGTAAAAGTAAAAGAGTGGTTGTCACCAAAACCATTATTAATATTTTGAATCCTGCACCGTTCACATTCACGGCACATTGTAATGATTTGTGGGGCGTTACCTCCACCAGCTGTCAGTATGCATTACCACCCTTCAGCGTGTGTATACATGTATCCTATAGTTGTTTTGATGGATCGCCATGATATTTTGTTCATTTATTTTCCCCATAGCAGGTAAAGTAAACATGCCTTTTCCTCTAGCGCCACCATGAGGTTCATATTTGTGGTTCAGAGTGAGATTTGACACCTATCTGATAATTTTCTATGAAATTGACAACTGATATTCAAGGTCTCTGGAGGAACCTCCACCCATCCTCTCATACCTCCACTAGGTCCCCACATGATGGATAAGCTTGACGGATACCAGGAAACTCTGCAATGACAATAATGGTTTGAAGTGATGGGACAGCTTTGGTGACCCTCTGCCTTTTCTTATGTTGTAATATCGAGACAACTCTGGGTTTGGTTTGCTGGGAACTATGACATTCACAAAACAGATAGTCTTAGATTTAAGTCCATCAACTCCACATACACCTGCCTGAAAATGAATGCAGAACATTTGTAATGTTAAGAGTCGCCCACTTGATGGCAGCATTGTAACTTAAAAAAACAGTCAGTGCTTGAACATATGTGCATATAATTCAACCTGCTGTCAAGACTATACAGTACTGAGAAATTGCCAAATTAGCATTATGGATGTGTACAGTGTAATAACAACTTAGGCCGTGCTGTTAGAAGTGATGTTGAAAAGCCTTCACAATTTAAATAAAAAAAAAAAAAAAAAAAAAAACAACCTTAATTAGCATAAATATCAATGAATTGTGAGTTGTATTGTGGTTCAATATAAGTCTATGTGTCTGCCATGTTCTGGTTGGGTATTTATTTTATTTATCTATTTTTGGTGAATATAAACACTCATTTTGACTGAATATCATTAGCACAATACTTTTACATTTGAGTTGACTGTTTAGTTTAGTATTTCTACTGCCACAGAAAAAAATGGTCTTGATGACTTGTGTAATTTCCTTCCCCCTTTACCTTGGAAAACAAAAAGCACTGGGGAATTGTGCACAAATAAATATACAGCCCTGGTAAAAACACTGTCACAACTTCTATTCAAACAATCACACAGTAATGCTATAGCAATAAAGAAAGTTCCCAGACTGTTTTTAATCCTTGAGGAGTGCTCATTTAGTTATTTCCTGTTGACTTGTTTTTGAAGAGTGTTCTTTGTTTCTTCCAGATTAAAATTCAATCAGGAAAAAAAAAAAAAAACTCAGTGGAGTGTAATAAGAAAAACAAAAATAGCCCTGCACAGCCAGCCAGGAGGTATTGAACACCATTTGTGTCTCATTATTTATTGTGAAGCCATACACTTTTTTTTTTTTTTTTTTATTTTTTTTTAAAGACATGTCCTTTTCTCCACGCTACTCAGAATTATGCACAGCCTGTAGTGGAGTTTCCATGCTTCACTGCTTACTAAATCAACAATTCCCCCAAAGCCGGGCATCGTTGTCAAGCACATCATGCCAGGGCCCATTTTGATGACATCATCACTGCTGTCACTCTCATTGCGGACAGACCCCTCTGGGTAAAAGGGTGTCATGGACTGCTGCACACCCATATCTGGTCGTTCATTGCCCAACACAGCGGTATCCCCTATCAGAAGTCCCTGCAGTGTTGCTTTGCAGCAGCAGATTATACTTGATGACTTCATCTTAATCACATTCAGTTTCATTTTCTTTTATCTGCGCAGCGGCCATGCCACACTGGGTGCGAAACATTCCACAAGTGGGTGCACAAAGCACTCCTCTGAGCATATGCATTCACCCACAGGGACACAAAACACACACACACAAGTTGACACTTGCACATAAGTCTGCTTTTGTTTAATTTGAAGGAAAACTTTCCACCCTAATGCCACATGGTTAACATTACTTTTAAATGGCAGAGACTTCTGACTAATCTACAATAACTAATCTGAATAATACTACTGGATTTGCTTTTTGATGTTTAACCAATCACACTGCCCATAAAATCTAACACGCAAATGGAAAACATGCACACTTTTAGTGAAGAATACATCTCTTCATTTATAAAGCATCACAGATGCTTTATAAATGTTTGTTCTTATGCATAATGCAAGAAAAGTGGGTTCACATATCCCTTATATCTTTTTTATACTTTACAAATGAAACACAGCTCATATTCTTTAAGATATTAGGAGCTGTAACTTTTTCAGATGCAAAACTGAAGGCCTCTATGTCTTTGTCAAATAAAGTTGGATTAAAGGAAATCACATTCATTTCTGTCACTTTACTTGATGACATTTATAAGAAATTCTATGAAACTAACACACAATTAAACCGTTAATAATTGAGATGAGAACAGTTCTCCATAAGTTTGACATTTTGTCTGTCATGTTCTTCAATACAGTGATACATGATGCAAAGGAAGGAATAATCAAATGAAAAGAACAAAGACAAAATTACAAACTTTATGATTTTTGTTTTGAAATTTTCCCCAAATTCAGTGTTAAAGTTAAGCTTTTCAGAAGTATCATTGGCATTGCCACGAAGTGAAGCTAGCTGAACAGCAGTTAACATGACAGTTTCATTCATATGTAAATTGCATTTTACTGTTGTAGTTGGTTAAGGTGGAGCTGTTCTATATACTGCTGGGTAGCCTCAGCCATAGCAATGCCTCATGTGTATAGGGTCATCATAAGTTTTATATGAAAAATGTAAAACAACTGAAAACAGTAGCTGACAAATACATGTAGTGGTATGAAACATTTAAATAGCCTACCAAATTCCGCCATTGCTTTAATTATTACTTTTGATAAAAATGTATCAAACCAAATTCATACAAGGGCTGAACGCTTGGCAGAACTACTGTGTCATCAACTGTGAAATCAAAATTCACCGCTACTGTATTACAATATAAACTATTATTATTGTGAGGTGTCAGACATATTCATACTTGTTGATAACTGGGTCTGCATTGATACAAATGCATGTTAACACGAATGACATTTAAACCCTTTTCCATTCATTCTTCTAATGATAATGAAAATGAATAACTGTTCAACAACAGTGCAACTCTTTTGCATTGTACCATATCATGTTAAAGAGTCTGAGAATTTATACTGTGGAAAAGTTAAGATACATTCAAACAATCTGCAGTTGTCGTGGACAAAGCATTGAATGTAAAGCAGCCTGGACTCAGTGCTGAAATGAGCTGGGACTCTTCACTGGTCTTTGAACACTTTTGACCTTGCTCTGACTGCAGACACACACTTAGAGAAACATGGTTTTCTCAGACATGGCAGAGGGCCAAAATAAATAACCTGCCCTCAGAGTGTCGGCAGAACCGCAAGAAATCCAAAACCAGGACCCGGCCCAGCGGCACTCACTCACAGGGCTATCAGCGAATGACTTGCTGAAATTTTAATTGTCCGAATGCATCATGTGGTTTGGAAACAAAATCAAATCAGGACGGATCATCCTTCCTCTTTGACACCCGTCCAAAGGAGAGTAGCATTTTTGATTAGGGTTTCATTTATTTATTTTAGGTGGCTCTGATTTCAAGGTCAGGTTACACCAACTTGGGGGACAAACAGATGACATTGTATGGATAGGTAATTCAAGAGTCTGCATGCTTCGATCCTCACAGATAAGAGGGAGATAAGAGACAGGTGTCTTGTAGAATAGAGGACATCCATCTAGAAATTCAATCGCCAAAGCTCAGTCAAAAATGGTTTCCATGAAATAAAGAGATTGATATCAATACCTTCCTTCAATTAAGAAGATCAGAAATTCATACCTGCTGCTAATTCATCTTCAGTAACAGCTTCTCTTCGCTTAACCACTTTTTATTTCAACATGACAGCTTCTTATTAGCAGCACATACTTGATTAAACAATATGTGGCTTTTTTTTTTTTAATACTATGAGTTGGAAGTGAATGTGTGTGAGTGAGTGTTTTACTGTCCTCACTACACGGCTGCAGACGTGTCCCCTCCCGTCCAGACTCACCATTGGATCACTTGTCTAATGTCACCACACCAGTCAGGTATTACAGCTGTAAATGTGATTAAAGAAATGCTAGAAGTCAGGACAGTAGACAGGACAGCGCTTGTAAGAAGCAGCACAGTGTGTGTGCGTGTGTGGGTCAAGTTTGTGTGTGTAATGGGTTACTGTAAGTCAGGCACAATGTGACACTGAAAGATTTGAATTTATGCCTGAATATGGAATAGAAACCCACTTTTTTTTGCACATATAAGACCAGTCTTAATACTTAAAATGAGATTTTTGCAAATGCATGGCAGTCGCTGAAGCTGAGCCTCCTCTGTTTTTTCTCAGTTCCCATCCTTCTGAAAAGCAAAGCTCGCAGTGGTGAGTTGCTGAGGGTGCATCTTTAAACCCACTGGAAGCCTGGGTGAGTGATGGCACGGTACGACGGTGAGCAAATATTGGAAAAGGGTGATGAACATCTCTGACATTCAAGGTAAGGACATATGGTCAGTTAAAAAAAAAAAAAAAAAAAAAAAAAATCAATGATATTCTACTCAGCAACCAATGAGGACCAAATGAAGTGAGACCTAATGCAGTCACCTTTTAGAGCAGCCACACCAAACTGATGTCTCATAATGCAAACAGACAAAAATATTTCATGATTTAAATGAAGGTCAAACTATAAAAAAACAATGATTAAACTGATTCTTCAGATTATGATTATTAAATGTTATCTATCAATTTATAACACAGGGCCTTGGAGGCTGAATAGTGTGGTGGAATTGAATGTGCCATCTTCACAGGTTATTAATAATCGTCCAGGCCATTAATAATTGGACAGTAAATATTCATTACAAGCCTCCATATCATGACACATAAAGGCTATGTCTGGCCAATTAAAAATGCATAAGGAGTAATGGGACTTTATGAATAACTTAGCAGATGCCTTTCAAATGCTAGAGCATGGCGAGAGCTACCAAGGACGTATACAAAATGACACTTTCAATATATATCATACTACAACACAGATAAAACTAAAAGTTTAAATCTGAAGACTTTAATATTTGATTCGTTGCCTGTTATTTTTTTAAGTTCTTGACAATCAAAAGAACATTAACATTAATACTTTGCATTCTTAATACATGGAGCATAAATTACAACACTACATACGGCTAATTATAGGGTTTTAAAAATAATCTAACTGCACTATTTTGGCTTTGTAGCATTTTTTGATATTCATGCTTTCTGATTGTTCATCCAGTGTGTTATAGATGACCAGTAGATGTCAGATTTGTACAAGAAACTACCTCAATCCTGAGACTCCCACATTCACTATCACCCTTATGCCTTCACAACATACAGACACATGGTATCCAGAATGGAGCCCAGCTGACATGGATTTCCACACCACATATACAAACAAAAGGTGTTCATACATAAAAATGAATCATAAGCTTGATGTAATGATGTAAGATTTTGATATTTGTGTCCATACCGACATTTTGTTTCCAAGGTTGGATGAGAGTAGGGTCAGCAGCAGAGCAGCTTCCGTGAAGTCGGTATAGACTCTGCGTTGCTGCTTAATGACGCTTCCTCACGCTTGAATTTTGCTGACATGGAGGAGCGAATTGTGAGAGCTGCTACCGACGGTTGTGCGACAATCCTGGTTTTAGTGTGTCACCTGTGGACACTTCTGTGCCTCCTAATGGACGCCAGGGCTGCATCCAAAATCGCTCCCTGTTTGCTGTATGGTGCAGTATATTTACTGTTTGAGCTTTTATTGAGTGTTGCAATTCGGAGTGGGCCAGCATGTCCACAATGTAGTACTCTCAATGGTTCCACAATGGAACAGCAAAAAGAGTCTCATTGGCATTCACACAACTTTCTATCGACAATCTTATTTTGCGGTGTGCTGTATTTCATAGTTATACAGTATACAGTATAATAAAGCTACATTTGTTCCATAAGAGATACAGCACGTTGTATTGGAATAATGCCCGTTGAGCTACCATTTTGCCACATCACCTTCTTCTTCTACGTGTTTGCAGTTCAGTATTTGCTGTACTACCCACTGTGCTAAGTGTCAAACCACAAATTCAAGTGACAAGGTATTGCCGAAAAATATATTGTTAATTGCATCCCTGGGAGACAGATTCCTCCTATTTTTCCATCCGATTCTGTTGACCAAAAATCAAAAGGAAAAAAGGTGAGCCACAATCACCTTGGATTGTATGAGCACATCTATTAACTCTAACAGCATGTAGTCCCCCAACCTCATCCAACATGTTGAAGAGCTGTGTGTAGATAAAAAAAATAAATAATAGTGATGTTAATAGATTCATCAAGCTTCTTTGAAGTAAGGCTTAAGTCGAACCTCATGTCTTAATTTGAATGTGACAGCTACCAAATCACAATCATCTCTCCAAAGTCTTTTGACAAACATGTTTTTGTGGCAGGGATTTGTTTTTTGTTTTTTAAAGAACACTCAGCTGTCATCTACACATGTTCCGCAGCCAAAACAGCTTCCCGTCACTGTATTTTGAAAGGCATTGCTATGGCCACCTTGACTTAAGTGCTAACCCTGCTGACTGTGAATGGACCAAGAGACAAAAACAAGTCGGTGGTTATTTCTATAATGAGTTCACTCAGACCTGTTTGCTGTTGTGGTGAAGTGTTGTGTATGTATTCAACAGCATCTAGTGTCCATTATTCCCACTCCACTCCATGTTCCTGGATCCTCATGTTTTATCCCCAACCTGGACCCATGTTCTGGCAATACTAAAACACCTGACATTATGTTTAGAATAATCTTTTTCTAAGTTACAGTAGATTATAAAATTCTGATATGTTTTACATTGGGTGATAAATATGAATGAAATCACAAGTTGAATCCCTAGTTTAGACCTCTTGGGTTCCCTTCCATTTCTGCATGTATAATGGTAGCTACATTGCTTCGGCAATGATGATTATAATGTAGAATGTAGATGTGTGACACGCAAACTTACAATCTGAAAGCTTTCCTAGATAGTTTTGGTGTCAGCTTTTTCCTGAGCTAACACAATGCAAAACGTGTGTACTTAAAGCTATAGGACAAGATTCCAGTAGGTCTTTAAAATCGAGGCAATACAGGCTTAAATAGAGGCCAAGTGTGGTTGAGGCACAATTGAAGTAGTACCAGAGTTGTAGTGTGATGAGTAGTGTCATACTGTCTCTTAGGCTTGCTCACTGATCCTCACTTTTCTTAATATTTCATGAGGTATTCTCATCATGAATGAGATGTTTGATATGTGTTAATATGAATGACACAGTTCACATGTGAACATGTGAATGCGACTAAAAGTTTGTGTTTTCCAGCTTTCCGTTATACTGGAATTATGTTTGACAAACCCAGACATGTAGATATTTTGACTGGTGTCTACTCAGTTTTTCACGCCTATGTGTCACTTACTGTTTGTTACTTTTCAACCAAATGATATTTCTCAATTCGACTCTACCAGGTACAGTTCTGGATTTCATTTTCTTACCACTTCAGTGTAACTGTTCTTCTTCAAAGCGACCCACACTCTTGCTGGATCCTTTCATCTGCGACTAAATAAAGGAATCGCTATAATAGCTTGACTATTCAACAATTGCATGCCTTTACAGAATGTCACAGAATGTCAGTGTCACACAATGAGGTAGGGACAATGTGATGATTCTATATTGACAATTCTCTCTGACTAGTCACAGGTCTGCAGTATTGTCCTGTCAGCTTTTAAGTCTTAGCTCAGTTGCTTGGAACCTCACAGGAGGCTATTGTTAAAAAAAACTATAAAAACACTTTTTATAATGAACAAATAAATAAGGCAAGTAGAGTCAAATTGAGCCACTCCATGTGGTGCAAAAGCAGCTTTAGTTACTAGACCACAATATAAAGCACCGGATTTGTCTAAGAACTAATGTCCACAGAGAAAACTGCTTTCTCTGCATAAATACATTTGCATTACAAAAGACATTTGTCACTAAATTGCATAGCTGCTGCTGGATGAAACAACACTGACTCATCTTTGATAACAATTGTAAATTGTTTCATATAATTTGTACTAACTAAATTCATTGCAGTTTTGTTCTTTTTGATTGCTATGCAAAATTGCTGTTATTTACATGTTGACAAATAGCATGTCATCGCCAGTGTAAAAGAGGATTTTTGTGTCAACCACCTGTATGACGGTTTAGATTTGAGAGGAATCAGTTGAACAAGTCGTCTGACCCATAAGACAATATATATTTTCCTTCCCTCAAAATGTCCCACGGGAGTTTTCCCTGAATTAGCCCTCCAGTTACATTTTGGCACAACAACCACTTGGTTAGAGTTAGGTAAAGATAATAGTATAATAGTTTGGGTTAAAATAATGACTTAAGCCATGATAGAGTGTTAAAGTTACCACTTCTTTAACATTATGCAACCTTTGTCATCATGGCAACAGTAAATTCAACATGGCTTTAAAAAAAACTGTCCCAATATGTTTGGAAACGGAAAGCGAACTGTGATCTCCTGCATCCAAACAAACAATCCACCCAACCTGATTCATCTAAAAAAAGAAAAGCAGGACACTACATTACCATTATGTAAACAACCCCTAATAGAAAAAACACAGAAATTTCACAGGTGTAAAATGCTTTTGGAAAATTTTGATGTTGTAATGTGTGAAGCCCATGTAGATTCACGTGAAAACTTTTCCACATAATTTCATCATGTTATCATATGTTGAAATGTGGTAAACATGTGTCATTCATGTGATCACATGGAAAACACGTTTTTTTCTTTTGAAGGAACGGCTAGAGGTCACTTAACTTTAAAACGTAACTGTGGGTTGTAATAAGCTGCGAACACAAAAGGTTGTTTATTGGAAGAGGACAATCTCTTCAGTTAACAAGTAATGGCTTCGACTCCTCTCCAAACTGTAGAGGGTTATTTTTGGAACAGGTGGTGCATCTCCTTAGCTGAACTGCTTGTTTTGCGTGGTTACTGAAAATAAACATCGACTGATCCGCAAACTTATTACCAGTATCTGTCCATTCTTTGACTCTTTACTTGCAGAAATGTTCAATTGAAAATAACTTGTCTATAATTGCTTTCTCTTTGTTTGCATTCTCCTTTGGCTCCAAGCTTTTTTCTTTTGCCAAGTGTTGTGTTCCCAAGGCTCAGCAGAGAGATGTTATATCTGCGCTGTACACTGCGGACAGTCATGGAGCCCCGGAGCAAACCAGCGGACATATATATCACTTGACTGTGTGTCAGGACGATTACTGGATAAAGATCACAATATGACACTTTTCCTTTTCTGTGCTGGCTCAGTGAACAGAAGGAAAGCTCCTGCAGCTCAGCGTGCCCCTGTCCAGGATATTGATCACAGATCTCAGACCTAAGACCTCTCAAGCCTGTCAGGGAAAAATCATTCTGCCTTTTTTTTTTACTTTAAAGAAATCACACTTATTCTCTCTTTGGGAACACAATGATCTTCTTCTGATTATCTAACTATTGATGACCCGTTTTCTCTCTTTAAAATGCAAAATGTTGATCTTCCGAGCATGATAGGCTGTAAATTATTTTGCTACATTCCTGAATCAATAGTATGCTTTAATCACTCATCTATCAAGTATTAAGGAGGGGGGGGGGGTGTATAATTATACCTCATCAAATACATTTTTAGGAGGGGTAATGGTGAATCAGTCACTGTAATAACCTATATCTATGATACATTGTCAACAAATTAATGTTAAATTACCAAACTAACAATCCAATTCTTATAATACCTTTCAACTTCTTCATTTTTTAAAAACTCTTAGTTCCAATCCTATTCATTGCCACTGAAACAGTAAATCTTAGAAAATATAGTACGTCGTTTTTTTTTTAGCCCCCATGTTTTTTATTGCTACAGAATTTTCTAAAACACGTGGATCATTTTAGCAGATGTTACTAAAACAGGGGCAGATAGGGAATATGTTGGGGACTATTTTCATTTAAGGATTAATTCATATTTGCTGCTGTGGTGAGAAATTACCAGAGCTGGACATTGTATGTGAGATCTACTCAAAAAAGAGAATACTGTCTCCATGTGTAACATAATGAGGGGATATGTCACCCTGTTTTAAGATGTGCTATTTTTAGTTTTTGAAGAACAATTTGGAGATCTGTGGCACAGAGGAGTGAGTGAGAATAGGATAAATTCATTGTTGTTTTGGGCTTTCCATGTTAATAATAAAAAACCCACAATATCACCAAAACCACAATTTTCTCTGTAAAGTTAAACAATCTCCTTTGTTTTTTGTAAGAAATAATTTTTCACTGAATTATTCCCGTCCATAGATTTACAGTTATAGTAATGAGTTTACTTCCTGAGTGTGCAACCTAAATCAATCACACATATGATAATTCTGTTTTGGTAATACAGGGAAACACATATTGCCCGCCCTACAGAGGTTTGCTATTATTCTTTCCTCACAATCTTTTTTCTGAGTGCTAAAGGGGAACGGGGACCCTATGACCCTTCATCTTCTCTCTTACTTTCTACAATGGTCAGAAACAAATCAATAGTGCAAGCAAAAGCATTTTTACGTATGCAGTTATTAGGTCATAAGCTACAGTATGTCACACTTCATTTTAGCAACAGCTGAGACCTCCAGTGGGGCCCGGCTCTCCCTGAGCCCTGTCCCCACAGGGACGTTATGAGAATCATAAATAATACGTGCTAATGAGATATGAATTGATTACGTGGGGAAAAGCTTGACGCTCTCAATTCATCACCCTAAATGATGTTTAACAATAGATTACCAGCCAATAATTCCTCCAATATGAGATTAAATAAAATAGCAGCGCATTTTTCAGCAGACTACCGCTACCTCCCTCTCTTCCCATTTTCCAACGAGCGGAAATAAATCTGCTCAATTACTGTACCACCAATCCGTTTTTCACCGCTAAGGACATTATTATTTCATTTAGAGCTGGTTCATGCATCATAGATTATTTCATTTTACTCAGTCAATACGGAGAAGTGCAGTATTTTATTTTATCCACTGGGGTTTACGGCGAAGTGGGATTTTAATGGAGTATACTTGGCTCAGGAAGAACGGCTCACTGTAAATGGAGAGAAACGTGGTTATCACCTGGGTGCCGTTAGAAAAAGCCAGATATATTTATTCATGCGCACATATTCAGTTTTCTGTGAGATATATACATTTGCTCCATGCTTTCCTCAGGCACCTGACAGACAATGAGAAAATGGTTCTCCTTCAGACCCGTGATCAATTGAAACTACATTAGCTGTGCCTATAAGATGATTTGGAACATCACTTCAATCCCAAAGAACGATGAAAATTGGATAACACACATGCTCACTGGGCTCTAACTTAGCTGCAAATCATGTTAAGGTTTTCAGAGAAGCCAAAGTTGTGATTGGTTATTTCTTCTTTAACTGCATCAAGTTGTACCTCTGAGGGTTTACTTGTGATGATCTGTGTTAATGTGTGTTCTTATCGCTTTTCTATGGCTCAAAGACACTCAGGCCTGGAAACAACAAACAGCGTAGAGTGGGAGTACTTGGAATTAAATTCAGAATAAAAGGTTTTGATCATTGCAAGGTGTCTTGACATGAACTCCAAAATGCAGCATTTTCGCTTGACTGATGACTTATTTCTGACATTTTTACTGTAGGTAACTGCAAGACAACCATATTCAGAGTGCAGGTAAAGACTTCAAAGACAGCCTTTAGTAAGAATGGCATTACATCTTTATCTTAAGTCTGCAATGGTAAAGATAGAGAATGGTTCACTGATCCAGTGACTTTACTTCTCCTTGGTGACCCGTCTCTGTAACTGATCCTGTCCCATCATGCAACAGACGATTGAACTGCTGTGTAACT
Source organism: Brachyistius frenatus (assembly GCF_029030835.1). Taxonomy (NCBI): domain Eukaryota; kingdom Metazoa; phylum Chordata; class Actinopteri; family Embiotocidae; genus Brachyistius; species Brachyistius frenatus. The sequence goes on along the minus strand of NW_027210613.1, from coordinate 443,517 downwards.
CTGAAATTGGCTTTTAGAAGCTCTACATTATATATTATGTTCTAATGAGTTAATTCAAAGGCTATCTATATCAAAGCCTGACCAGTTTAAATGGCAATGTCAGCTCGTCAGCTGTTCAGTCAGGCTGAAATATCTCAACAACCAACCCATGATATGTCGTGGCTTTTGGTACAGCCATGTATGGTGCCAAGAAGATGGAATCTTACTATCTTTGGTACTTTGGTAATCCTTCAACTTTTCTTGCAGCATTAAGACTGATGTTTGTGGCTTAAAGTAAAATGTCTCTCTCTACCGGAGGTGCAGTGTTATGTGCTAGCATATTGGAGCACACTTGGGGCATGCACATGTGATAGCACACGGCTGTGTGGTTAAGCTGTTGTTTCTGTTTCTGTACCAACTGTTCCTACGGTGGGAAGTTTACATACAATATTCAATAATGTGTTTTCAATACTTTAATTTAATGAAGTCAACAACATAACCCACCTACCTTCAATGGTTGTTCTGCATTACTCATGATAAGGGTGATTGGCCGATTTAAATCAGAACACATTCCTGCAAATGTTTCACAATAAAAAAGCCTTGTTAAGAAATAAAGTGTTTTTGCCTATTGAAATACTGAAAGACTTTTAATTTGAAACAGATACAGGAAGTGTTGAGTTTGCATGAATGTGTAATTCAGTTCCTTTAACAGATACACACATTTAGCCTAAGCTGCTAAATTTGCTGAGGAGCTTTTATCTAAAAGGTTAAGAAAAAAACTGTCATGCTCTCATTGCAAGTTAACACAAGTTGGGACACGGACAAAGGTCATTGGACAAACAAATTAGCATCTCCCAACATGTCATCTTCCTCAGTAACCTTTGAGAATAAAATAAACCAAATGAAATGGGCCTAAGTAATAAAACATGTAATTTTAATTTCATTAAAGACAAAGATATATAAAACAGACAAGGACTCATAGGTGTTATAAACGGAAATGTAGTAAATACAGCCATCACAAACTCTGTAGATTCTAGATGTTGTCAAATAGAACCTTCAAAAACTGTGCAAAATAGTCCGTGTTAGAGGGTCAATTTGTACATGGGGCCCTGACAACTTCTAGGCTCCGCTGCTCTGCACTGTCGATAGTTATGGCATTGCTCGAAACTCGAAAGCACTGCTGGGCCTGAGATCTGCCTGGTGTAAGAAGTATGCAGTGGGTCTTAGCCTTGTTATACAGTACATGGTTCAGTAGTGTGATAAGGTGCACACTTCCGTTGATTCATGTGTCTTATACATCAGTTTATGATCCATCCATGATGAGCTTTGGAAAATAATCCCGCTCCCTCATACTATCTCGAGCACCAACTCCTCTTACATCTCTTATCTCTAAGTCTTCATTCTCGAGTCCCTTTATTCCTCGGCTTTGTAGCATCCGTCCTCATCCCTTTCTATCCTGTCTTCCTCGCCGCCCATTCAATCCTCCTCTCCCTCTGTCTCTTCGCTCCCTGCGTGGGCTCCTGTGGGTAAGGAGCTGAGTGAGCTTGTCTAGTGGCTGAAGTCGCGGCTGGATTGGGAAGAGGTGGCTGTCACACTGTCTGATTAATGACCCGTCGGTTGCGTGTCCAGCCACATTAGGGCTCCATGTATCTACCAGCGTCCACACGGGGCGAGGGGCTTTGTTCTGGGAGGAAATGGTGTCACTGGCCCACAGCCGTTTGCCTATAAAAAGATAAAGATTTACTGTCATCAAAGGGCAGATTAAAGCCAACAATGGTGACATTGATTTTTTTTTTTTAAACCAAAAAAAAATTCACATTTTGGGAAAACCCATTCCAGGACGAGAGAGAGATATGATCAGCTTATTTGGAAAGGATAATATGGAATCTTCTCTCAGAATGAACTTTGAAAGAAGTAAATTGTAAATATTGATCTCTGAAATGAAGTGTCAATCTTGGTTGGGCCGAGATTATTCCTATCATCTGGCTCAACCCCCGGCAAACGATGAATTCAAAACTGCTGACAAAGTGGAGTGTATAGGATTTCTGTTAGGAGCAGTCGGCAGCGCTTTACCGCTTGGCCGGCCTGAGCCCCTGCCGGTAATGGCTGTTCAATTTTATCAGATAACGGAGGAGATCTCATCAGAGGCGAAAAATGAAATGAACTGTGACTCCGAATCAGGATCCCTGCTCTTATCCCAGCAAAAATCGTCGGCGCGGGGCCCAGGGCTTTCCATTATTTCAGGTCACTTCATTACGGCCCTGCACACAGGACCCAATTGCTACAAACAAAGCAGGCCCTTCCTGTCTCACCCAGGGGTCGAATGTGAGGGGCAGTTTGATAGGCTCTTGACGTGTCCAGGGTTATCCTATTACCACTTAAGAGGCTTGCTGAAAGGCAGCAAATCTCGCTTACTTGTTTGTTATCCTTTCTCACCCCTTTTGTATCATGAGGGGTTTTATTGCTCACCTTATTTCTCATGGAGGAAAATATTTCATCTTTTCCAGTTAGAGTTCAAAATGTTTTTTTTGTTTTTTTTTTGGATGTTCTTGTCTTTGCCGCTTGTCTCCTTTATTGTTATATGGATGATTGGGACAAGGTGAACTGAAGAGCACGTTTCACAATGCATTAGAAAATATAAAATTATACTTTTAGATATAAAGACATACTACAAATACTTTGCTGTTGCTTGATGTTGTCGTGAGTAGAAGTTTCCCTCACCCTAATAACAAAAGGTTTGGATAAATAAACAGGGAAAATAGCTACTGCATGATTATCACTTTCTACTTTCTGAAGTGTGTTGGGTTTATATGTGTACGTGCGGGTATTTTTTTTTTTACTTGCAATAATGAATGAAATAAGCTGTTATCACCTAGGAATTTGTAGCTTTGCGAGTAATTACAGTTTTTGTTCCAGCCTCCATAGGCTCAGTATTGATCTCTAGGAAGATGGTGGTCGATACACATGGGGGGAGGGGGGCATTTGATAGCTACATGGGAGAAAAATGACGTTGGTCTAAGCGGGGAGATTTGTAATAGAGCGATAAGACGAGCTAAAGGTGGGGAAACAGAGGCTGAGAGTTCTCTGCATTCCTTGACTTCTTGGATTACAGTTCTCATTCTGAAAAATGGTTGTTTCTGCAACTGGCATTGGTAGATTTTTAGCATTAGCATTTGGCTTCAAAGGGGCCCAGTATAAGAGTAGAGATGTCAAAAACCGAATTCACCTAATAACTAGTTTAAACATACTTTTCATTTGTCTAATCCAATCATACCTTCAAAACGTTCCTTCCTCTCTTGGGTCTCTGTCTTTTTGTTTTCATCTTTTTAAAACAGCTTAAAGCAAGTGCCAAAACAATCGATCCGCTATGAGCTCTAGACCACGGGATCTATACAATGACCCATGCAGACTTGGGTTACATTGTCCCAGTATGGACTGCTTTTTAATGTCACTGACGCATAACACCTTTTCTCAGTGTCACTGTAGTCAAATACACTTCAAACCCAGTGTGCACGGGATATGAGGCTGATGGAAACATAAGAGAAAGGAGCTTTATTCTCCATCTGTTTGTAGTAGAGCAATAAATAAAAGTGTTTAAAACTAAATCTTTAACTTTTATGTGACTGTTTGTGAAGCTTGATGCCAAGACCTTCAGGGAGTGTCCAAAAAAAGAGGATAGTAGTGTGGGGATTAACAGAAATTTAAGAAAATGAACAAAGCAAATTTGTCTTTTCTACTTCAGATGTATCCTTAAGTGACTTAGTTCCATGCAGAAAAGACACAATAGTTGCACTCATTGAAAGCTTGTGTCTCAGGCAGTGTGGTAGACTGGGCTAAATTCTAGCAATTTTAATGTTGTTGATTGTAAAGTGTTTAATGTCTGGATTAAATTCTTATGCAGTTTAATAACCACAATTTTGTGTTATCATAGATCTCAAAGACATAAAGTAAAGGGTTTTCTTTGCAAATAGGGTTAACCTTTATAGAAAACATTTCAAGTGGTGCAAAGTAACTAAGTACAAGAACCATGGACTTTTCCATTCCATGCAACGTTTATAATTCTACTTCATTATTCAAAAATGAAATATTGTACTTTCCACTTGATTTATTTCGCAGTGTTATGATTTTACATGTGTCAACTCTGTGATGCACTGTTACAGATTAGAATTCTTAATAAAATTGTGAAAACGATTGCCATCTCAACCATCTGCAGTGCTGCTTACACATAAATGAATCATCAGCAATCAGAATGTTTTCTGCAGAGGTTGAAAGCCCCTCAAGATAGTAAGAAACCATGCATCGAGATTTGTTCTGGATAGCAACCTGGTATTACACCAAAGTGTTGAATACACCAACGACTTCTTGAGGGGATATTGTGCTGGTGTCTTGTTTTGCTTTGCATGAAAAGTAAGGTGCCTTAGGTTTAGGCACCAAACACCACATCACGTTTAGGAAAAGATCATGGTTTGGGTTACATGCGACATCATTCCAATGTCTTTGGTAAACTATTTGGTTTGGGTTCAGATTTTGCAAAAGTAACGTCACGTTTGTCAAGTAAATGACATAAGGTATGTTACATAAATCAAATACATTATGGTCATTGTTGTATCTCAAATTATTGTCCCCAATCGTTTTCCCCGGGTCCGTTGATAGAAGCAGTATTTTAGGCATTTACCGGTCTTAGTTGATTTTTATTAAGCATAGTTTACAAGATATCTTGGAGAGCCCAACATCAACCTGAGGTCTCTTTGTTGGATTCTGACTTCCCCCTTTCCGGCACATACACTTATACTATAGGAAGAGGTGTTACCTACAGTGAGGCGGGAACATTTGCATAGTATGTTTGTCTCAGTACTTTTCCATTGTCCTCCGTTTGAACCACATCTCCCTTTTGATCTGATAGTGAGTTGCACCCTACTGTGACCCCAACGTGTTAAGTTCCTGCATAAGCCATGTGTTCTACAATGCTTACAGTCAGTATATATTTTGTGCTTCTGTGCTAGGATATGTTTACAACAATACAACACAAATATATATATCATATCATATTACTTACATATAGGTCGTACCATCACTACCAATCTTAAGGTGTAGACAAAAGGCTGTGTATGTAAATGAGAGTGATACTGCTTGGCCAAACCAAAAGGTCACAGTAGGAGGTCTGCAACCTGTGGGGTCACATACAGTTGTTCTTTGAAGCATTATCAGATGGCTGTCTCCAGGGGGTGAAGGAAGACAACCCCCACCTCCACCAACCAACAAAGAATACATCAATATACATGTCTTTTAGTGGAAGACAACCCAAATTATATTGTATTAGCATACAACATATGAGCCCTCATATGCACTAAGCAGATCTATATTCCACAATTCCCCCTTTTGATCTCAATTTAAGAGATCACCATTTTGACAGGTATTATTAACCACAAAAATACAAAAAATGCTAAGCTAGATGACATTCACAACTATTACATACGACCTGATATCTTTTTCTCTGTCGGTGTTCTTCGGGTTAACTGTACCCGGCGTGGTTGTTCCCTTTTTCATCTGATGAGTGCCCTTGTCTAGTTATGGTGCTCCTCTGGTCCCAATGGCACACCTGAAACCCCTATCTCCCATAATATGACACATACTACACCTGCAGAGATGAGTCCCAAGGCCATGTTCCATCTCCAGTCACCCCAGAGACTGGTTCTCTTGTTCATCCTACTTTGTCAACAGAATTATTGTATCAATTTACAGTACAGGTATCAATAGCCAAACAAAACTTAAAATTTATTTATGTGAATCTTCAATTTGCGATCTTCGAGTGACGTGGCAGACACTTGATGCAAACGAGCCCTCCCTCGTTCGAGTCGGCTGTCTTCTTGCTTCGGATACGGAGAGTAGACTGTCTCGGTATCTACTCGTTGAGGGGATTATTCTGCCCCTTTTGATGCGATGTCATCTGTTCCAGCCGGGCTCGAGGTGTTTGTGGCGACGTCGGTGCTCGCCTCCTCCAGAGTCCGCTGCGGTTCCAGTGCTGGCGCGCACTGGGTCAAGTGATACCACGTGTCTCCTTTTCCTTTGAGCCTCACTGCATGGGAGGTCCTCTCTGTCACCAGGAACGGTCCGGTCCACCGTGGCTCGTCCCACTTTCGTTTCAGGACCTTCAGAAGGACCCACTCGGCCGTGTGCGGCGTTCCTGGCTCCCCAGGGAGCCTGTCTCGGCTACCTGTGTAGAGAAACTTGACACCAAAGCTGTTAGTTGATCATAGTATGGCTTATATTTCATCCAGGAACTTGTTTCGATCGTCACCGGGTTTCCTGCGCCTGGACCCGGAAACTGCTGTCCAGTCCACAGCTCAAAAGCGGTGAACCCTGTGGTAGAATTCACAGAGCTGTGCACTGCCATCAATGCTACTGGCAGAGCCTCCACCCAGGACAGTTTGGTTTGAGCACATACTTTACTGATTTTACTTTTCAGTGTCTAATTCATTCTGATGGGTGTCTTGTCCGCAGTCCGGAATCCTGCTCTGATCCATTGCCTCAGCTCTACGTGAATAGCGCCCACCACATATGCTGCGTCTGTGTAAATATTTACAATTTTTCCTTCGGCCCATTCCAGCACTCTAATCAAAGCTTGTAATTCTGCAATCTGCGCTGATTCCTTTCCCTCCACTGGTTCTGCCACCACTTCTTCAAATCCTGCCTGCGTTCTCCTGACTACCGCTAGGGCTGCTTTCAGTCCTTCCACTGGATATCTGTAACAACAGCCGTCGGTGAACAATGTTTCCTCAGCTTCCTGTAAGGGATGTTCTGCAAGCTCTCTCTCACCCTGACATCTTTCTGCACCCTTTCTTCACATACATGCGGCTCCCCTTCTCCCATGTTGTCTGCCATGTTTATGCCTTCATGTGTGTATGTGATGTGCGGTGCTGTCAGTGTTTTGTCCAGTCTGGTCTGTCTTAGTGATGACATGGTGAACGCTATAGAATTCACATATGCCACGACTGTGTGTGTGGTGAGTACTATCAGTTGATGTTGCATGACTATGTGCGCATTTTGTAATGAGTTTGGCTACTCCTGCTGCAGGTCTTGTGCATGATGGATGCCTTTTTTCCATTGGATCCAGCATGACACTTAAATATGTCAATATTGTCCTATCACCCCCTTTTTTCTGAAACAACACACCATTTACAACTGTGTTTGTTTCAGAAACATCCAAATAAAAGAGTAGAGTGTAGTCCGCCAATGCCAGCTCGGACGAGTTGGCTAATAATTGTTTAAGTTTAATGAATGCCTGTTCGGCCGTGATAGTCCATTTTAGCGGCCCAGTGAGATTATGCATGCCCACCTCTCTCACCATGTTACGTAAGCTCTGGGTGAGGCATGTGAAATCAGGTATATAGTGTCTACTATATCCGACCAGTCCCAGAAACGAGAGCATGGTTTTGACTGTCAATGGTTTTGGGTGGTGCAGGATCGATGTTCGGTGTGCAGGCGACATTGAGGCCCCCTTTTGTGATATTAATCGACCCAAAAATGACACCTGCTGTCTTGCAACTTGTAGTTTGTTTTTACTAACCTTAAACCCGTGTGTAGAGAGATGCAACAGGAGTGTCCATGTGGCAGTGAGGCAATCCTCCGCTGTGGCAGAGGCCAGTAGTAGGTCGTCCACGTACTGTATGAGTGTGTTGCATGGGGGTGTCACTTCTCTGTAGCATCTAGTGTCACACTTACATATATCAACACCTTCCTGTCCCCCCCTTTCTCTGAAACAGCACACCATTTGCTGTCTGGGCTGTTTCAGAAACATCCAGATAGAATGGAACTTTGTAGTCAGGGACAGCAAGATCAGAAACAGTGCTAAGAGTGTTTTTTAGTGATATAAACACCATTGCCGCCTGCGCGGTCCAGAATAAGGCGGCAGTAAGGTTCCTCATAGTCTTTTGCTCATTATCTTTTCTTTTCTTTATTTTATATTGTGGTTCTATTATTATTTATCTACTTATTCTAATCCGCCCTTCTACTTCTGCTGTGACTAGCGCTCTTCTATACTACACTGTCTTTGGGCCCCTTTAAATTTTAACTTTTACGTCTTAAAACTTAGTATTCTCTTATTTTCTTTGATCTATCTTATCCTTAACTTTGATCTCTTAACTTCGTTCTATCTTTTCTATTAACTCAGCTCTAACTAATCTCATATTATTTTAAGTTGATTTATTTTACTTTATCTTATCCAATCAAACAACTATTCTTCTGAGACAGTTACTGTTTCAGAAGTTGAATTGCTGGTTCATCAGACTTCCTGTTTGATTGTTTAACGCCTTTTTCCACATCACCGCCCCCTTTGATCCCCTGTAGTATTCTGTTGTTAGTGTCTCTTATCAGTGATCACGTGACAGGTATGAAAGGAGTTCGAGTCGGTGGAGTCTGTTGAGGTCAGCCAACTGTTTCTGACACCCAGATTGTCCGTGCCTCCCGTACTTGTGCCACCGGATCCATCTCGGTGTTTTACGGCCTCTTGTCATGATTTCAGTGTCTTTTCTTTTTTTTTTTTATTGGTCTTTATTTTGATGCCTGTTGCTTGTGGTTGCTCCGAGGAGGACTGTTTGTCTCTGTCCTCACTCTCTCTGTCCACTTCTTGCGGTGCAGACATGGTGCTGGTCTGCTGTATTGCCTCCTTTGCTCTCAGGGTGTCTTGACTGTGTTGTTGCAGAGTTTCATCTTCCTCTGCACTGGTAGAGTCCTCTTGCTTCCCTCTCTGGCTACCACACCCAAACCCTCTCAATCTGTCCGTGATCTTTGCATCTTATAATATCTCTCGTTTTTACTGTGGGTTTGTTTGATTTTCCCACCTTAGGGCTCTCACGGGGCTGTGATGCAGATTTTGCTGTCTCTTACCTAATTTTCTCCCTTACTCTCCCTGTTGTTTTGTGTCCTTTTTACTTATCAGTAGCTTTTGCATCTGGCGTCATCTAATTGGAATTTCAAAAGCTGAGCCTTTAACAGCTCCTCCTCCTGTTGCTTTTTCCTCTGTTATCTCTATGCTATCACTTATCTTAGGTTATTCTTGTTTATTCATGTATTTTCTTCAGTCTTTAACCTATATTTGTTTGTTTCTTTTTTTTTTTTTTTTTTTTTTAATTGGCTTTCTTAACCATATTGTTTCTCTATCTTTTTTATTATTTCATTTTTAACTATCACTATTATTAATTGTTCCCGTTCTTTTATTTATATATTATTACGTTCTGGATTATTCTAGTCATTTGTCTGTTTTAGCGCGATCTTTCAGCGTTAGTTTTACTGTGTTCTGATTTTATTTTTCGCTTACTTCAATTTTTGTTATTTCTGACTGAGATTCTGCCTCTGTTTATGTTATCCTTCTCTCTCAGTAATTTTGTTCATCTGGTCTTTTCTTTTACTCTCCCACACTTGCTGTGTGGCTCTGCCTACTACTGCCATATTATGCAAACTTCTTCTCCTATCCTGCATCTCTTCCTTTTCCTTTTTTAATTTGTTTTTTACTGTTTATTCAACACTACCACACAGTGATAATTCAACACACACGTGGAGATTGAGTGTGAATGACTCCTTTAGGTCAATTTGTGGATCTAGTGAGACAAGCTTCTAGGCTGAATAAATTCAGTCCGGTCTCACTCTAGGGGTCGCCCCAGATACCACAAATCTTTTAATTCACGCTCACTTCTTCACCAACACCACCCTTTGTCCCCACAGAACAAGAACTTGCCGAGACTGGATGTCTCTATAAAACTTGCTTAGTTCTTGGAAGCCACCCATGTTTTCAACCCAAAAGAAAAAAACCTATTTCTGAGTTCATACACTCCGGGCGTTTCGACCCAAAACAAAAAAACCTCTTTCTGAGTTCATACACTCCGGGCGTTTCGACCCAAAACAAAAAAAAACTATTTCTGAGTTCATACACTCCGGGCGTTTCGACCCAAAACAAAACAAAAAAAACTATTTCTGAGTGATTCACCGCTCTCCCAGTATTATAACTACAACTCTATTTAACGTTATTTCTGAGAGATTCACCGCTCTCCAAGTATTCTAACTACAGCTTTTTTTTTTAACGTTATTTCTAAGAGAGATTCACTCTCTGAGCTTCGCTACTGCTCTATTTCGCTTTATTTTGGGAGAGTCACTCCCCGGGCATCTCAACCACTCTTTTTGAGAGATTTACTCCCCGGGAATCTCAACCACTCTATTTTTGAGAGTCGCCGTTCTCTGAGTATTATATTTTACAACTCTTTTTAACCCTCTTGTTCAGATTCACGCTCCCCGGGTTTTCCAACCCCCAGAATTCGGGGGGTGCCTGAAATCCCCCCCGGGCCTCTAACCCAGCGCTTGCCAAGGCCTCGTCAGACCCTGGTGGGGTCCGCCACCACCAGGACTTAGTTCGGGGGTTTCCTTAATTCCCCCGGGCGTTTCACCCGGCTTCACCAGTGCCCCGTCAGGCCCTGGTTTGGTCCGCCACAACCTGGACTTTACCCGCTTCTCTTCCCGAGAGATTCCGCTCTCCACAACTTTATTTTGCCTTTTTAGCGATTCAGTTTACCCAGATTCACAGAGACTTTTTTAGTAGTAGTCAATTGCAGAAATTCAGTTTAAACTCGGTTTTCTGCTTACCTTCGTGCGGTCGACCTGGTCTCTGAGTGCCTGTGCTTCGCTGAATCAGGTCCGAATATGCCTCTATCCCGGACGAGCCCCCAAATTGTTGTATCTCAAATTATTGTCCCCAATCGTTTTCCCCGAGTCCGTTGATAGAAGCAGTATTTTAGGCATTTACCGGTTTAGTTGATTTTTATTAAGCATAGTTTACAAGATATCTTGGAGAGCCCAACATCAACCTGAGGTCTCTTTGTTGGATTCTGACTTCCCCCTTTCCGGCACATACACTTATACTATAGGAAGAGGTGTTACCTACAGTGAGGCGGGAACATTTGCATAGTATGTTTGTCTCAGTACTTTTCCACTGTCCTCCGTTTGAACCACATCTCCCTTTTGATCTGATAGTGAGTTGCACCCTACTGTGACCCCAACGTGTTAAGTTCCTGCATAAGCCATGTGTTCTACAATGCTTACAGTCAGTATATATTTTGTGCTTCTGTGCTAGGATATGTTTACAACAATACAACACAAATATATATATCATATCATATTACTTACATATAGGTCGTACCATCACTACCAATCTTAAGGTGTAGACAAAAGGCTGTGTATGTAAATGAGAGTGATACTGCTTGGCCAAACCAAAAGGTCACAGTAGGAGGTCTGCAACCTGTGGGGTCACATACAGTTGTTCTTTGAAGCATTATCAGATGGCTGTCTCCAGGGGGTGAAGGAAGACAACCCCCACCTCCACCAACCAACAAAGAATACATCAATATACATGTCTTTTGGTGGAAGACAACCCAAATTATATTGTATTAGCATACAACATATGAGCCCTCATATGCACTAAGCAGATCTATATTCCACATCATAGACTGTATGTAAAAGTGGACGTAGCTTCCGGGTCTGCAAAATGAGGCCAATGCGAAAGTGCCTTATACTTTAAAAGGCTGTTAAGGGTTGGCTCCAAAAAGGCTCTGACTCCATACACTCCCATTCAACTTCTCTAATGAAATAGGCTACTAAGTCAGTAAAGTTATTATGGTGTTGATAACTACAGTCCATCCTTCCTATTAGTTTCCGTGCAGTCCATCTGAAAATAATCCCATCATTAATGAGATATTTGGCCTCAAAAATCAGTACGTTTGGAGGAGTGTCTGTTTGATTGACAGGCCTGTGGTACAGTCAGGTTTCCGCTATACAGGAAGGCTAAGCTATAGGCGTGGTGTCCTCGGAAATCGAGTCAGATCCACCACTCGCTCCCCTCGGGTCTTTCATATATGGTGACGTCTGGCTCCAAAATAGCAAAAGGGTGATGGTCAAAATACTGAACACGAAGCTTCAAAACAAGAGTTCACAAACCTATGGATGATGTCACTGTTGGTTGCCGCTTGGTTAAGTAAGTTACTTATTTCATTTACTTGCTTGTTTTTTTTTTTGTCATGGTCATCATTTATCTATGAAGAAACTGTGACAGTCTTTAGAGTTACTTAAAGTCATTAAATCAGATCAAGTGGTGGTCTACTTTATTGAAGTTTCCAATGTGAGACAAGCTGTTGTTCTGTCCATGTGGTCCAGCATTGTCCCACCAGAAGAAGACCATCCAGAGAGATTCCTTCATTTGAGAGACACATGCCATGTGGAAGTCCCCCAAGAGGTCAGCTTTCACTTCCTGAAATTGGCCTGCGTTGAAAATCCTCAGGTCTACTATCTCCTTGGATGCTCCTGTGTGACCACGCAGAGGACATTTACAACAGAAAGAAAATGGCCTTATTCCCTCTCCTATCTCATCCGCTCAGAGTAACACAAAGTTGACATTAATAGAAAATAAAAAGGAAAAAGTCTTGAAACAAAGTTGAAGCCTTTGGTTACGTTTCAGAGCACAGGGCAATTTAAAAGCCTGAAATGTGGAATTAGAGAGGATTTGATGCGTTTCAAATTGAACGGAGGGGGACACCGTCGGTGGCGTTTGCACCTTCAGGCATTATTTAAGTAATGTCTTGTGGCACGTTTGAGGCATTGGAAGGCAAGGGCATAGAAATGAAGGATTTATGTAGACACCACTGCAGTTTTATCTCCCTGCTTCAGTGTGAGTGCACGCTCCGCTGAGTAAAAAAACAAGCAGACATACAAGTAGATTCAGATCATACAGTGTTATGTGTTTGAGCTATCTGGATATTCACTTTAAACAACATCTAAATCAAGCCGTTCTCAACGGACCTCATCCACTCCTTATCAAAACACAGCCGGTGCCAGATAACTTGATTTGCTTAAGGAATGGAGGAGATATTAACAGCACTTGACTACGGCAGTGGCCCCTTCTGTTGTTCGTATTAAACCTATCCCGCACTTCATTATACCTTAACTCTCTGGAGAGTGTCTGCGTACAGTCTCTATTTATCTCCTCTTTTCTCCCGTGTTTTGCTCCCTCCTTCTCTTTCTCTCCACCTCATGATACAAGCATCCTGGTAGCAGACAAGAGCATCATCAACATGCGCAGTGTGCCGGTGTCATGCAGATAGCCTCGGTGTTGGTAATGGAGGGAACAGCGATCGATAGGGAGCAGGAGATGGCTGCAGCCGAGGAGCCTCTGCTCGGCTAGCCTCTAATCCTGATGAGTAATGTTGCTGTCATAATAGCAGGGATAATTTAATGCTGACACTTAACTCGGTGATGAATGGCCTGTCGCGGACATGGGGCCAAGTCGAGCAGCCCCCTCGCAAGTTTAGAAAAATACATTTTATTCCAAATACTAAGAGTATGATGAAGAGAAATCCAGGATGATCAGACTAAACTAAGAGATGAAGTTGGACTCATTTGTTGTTTTCTTTGGATTTGGGCATCTCATCAGTGAGTGTAATGAAAATATAAAGGCCCTTCCTCCCAAGATTTTTGTTCAATTATTCATTGCACATGTTACCAGGTGATTTACACACCAATGATGTCACATGCACGGTTCTTCTAGCTGATGTTGGTAGCAGCTGAAGGTGAAAGTTTCAAGAAATATCAGCTTTTGCTTTTTGCCCTGAAATGCAAGTTTGCAGGTATTAAACATTCGGCATGTGGCACTTTGTATTTCTCTTCTTAATGAGTTTGGATGCTGTAATAAGTGCGAAAGGGGCTGACAACACCAACTGCACCCCAGTAATACTTTCTCCTGAACCTTAAATTCAGCTTTTGCAAATTGTTGATAAGACATATGGCTTCGCTACTGACATAACAGACGTGTTTTGAAAGTAAATCAAATATTTTATTGAATTAATCAAAGAGGAAGGGACGCTGCTGGGGAGGGAAGAATATCAGTAAGTGAATGAAAAACACTGAAAACAGAAAAAAGTGTTACTTTATTACAAATTTAGCTGGAAAAAAAAAAGCCAATCTAAAACCGGTCCTATATCAATGAAACAAAACTAGGAAACTTGAGCTAAGGCCACTTGTGGAGAGGCAGATTAGATTTCAGAGTGCTCAGGACTGCCATCATCAACTCACCCTCAGGTACAACTCTACAATCCTCACAACAGAAAATGGTGCAACTTAGATAGGTTTCTCAGTGTGTGTATAGTGGAAGGACTTCGCTGAGTGCCTAGCCCCTCAACAACAGGACACTCAGCTTCTCCGAAAGAAAATAATTGATACCAAAATAAATCCTAAACAAACCAGCTGGTTTCATGATACAGGAAATATCACGGCGTGTCAAGCAAAACAAACCATAAGGCCAAACAAAAAAGTAAAGGAATCGGGATAGTGGCAAATTGCACTTGGAAGCTCAAAAGGTGGACAGGGCAACAATAAAAGTTCCAACTCAGTCAACGAATCAGATAAATCAGTAACACCAAATATCATCAGCCACAGTAGAAACAGGACTAAAGGCAAGTAGAACACAGGCCAACAGGTGCCTTTAATAATCTGGCGCTGATTAGGAAATTGTTTGGGAAGAGTCAGGCCTCGTGCTGCGTTCACTAACGCTCCACATTATATTGTTTTCTCCTGGAATTAACTTACTACATTAGCACAATATGTGAATAAACCTCGCGTTTGTAGTTCTCTTCGGTGAACAGCACTTTTGGAAGTTTTCCACCTATTTTTTTTTTTTAACATAAAGATGTACTTTTAGTGTTGTCCTAATTTTTTTTTCTTCATTCTTCTGTAGTTTTATTTGAAGACTATAAGCAGAATTAGTATCATATAATTGGGATGGTTGGATAACTCAATAATTAACAAACTAAGAAAAATGCACATAACCAACTTTACAACACAGATGAAATTGCCTTATGGCATATTGGTCATATTAGTACATCTATTAGAATAGAATCCTATCCGAGCTTTTGTTTATAAACTGGACAATGTGATTTATTAATCATTCAAATAAAATGGTTGTTTTAAATTGCCACACAATTCTTTTAAGAATAAGCCTAGCTGTAATCACCGAGCAGACCATCTCAGTCATTTTGGGAGACCTAGTCTAAGTAAGATTCGAAAGGCTGTTCAGGCTGCAGGCAGGGGTAAGATATCACCCATCTGACTGATAGGGAAAGAAGAAGCCACATGCTGGAGAGTGCACAATTCTCTATTCCTTTTTTCGACCAAATAAACACACCCTGTGGCCTAAAAACTACATTAGGACATGTCACAACTTGCCAGTGGCTCCGGTCTTTGTAACACATGGACAGAGGTACAACAAGTGGCGACAGTCTCTGTGTACTCAGTCCATCAAAGCTGGGTATCACACACACTGATATGCTCACAAATGCTAAAAAGCAAAACTGATATAAAATCCAGGTTACAGTGAAATATGACTGTAATCTGAAAGCTTTCCATGTGTTATGTTCTGATAATCTGTGCATAAAATCTGTAATCGGTATTTCACTTATTAGCTTTGAGCACTTTCTTTCATGTTTTTTCATGTTTTTTTTTTATCCAAACAATGACTTTTTGCTGTCTTTGTTTTCATCAAAACAATGTATCTTTGTGAGAACTAATTTCTCTCCTTAAATATTATTCACTGTATCACAACAATAAACTGAAAAGTCAAACAAATCGCTTAAAAAACAGTTTAAGAGACAGTTGTGAAGTCTTATGACTTCCTCCAGGTAAAATAGTAAAACAAAAAATAAGCGAGGCAGCTGGAGGACATTATTCTGCAGAGTTTCTTTGTTTCTCGTATAAATGCCTTTTTATGCTTTGGGAATGAATACCTTGAGGGAAAATAAACGCCATATACGAACAACGTAAACTATTTACCTGCAATTATGATGTTCGAGTAACAGATAACAAACTCAGTTCTGCCTTTTTTATGATGCACTTTGTTGTATCTCACAGTTGATTGCTCTCAAACTCTCATGACACGTTGCAGACGTTCTTAAATGTTTTGCTTTATACATCGACTACGACAACACATTATAACCCCCGATGACACAACTGATTTATGATATCTCTGCCTGTGGTGATATTTACTGTTTTTTTTTTTTTTTTTTCATTTTTAATATGTCTGAAGGGATATTTGGATCCCTTATGAATTCTGCCAGTCATGCTGTAGCTGTTTGTGGAGGATGACATCCCCACACTAATCCATTTACAGTGTCTCCACGTTGAGATGGTTTCGATACTCAAACTGTTTGCAGCTCACACCGGGACCTCGTGTACAGAAACTTAAATTGATTTGATTCCTAACTCCCTTATCTATAAATGTTTAGGAGCAGAGTATTTTTTTTATTTTTTATTTATGATTTATTACTTCAAAGCCATAAAGTCTCTTGTTGACACAAAAGCAAAGAACTCACTTACTTCTTATCCAGTGCAGCCTATCTCGGAGGCCACCCCGCCTCGGCCTAGAGCTTCCTTACGTGACACAAAAAGGCATTTTGATTTTGTTGACAGAGGTTGTGGGAGGAAATAATGGAAAAGATAAAAACTCCAATTATGATTTTTTTTTTTTTCCTTTTTTTTTTTCTTTTTCTTCTGGGCAAAGCATTGCTTCAGTACGACAGATTGTATGATAAATGACACATTTGAAAGTCGGTTGTTGTTGAAGATGTGATGATTTCTTGAGCAGCAAATAGCCTTCCTTGACCCTTTTTTTTTTTTCTCTTTCCTGAGATGCAATTGTTTGGTCCCCTGATGTGGTGACTATTTCTGATGCAGGACATGATATGAAGTGAAGGTGGAAAGACGTACGTCTCCAGATATTTTTTTTATATTAATATTCTAAATGTTACATTATCTCACGTTCATCATGCAGTCCAATCTTTGCAGAGTCTCCCTCTGGTCTAAACTGTCTCCTGCTCTGCTTTGGATTTGTGTACATTGTTCCTGCTGAGACTTAAAGACCAATGTAGCTAAGCTGGAATGGACTAACGCAGCCATTTGACCTTGGGTGGCTTATTTGCTCCAGTGAGACAGCCTAAATATTTACCTGTCATTGTTGATGATACTCCAGGCTTCAATGCCCCTAATGGTTTTGATGGAGAAGCAGGGCTTTGCAGCACCCGGGTGATGGAATTGCAAAATTAAGAGCAGTGAATTGGGCTATATCTTCAGGACACTGCAGCTTTAATTCTGTCTTATAATACAACTGCCTTAATCTGTAAAAGACTGGAGCAAGATAGAAGAGTAGCAGGGAATTGCAATGGAAAACAATGTGTCAACTGCCTGAGTTTAACCTTGACAATGTCTGTTCAGTTGAAGTGAGGTGTGGGGAAGTGCATGGGTGCAGGTACCAAACACAACGTATGCTCACTGGGATGCAATCATAGATAAATAGCGTTTCAATACTAACATGCGGAAGCAGATACGCTGATGCAGAGGTTTGCAGTGCTGACCTGAGGATGTGTCGGTGTCTTGATCCAACCCTCTCTTGCCTTTGGATGACGCTCACTGTATGATCAGGGTTAGTCATTGCACAGCCTGGCACCAGCCTACCTCCATATCTGCCAAACAGATCCCTCAGATCCTCCAATGCTGGACTTCTGGTTATTCCCAGGATTTCTACTAAAACGTTATGGGGAATCTGTTTTTAGCCACTGTGGTCCTATATGCTTTGCAATAGTCCACCTGAGCGACTCCACTTTTGCGGACATACAAAAGAAACCTAAAGACATATCGTTTTAGCTTTCCTTTTAATATTTTGTTTAATTTTAGTTTGTCCATTTTATTGTTTTTTTCTTCATTGTTTTTACTGTATTTTTAAGTTTCTATTTGTATCTTGCTTGGTAAGCACTTTTTGATGCTTTGTTGTATGAAAGGAGCTATACAAATATAATATAATATAATATAATATAATATAATATAATATAATATAATATAATAAGTGGAGTTGAGAGTTAGGCATGTAAAGTACTTAGATATAGTTATGGAAATTTGTATTTATGGTTAATGAAAGGACAAATATAAGCCCTTTAACCCTACTAGCAGGTCTATGACAGGAAATTAAGTTTGATCTCCTGCATGAAAGTCACATTACACTATGAAAATTCTAAAACACATCTTTCACATATGCAAAATACACGTTTCACATGTGAACAATCACGTGAAAAAAAATGAGTTTATCCTGAATGTGGTTTTTCTGCGAGGACTAAATGTTGAGCCTGCTCTGAAAAAGACAATGAAAAACCTGCATGTTGTAAGTAGGTTTTGACAACAGGTTTGGATTTCCTGAACCTGGGTTCAGGTTTTTCAAAACTCAGTAAAGATATGTAACAAATCGAGGCCTGATCCAAAGGTGAGCTGACCCATATAGGCCTGAGAAAAATTAGAAAGTGTAAACGCAGCTTGATGTGACCACACCGACCCGAGATCTGTGTCAGTAGAACAAGACCTCACACGAACCAACCAGGTTCTGGGTCAAGTGTTTGTTCCTCAGAACCAAGTGGGTCTGTGTTTACGTGAAAGACTCACTACTTCCTGCATGGCCCTTAACATCAGCGTTGAACTAAAATCACGAGGCGGGGGATCGTCCATTATGGATGTAATTCTGAGGGGGTACTGGCTCACCCACATGCCAGCCGGCGGCAAACGCCGAAAAGCGCTGGTCCTCGGGTCCTAACTTGTCTCCTCCTCCTCCTCTTGCTCTTCCTCCGCACTCAGCAGGCTCTGAAGTCTGCTACTTTGAGTCTTATAGCCATGTACCAGAGGGATTGCTGATCCCCATTTCAGATAATGGCCCTCAATCTCTTATCATTTACAGCTGTCCACCAGTAAACAACAAAACAAAACAAAACAAAACAAAAAAAAATGATAGAAACAGATGAAAGAGGAGGGTGGGGGGTGGGGAGAGTTAAAGGGACAAAGTCCTTTCCTCCCTCAGAGCTTTCACTCCCTCGCTGCCATTGTTGGACTCCTTACAACGATAGCCATCAAAATCATAACTGTTTACACAGCTGTCAGCGCCTTATCCCCCCACCAGAAGTTTTCAATTTCAAGATTGATTTGTTTCAGGTGCGTTTATCTTTTCCTCAAAGAAAAGCTCGGGTTTTTTTTTGGTTTTTTTTCATTAAACTTTTGATTGGTCTTCAAGCTAAAGCCTCAGGAAGGCAGTGAGACAGAAATGTGTGGACTGAACTTCTTTTCCACACCTACCTCCACTTCATGTTGTGTAGAAATCGGCCACCGCAGACCTCATCCAGATGCACAGAACAACACGTTCAGCGTACCATCTGGCTAATATAATAAGGTAAAGTAACGCATTTTTAACCCTCCCTAATTGGCCGAAGTCATTTCATTATTATAAATATTAGGTATCTGTAATGGGGAACACTAATTCCTTTGACTAGACTAAAGATTCCCGCCTTCAAATAAGCATGCTAATCTAATTAGAAAGCCAGCAGAGCTGAACGACTACATTTTCTCATACTTAGCATTGGAGGGCCGGGGCTTTGTGGAGCAGATGTGCTGTGAAATTAATTTCCTCCTGGTGTAACGGGAGACACTTCTTCTCGCGCCCCCCCCCCCCCCACCTCCGTCTTTGTTATGAAATTTCCATTTCACAGATGATAACCTATTATCACTTTATTCAAGGGAAACGTGTTAATGGCCAGGAGGAAAATTGAATTATTCATATTTTGCTCATTTCTATTCCGCGGCGCGGCCCTGCTCTTTTCATGCACTGAGAGAGGCCTAATGTAAACATGACCAGAATCCTTGTAAATTGGCTTGTAGAGGAGGCTGTTAGCATAGTGCCTGGGGACTGATGCTGGACGGGGATAACAGCTGATATCTGTAAAGTACAGGCGTGCGTGTATGTGTGCGTGCGCGCGCGCGCGCGATGAAGGGAAAGAGAGACGGAGTGTGTGCGTACGCGCGCGTGACGGAGGAGACGGAGAGAATGAACGAGAAGAGGGTGTGCGCGTGTGGAAACGCGTGTCGACAGTGTAACGGGGGACGCGGCAGCGGCGGCGGCGGCGGCTTGTAATGGGAGCTAATTGGAGCAGAGAGCAAGCGAGCCTCGCTGAGCTGCTCGCGTGCGTCACATCGGACCGCGTGCGGTATTGCGAGGGATCGTAGACTCAGGTGATCTCGGATATCAACTTCTATCTCAGACACACACACACACACACACACACATACACACACATCACGTTTTCCATCTTTACAGCTAATGTCGGCAGATAGCGCATGCAAATAGTGTCCTTCCCCCCCAAAAAAACCAACCAAACAAACAAACAAACAAAAAAAAGTCACATCAGGGCACTTTAGAGCGAGTTTTACTGTTGGGTAAATGTTTCCTACAGCGAGAGGAAAAAAAAGAAGACCTTTAATTTATTTCCTCAGTCGGTGTTGGTTGGCTTAAAGTGCTTCAGTATGGTCGGACAGGAAGGAGCTCATTCACAAATAATGAGGAGTCTCGTCGCGGTGACGTAGCTGCTGCTCATTCAATACATACATCTGACCCCCCCCCCCCACACACACCCCCTAAAAGACATGTGTGTTGTATGGATGTGTTGTAAAGCACGCGAATAAGCCTGTAGTGTATTTATGGCTTCATTTTATTTTTTTTCTCCTGTAAGTGCAAAGCAAAAAAATAAAATAAAAAATAGAGTTGATATTTGTTTATAAGTTTGAATTTTAGTGGCTCGTAAAACGTTTTTCTTTTATCATTCGGAGCAGCAGTGGTGATAATTATTTCTTGCTGGAGGGAAATGGTCAATGTTCATTTCTTTTTCTCCTCCATACAATATTTACTGTTCAGTTTTAGATCATTTTCAGGAGCCGCATCACTTTGTTGAAGTCAGATAAAAGGGAATTCTTCACTGCAGGAGCTGAAGTTCTACCCAAATGATATATTCCATATCTATTTTATATCCAAGTTTAACAAATGGCTCACAATTTAGGCTGTAGACTCTACATTCATATCAATACTAAAATAAAAAAATAGATATTCGGTTTAAAGAAAAGTACTGAGAATGAACACACAACTCAAAGTCCAC